>NW_022983474.1:336532-770314 GCF_010015735.1 Aaosphaeria arxii CBS 175.79
GGGGGAAATCCACGCATATCAAAGTCGATAATATGCTCAAGAATTACCCTCTCTTCATTTAGAGTAAGCTTCATAAGATTGGGTGCACAATCGCGTCGTGATGGTCGTCCTTTCCTGCGATCACGAAGAGTACTTGGAGGCACGTTGTAGAGTGCTGCAGCGCGTTGAAGTGGAAGTGTCGCGTCTTCTTTAAGAGCCTGTAAGGCAAGCTGTATTTGATTCTCACGATTTTGTTGCAAATTGTTGTAATTTGTTGTAAAAGCCATCTTTGTTGCAAACTTGTTGCGATTTTGGTGGGGGCTTGGCACGACCCACGGCTCGTCCATCCCCACGGCTCGTATGCCACCTACGTTACCGTTGATCAATATTATAAATGCCCAAGTAGTCACAAATCACGACAACAATGAAAACTTTGAAGACCAAAGCTAAACTTTGACACTATTTCTCTTAACTTTGACCAATATCGTCAAGATAATCAGTTCGTTCGGGTTCATTGCTGTAGTGGGATGAAATTTCCTTGTGTTACTGCATGCACCCTTGGCATACCAGAACAGATCATGTAGTTTCAATGATGGTAGCAATCGGGCGGAAAATTAAATCAGATATTCATTAATAATCCATTAATTCTATGTCATAGGCGGTGTTCCTAACCTATTCTCATATTGCCCACTCCTTTCTACTTCCCTCACCCATTGCTTCCATGGCTTAAATACAATCCACGAATTCATGTTCTTACTATCAAACATTTCCTGCTTGTTCAAATACTGCACACTTCCGCCTGTGGCCCCTGACAACAGCAAAGCTTTGGTCTGCACTCTTGCATTACTTGCTGCGTAATAGGCGTAATCAACCACCTGCTCAATCGATGTCCCAACGGCGACAAACCCATGGCCTCGCTGCAGAGCAATGGTATGCAAAGGAGACGTAGGCTGAGAAGCATTCACGCCGAGCTTATCGGCGAGTGCTGCTCCTAGGGGAATTGTGTTTACCAGGAAATCGCGGGCGTCGCCGTCGTTGTAAACACTCTCAATATCAAAGTTGGGAATGCCATCGCCTGCTCACATTAAACTTATATTCGCACAGTCTAGGAGACTATAGCCCACGTACCTAGAAAACCACCCATGTGATACACCGGCTTCAAAGGGACACTTCCAAGTACTGTGTATGGTAGTATATCTTCCGAATGGCTGTGGACTACTGCATTTATGTCCGGATATTTCTTCAAGATCTCGCTGTGTATGTATCTTTCTGCATATCCTCCTTGGGTGCCGTTCACTGGAGAACTATCTTCAATGAGGTACTCGCCAATATCCTCCAATCCGGATACCACGGCTGGCCCTAGTTGGAGAGCGATGAAGTATGTAGAGTTGTTCTTTGGATTTCGTACTGATATGTGTCCCATGGAGTCGAGTATGCTGTGGTAATGGAGGATGTGATTCGCGGTGATGAGGCTACTGAGTGTTGCTGTGAGGTTGACCATATTGGACGGTTCGCTGGAAAGTATGGATTGAGGACCACCAAAAATGGCAGGGAGAAACTTGAATAATGTCGGACTGAACATGACTGGTGGTATGTCCTGCCTACTGTCTCGTGATGTCAGTCGTTGAAGGGATGTTGCTCTGCCAAGGCAAAGAATGCAGGGTCGCAATTGGGAGTTCGGAATCTGGATGTTGTACCGCGTTACTACGTGTACTACTTTCAGGGATGACCAATTCCCCGGAACCACACTCGTCGGACGACCGGCAAGAATCCTTCGAAAGTGAGATGGAGAGAGAATATTTGTTCAGGTAAAATCGAAGATTGAATATTGATGGCTTTTATGATTTAGAAATGCTAAGAAAAAAGGTATCAGAAATCGTAACCTTCTTATGCCTGCGAAACCTGTTGACGCCTGACTCCGGGCCCTGCTCGTTTATCCAGCTCAACATAGTGATTGCCGCGCTAGGGGCTGAATATGCTCTGCTCTAGGAGACATGTTCTTGATATGACACTCCATGATCTTGGGAAGAGATTGGGCCGTCTATGACTCTTTTTAAACCAATGAAGCCACCTAAGCATCGATATCCATCCGCTCGATGCCACCACCGACCTTCATCCGCAGCTTCTTCTTGCTCTTCATCTTCGGTAACTCCTCTTCCATGTCACTCTCGAGCTCGCTGTCCTCGACACCCATAGCCTCGAGCTCCTTCCTCCTCTTCTCAACCCTCTCCTTGACCTTCTGGACGTCAACCTCCATGGTGTCCTCTTCGACGCCGAGAATAGGCTTCTCGGTACGCAGGTTGGGCGGCAGCAAGTGCTGGTTCTCCTCGACAAGTTTGCGGTCCTCCTCAAGTTGTCGTTGCTTGTTACCGCGCATGCGGGCCTTGTAGAAGGCACGCTCGCGACGAGACCGAATCTCCGAAACACGCGCCATGGCCTTGAGTGTAGTCTGGATATGCTCGCGGTTGTACCTGACGGGAACGTTGCGGCGTTGAGAGAAGGCCAATGTGCTGTCAACGGTCATTTCCTTGCCATGCGCCTTGCGGAACGCCTTGGTCCATCCGAGTTTGCGCGGGTTGCGCTTCATTTTAAAGTTCTGTTAAAGTGCCATTAGCCACCGAAATCCGACTCAAAGCTGCGGCAGAAAGCATACCTTGTGGCATTTGCTTTTGCAAAACCTGAAGGCCCGAGCATCGTTTCTCACGAAAGTCTGGAAGAATTAGATTGAAGATGCAGTGCATGCGACAGCGAACACATACGATGCCCTTTGAAGGGTAGACCGGAGCCGAACAGAAGTCTTTGACACATTAGTCTGCATACTTGCACATTATTGAGTGCATACTCACAGCAAGTCTCGATTCTCATGGCGCCGGAGTCCTAGTTTTTGGAGATGTATGGAGAGACTGAGGTAGACAAAAGCTGGTGGGGATAATCGATATTTCGCCGCGCCAAGTCTTCAACTTTTCTCGCACGGACCACATCAAACTCCCGACCCTCCTCCGCAATCTGCATTTTCTCTATCAACGATCTACATCCTTCTCAAAGGCCTACAGCTAAATTCTCTTTTCACCGACAAACTACACAATCGCCATGGCATCCGCGTGGGCAATAGCGCTTGGTCTTGGTGCCACAGCCTTTTTCGTAAGTGACACCATGGTCTGATTGATTTAAGCAATATGAGGCAAATCTTCGATCAGTAGACATTAGAAAGTAACACAGATGCTAACAATGCAAATTGTAGGGCCGAGCTGCATATGTTGCAGTGCGACGATCCAGCGCCGCGGGCAGCGCATTGGGCAGAGGATACTACAAGGGTGGTTTCGAGCCCAAGATGACGAGGAAAGAGGCCGCGCTCATTTTGGAGATGCCGTATGTTCTACAACACCCTCCAAGCAGGACTTGTCGCCTGGAACGACCGAAAGAATTTAGCTGACTTCGTGGGAAATAGTGAGCGAGGCATAACCAAAGAACTTCTTCGCAAGAAGCACCGACAGCTTATGTTGCTGAACCACCCTGATCGAGGCGGCAGCCCTTACCTGGCCACAAAAGTCAACGAAGCGAAAGAGCTACTCGACAAGGAAGTCAAGGGCTAAGGAGACAATCTATGAGAAGAAAAAGAATAATGTAAAGATATGTACAGTACAATACAGAACTTCGTTTCTGTTGCATTCAGCATGGCGTCGGGTTATGGTTTCGATTTTTAAGGGAAGAAATCGCATTGCGACGTTATTCACCACATGTGTTTGTTGCGAAAGCAACAGAATCACCACTCATATGAGATATCCACATATTGGATGTAAAATATAAGAGACTCGGGTCCAATCAAATCATTTCAACGATATTTAGATTGTGAACCAATGTTGATGTTCGATACAAGACTGCAATTATGACAAAACGCTACGGGCTACGACTTCTGCCGAAGATTCAGTGAGCATTTCAGGACATAGGATTGAACTTGATTGGTATTTCGTAATGGTATGGGTTCAATATAAGCTCTTGGATGTTCACGGGGTGAGTTCTGGAAAGTCAAGCACTTTGAATGAACGTCGTAAGTATGAGTACAACCCTACAGCATGAAGGCTTTTGTTCATAATCTACTATACAAAGCCCGACATACTCGGTCGCTTTCTATGATATATAATACATTTATACGAGTGGAGGAATGCTGCTCGTCGGTCGTATGCCAAAAGAAAAAAGACCCCATGAATACACCAATACCATGCGATCAGAATTACCTTAGAATTTCTGTAATGAACACCTCACCTGCTGGCGTCGAGATCTGTGCTCTTGAACGCTGCTGGTGCAGGTGGGACGACGGGGCCCTTGACACCCTTGTCGCCTTGTGGCTCGATGAGGCCGGGAACTCTGCCATGCTCACCACCGAAGTATTTGTGGAAATCCTGTGGGTCCTCAAATGGTCGTGGACCAAGTAGTCTGATCATATCCTCTCGCCCAAGCATCTCCTTCTTCAACAACTCTTCCGCGACCAAGCCCACCTCGTGCTTCTTCTCGGTGAGCAAATCTTTGCATTGCTTGTATGCTTCGTCGACAATGCGCTTGACCTCTGAATCGATGTTCTTGGCCGTTTCCTCAGAGAAAGGCTTCTGGAGTTGATTACCCTGATCATCCTCGAAGTAGATGTAACCAATCTTCTTGGTCATTCCCCATTTGGTCACCATAGCAGTGGCCATTTGAGTGACCTTCTTGAAGTCGTCTGAAGCACCTGAAGTGACCGTATCGAAGTGCAATTCTTCGCTGACGCGACCGCCGAGGGTCATAGCCATACGGTCCATCAATTGATTGACATTCATCAGGTAAGTGTCGCCAGCTGGTAGGTACTGCGCATAACCAAGAGCTCCTTGGCCGCGAGGAATGATAGATACCTTGAGCAGAGGATCTGCCCATTTGAAGTACCATCCACAGATTGCGTGGCCGGCCTCGTGGTAAGCAACAGTCCTCTTCTCCTCTGGCTTCAGGACGAGTGACTTCTTCTCGAGACCACCAATGACACGCTCAATGGCCTGTTCGAAATGAACCATAGTGACCGACTCTGCTTGGTTTCGGGCGGCTAGGACACGTTAGATAAAGTACTTGAGAATATTAAGGCACATAGGCACTCACCAATTAGGGCAGCTTCGTTGACACAGTTAGCAATATCGGCACCAGAGAATCCTGGCGTCAATGCGGCCAACCTTCCCTTCAAGAACTCCATATCCTCATTAGTCACGATCTTCTTCAGATGGACCTCGAAGATTTGGGATCGTCCCTCCATTGTTGGGCGATCAATACCAATGTGTCTATCGAAACGACCAGGTCGCATAAGAGCCTTGTCGAGGACATCGGGCCTGTTGGTGCCTGCAAGGACAACAACCTGTTCCGTGGTATTGAAGCCGTCCATCTCGGTCAAGATCTGGTTGAGGGTAGCCTCCCGCTCATCGTTGCCACCGCCATAGTTTTGTTTCGAACGTGAACGACCGATAGCGTCAATCTCATCAATGAATATGATGCACGGTGTGCTCTTGCGTGCATTTGCGAAGAGGTCACGCACACGGGAAGCACCAACACCAACAAACATTTCGACGAACTCCGAACCGCTTACGCTGAAGAAGGGAACACCAGACTCTCCAGCTGTCGCCTTTGCGAGAAGAGTCTTACCGGTACCAGGGGGTCCAGAGAGAATTGCACCTCGGGGAATCTTGGCTCCAAGCTTCTGGAAACGGCTGGGCTCCTTGAGGAAGGAGACGAATTCCATGATCTCTTGCTTCGCTTCATCCATACCAGCAACATCCGCAAACTTGACCTTGATGTCCGTCTCGTGGTTGAACTTCTTAGCTCGGCTTCGGCCCATTCCGAAGATGCCGCTCTGGCCGCCACCTCCGCTTCCAGCACGTCGAGTGAAGTAGAACAGCGATCCGAGGAGGAGTAATGTTGGACCAAAGGACAGGAATGTGCCGAACCAGGAGATCTCGCTGGAGTATGCCACTGGAATCCGCTCGGAGCTTGGAATTCCCAACTCGTACTGTGCGTCATCCATCTTGCGCTCGAAAGCCTCGACCGAACCAATTGTGAAGTAGTAGTAGAAGCTTTGGCTGACAGCGGGGGACTCCGGGTACATGGCTGCGACGGCTTCGCGATGAAGGTGGACCTTAGCCTTGCTGCTGTTGAGAATCACTATCCTCTCAACAAGACCCTTGTCGAGGAATGTTGTCCTGAACTCTTGCCATGTTATCTCCTTGTTGTTCTCGCCCGGTACAAACATCTTGTAGAGAAGGTAGGATAGGAAAGCTGTAATGACTGTGGTATTCCAATCCATTTTGCCATCGAATTTGGGTCCTCCTCCACTTCCCTTTGCTTTCTCGCCTTGCGGTCCTGGATCGTGTGCGCCCGACTTCTGCTGGGGCTCTTCTTGGTTGAACTTGATCTGGTCTGCGCTCTTGCGGGCCCAGTTGGTCGTCAATCTTGACAATTTCGCCGCAGTAGCTAGGTCCAATTTTTCGCCACGCTGAAGTTTGTTCATCTCCTCCCGAATTTCAGTCGGGATGCCCGTCTTCTTGATCTCGTCCATGGATTCCTTGATTGCCTTTTGTTGAGACTTCGGTACACCCATTGACACAAAAGCCACCAGTTGATCTAACAATCTTTCCTCCTCTTCCGACAATTTCGACATTTTCTGTTCCTGCGCATTTTGCTTGGGTGTATTCTTATTTGCCTCCTCCGGCGCGGCGGGCTGCTTCTGATCCTTCGCTACCTCATCCTTATTGTTTTTGGGGTCTTGCGGAGAGCCAGATGCAAACAATCTAGCTCTCTGCTGCGCATATACGCACTGGGGGAATGGTGTCCGCCTTCGAAGTAGGAACGGGGTTCTCGATGCGGCAGTGAGGGTTGGCTTATTGAATCGCGCTAGATGGGCTGATCGGCGTAGAAGGGTAGACATGGCGGGGGTGAGAGGGCGGAAGGGATGGGAGTGTGAGGGGAGTTCTGCACCTGGCAATTAAGACCATGCGCAGGCAGAAGAATGACTGCGATGTGGATGGATAATGGGGTGATGGCAAAGCTTCGCCGCTCGTCGGCTACAGTCGTGACGACTTCGACAGACTAGTCGCTAGAATATTCGTCCGGCCCGTGCATCCTATACATCTTGTGACTAATCGAACTGCCTACCTAAGGTCCCGACCCCTCTGATCTCTCCACGCCTTTTCTTCGAACAGGCTATCAATCGAACGGTCGTTCTCGAGAATGCGAAGACGATTAGCAGATCTTCGAAGTGTCCGGCTCATGATTAAACAGGCAATTCCATGTTCGTTCACATGGACCTTCCGTGGGCTGTGACATCATAAACGATTAGTCTCGCCTACCGTATCTGACCTTGCGAGCCAGCCAACATATATTCGAAAAGAGTAAATGGTCGATAGTATGGATAGTAAAACCATCCCTATGCGCTGCTGGTTCACTGTTCAAGAGCAAGGGAATGGTTTCTCTACATGCATCAACACAACATTTCTTTTCTCAACCCACACAGGAAATATACTTATTGCAGCCCCCACCGACTTAACCCCAAAGACAATGCGAATTGATGTGAGCCATTTGGAATTGAATCCTCGATTCATTGCATGCATATGCAGCATACAACAACATTGACATAAGACATGCGGTGCTTCATTGCTTCCCCGCTTCATCTTACAATGATTTCTTGACAGCTGACGCCAGCACCGTGATTTATTGGATAATATGTACAGGCAATATATTGAGCCTGCATTGTGAATTTTGCTTTTCCTGCTTTCACTCTGGAGTAATAGAGGGCTGATCTGAATGTTCCTTCATGGCTGGGATAACCCTTTGAGTAACGTGTGACATTTCTTTGTTGAACCCGATGATGAAGCTAATAAGTCTTAAAAACAGCTCCAAAAGCCAACCGAAGCATTCTCTACTTTATCATTGGAATTTTCCAATCCTCTTCATACCTACAATGTTGCTCGTTACAATTGTTTCTGTGGTTCTCTCGAGCCTTACAGTAGCACAACCCTCACCAAATGAAACCCACCTCATAGCCACCGCATTGTTGACCAAAAACAATGATTCAGCGTTCGAATGCTGGCAACTCCAGACGCCTTTCAAACGGTCTTCTATACCCGGAATATCCGGCACACAAAGTGCTACAATCAGTAACGTTACCAACTTCGCGTATACGATCCTTCCACCCAGATACGATGGTGGACTTCACAATGCTCCAGTACCACAGTATGTCTACCATCTAGATCGGCTTGTAAGAGGAATGGAATCTAATATAGAATAGAATGGTGCATTTTTTGTCAGGGCTGGCTCATTTGACCCTACCGAACGACCATTCCACCGATGCTTTCGTTGTCGGCGGTGTTGGAGGGTTGTTGTTCGCTACTGACACCACTGGCACTGGTCACATAACACGATATCCGTCAGATCAAGAGACGGTGGCAATTGCGGCACCTTTTGCAGATGGCATTGTTCCAGAGCATATTGTCCTCAACGATGGACCGTGTGCTGGTCTACAAACATTTGTTTGATTGGCGCTCCAATGCTTTCAAACACCAATATGAAGTTGAATGTTGTAAGATTAAGATGAATTTGAATGAATTTGAATTGTTTTGGCAATTTTTTCTGCTAGTCTAGACAATATGAAAGCTTCAATTCGGGACATTGAAATTTTTACAAGTGAAGGAGTTTAATCATAAATAATAACGTGAATTGAAATCGACATTAGAGCAATGGCCACCAGATCAAGTTATTCGAACCAGCATGGACTGCTGTAGTGATGAATTGGGCGCCACCAAACGTTTTCTAAACTCCAACTCAATTAGAAACAAATGCATAGAAATAATAGTGCTAGCAGTCTATCCCGTCATTACAATTTTAATTGATGATAAGTGTTGTCGAATGATCGACATTCCATGAATACTCTTGAAACGGACCGTTCGCACAGCCACTCGCGCGGCGTAGCCCATTACTTGCCCAAGGCAGCACACGCGTCACATCTCTCCCCACTGCTTCACCGGTTTTGATCCCGTCAGCATACCATCACACTCTGCAAACTAACAATTCCCTACGTGAAACGACATATATTGTCTTTCGCCGCTACGAACGCCTTCGAATGTACTCCTACACTACACCTAACTACCTACTATACTAAACATTCCAAGCACATCATCATGGGTCGCTGGGCAAATCGAGACAGTGTAGGTATTCATGCATCACACGACCACCTTTGACAGCCCGGCTAACCTTTCCTCCATTCTACAGGACGAAGAGCGTCTTCCCGAAGGCTTCAAGCGCATAGGCTACGATGCCGACGAACAAGTATACTACTTCATCGAGACGCACACGGGTGACTACTACAAAAGCTCCCCGGGCAACCGGTTCGGCGTCCTGAGTCCAACGTCGGCTCCCCCATCCTCGGTCACAGATGCCGCATACGTCAGCGACGACCAGATTAAGAAGGGCCACACGGAGGCCGTGAGACTGATGCTCCCGTTCGCGCTCCTAGTCCTCTGCGTCTTGTTCCTCCTGTTCAAGTTCGTATTCAGCAGCGTCGATGCGGGGGCTGACGGTGGGACCCAGATTCACTGTGCTGAAGGCTACAATGCTGTTCAAATCGCGAAAGGAGAAACCTGCTGGTCGACGGGGCAAGCCTATGGTTTGGGTGTAGAGGAGCTGTTGGCGATCGAGGGGAATCAGTACATTGATTGTGACAGGCTGCAGGTCGGCCAGTCGATTTGCGTCCCTGAAAAATGAGTCCTTCCGAGCATCTGGAAGCGAATGAAGGGAATTGATGGCGTGTGCAGTGTGAATGTATGATCTGTTTGGTATGTGCTTTTCGGAGTCAAGGCGTTGGCGCTCTACATAGGTACGCTTGTGTGAATTCATTCGGATGGAACTTGTTCACCTTTCGCACCTTCCTCAGGCAGAAAGTTTATCTTTCTATCTTTCCTACGTAAATAGATACCCTACAAAAATAAAAACCATCTCTACATAATAGCCATCTTGAATTCTATGATACCCGAACCGACCAACCGGAGCATCGCAAGACCAGCTTAGTCCTCACGACCGGACGCACAGCACCGATTGCGGCCCGTGCACTCTCTCTCCGAAATCCCATCGAACAAGCTTGTTCAAACCTCGAATTGAACGACGACCGATCGACGACGACACTCAACACCACCACCCACCACCCTCACCACCCGCATCCTCGCATCTCCGACATCCACACAACCTTCACAATGGCAGGAGGAGCATCCGACAAGACCGCCCGCATAAAGAACACGTACGTCTAGCCCATCCAACGGGATCCAATTGCGCACCGCACGATCAGACACACTCGCACCACATCAATCAATCATCACACACAACCCGCGCATCCCGATCTCCCACGAACCCCATTTCCAATATCACACCTCCCACATATCCCAGCCTATACAGCACACCCACACTCGCATCCGCAACCACCATCCAGCCGAACAAGACGAACCCCCCGCTAACATAACTCTCTCACAGGTGGCACATCGGCAGCTGGGGCAACCCTCTCGAAGGCGGCGGCCAGCCCTCCAAGGGCATCTACCAGTACGCGCTCTCCGCTAACCGACAGCGCCCTTTCGCGGGTGCCTTCACCAAGGGTTTCTGGAACACGATCCGCAGGAGCAGGAACCAGGTCCTGTACGTCGTGCCGCCATTCATCCTCGCATACAGCGCTATGCAGTGGGCTATTGAGAGGTGAGTTCTTGCCGAATTGAGAGGAGGGGATGTGACGGGGGCTGACAGGGGCTGCAGGAACGAGTACCTTAACTCCAAGGCCGGACGGGCTGAGTTCGGCGATGAGGAGTAAGCGGTTCGAACGACGTGCGTGGAAACCATGGGTGGATAAAATATGAAGACAAGTCCAATGTGTATAGACATGGGGTGGTGGAGGCAGAGGAGGAGACATGTAATTTGATTCCTCATTAGACCAATTGAATGTACCAACAGTTGCGGAACCATCAACAGGCCACACCAATTCTCCGGCTCTTCGAGTCGTCACGTTTCTTCTGCATTGCACTAATCCTCTGTCATAATAAGGCTACGGCTTCCATTTTACGGGTTATTGTCTCTCCAGTGACTTGGCATAACAGCAAGTGATGAGCCACGCCTGAGAATCCCGCACAGAAGTTCTCAGAAATATTCACCTCCACATCAAACACAATTTGCAGCGACATATCACCATCATTTCAGCACGAGCTTGGCAGCATTAACGGTTATTCCATTCTATCCCAGATTCAAAACTCCATTCCCCTCATATCCTGTGATTGAAAGTGCATCGATGTGGATACAGTAGTTTTACAAGATGTCCGAATGGGGATTTGCTTCGGAGTCAAAACAGAAAAGACAACGCATTATCCGGGGCGGATGGGTTCAGAACTCATGAACATCCAAGTCTTCCAGATGTTAGCCTCTGTCAGGATCTCGATTCCCTCTGCTGCCTAGCCAAAATGGCATCGTGCTCGAGCTTCATGAGACGTTCGTATGTTTCGCGTGGCATGCTGCCACTCGCGTATGCACTCCGAACGAGGACATTCAGCGATTCTTCGAAACAGGGCGTGTACCTATCCCAGCATGTGCCGTAGTCCAAGAGGGCTTCTACGATCCCGGGGTGTATTGTTGTGTCCTCCTACATTCGAGCAATACGGAACGGAGAGCCATTCTGGAGCCTGGTAGGGTACGGATATTGGAGTCTGCGCCATGTTTCAATAGCTCGAGAACGAGGCTCCGAGGCTCAGATTCCCTCCGCTTGCTGCCACCACAAGTGGTAGTGTAGAGCACCGGCGTGGATTGACGTTAAAATTGCCGTGTCGAATAAACGTAAGCAATTGATCCAATTGTTAGAATTGCGAGTCAACGGTAGGGTGCAAAGGAGGTTGGTTGGTTGGTTGGTTAGTTGGGTAGTTGTGTCGAAGTGAGATTGTGATTATATGTGCTTCGTAGTGAGTGGTGAGGGGGTTGTGGTTGTGGTGGAAGGCGTGACACAACAATTCCTATCACTTCAGTCTGTAGTAAAGCACGGGGCCAATTAGAACTAGTACGAAAAAGGTTCTGTCACTTCAAGTAAACATGAAAATTAGTGATTGGATCCAAACAACATGCACACGGTCACTTCGTGCCAAGGACGCGAGGCCATGACCTTCTCGAAGGATTGGGGTTGGTTAGTCATAGTGATGAGACGTACTCGCACGCATTACAGATCCAAAAAGGAGTGAATTGTATCTGCTATATAATATATCCTCAGGTCGTAGCGAGATCCCATTCAGCTAGTTCCAGACAGGGTGGCGAAGTGTAATGATGTTGACTGGATTAAATTGAGGGGTTGTAGTCAAAAGTAAAGGTAAGGTCGATAATGACAGTGCTGGTGCCTGAACAGTGATCCGATGCGGACCTACTGTTACACCACTTTCGAACGTTCGTTCGAGTTACTCACTCAGCGGACGTAATGGTAGATGCGAATTCTAGCCCCTGAGTAGTGTCTTCGTTTAACACGTGCCTTCCTGTCCACCAATGGGTGAAGCATCACAGCCGTCAGGGTAGAAGAAACTACTGAGGGCGATGATGACGTAGGCAGCAATGAGCAGACTACCTTCTAGGTAGTTGCTTCTTCCGTCTAGAACCAAGAAGTTGACGACAAAGGCCGTAACGAAAAGGGCGACGGTTTCAAATATGTTGAAGTAAAGTGACATCTCCTTATTCATTATCCAGCCAAGGATGACGATAAAAGGCGTAATGAAGATGGCAATCTGGATGGAAGAGCCGACCGCAACACCAATAGCGAGATCCATCTTGTTCTTGGCAGCAACGGTGACGGCAGTAACGTGTTCAGCTGCGTTACCAACAATGGGCAGGATGATCAGACCGATGAAGGCTGCACTGACATTCGTCTTCTCGACCATGGGCTCGATCGCATCAGACATGAAATCGGCGCAGACGGCGACGAGCGCGGTACTGATCATCAACATGACGACTGCTGCTGTTCGTGACATGACGTGCTCCTCGACAGGCTCTTCGATCACAACAGACGGTGCTCCGGAGGCAGCGCGAGACACGGCAGGGCGAGCAGTCTCACTCGTCTGCGTCTGAATGCGATTCATGCGATCCGGGAGCGAGGTAGTTCTGCGCAGACTGGTACCCCTAGGACCAGCCATGCGTAAGTTTGCGAGAGCCACACCGGGCGCAGGAGGGGGGTTCTGCGGATTGTTGAACACGTTATTGGAAAGTAGTGAAGGAAATCCGGGTCTGAATGGACGACGTGGAGCCGGAGCAGCTTCCGCTTCCTGGACTTCATCGGCAAAGGCCACACGGACATTGCTGTCTACATGCTGCGAAGATGGGCGAGCGGACTCTTCCTTGTCCTCGTGCGAGACTTTACGGTGGTGCCTGTGATGCTTTTTGTGCTTGCTCTTACGTTTCTCCTTCTTGGTGGTAGGCAAGGAGCCCGATGAGCCAGCTTCGAAATCGCGAACAACCGGGATGTGGGCGCGTTCATCAGTATCGGCTTCATCGCCACTCATGATGGCGTTCAACACAGAACCTCGACGCGACATGGGGTTGGAGTGGATGGCAGACTCGTCCTCGACATTTCCGTTGCGCTGATTATCGAAGTAGCTCTTGTGATGCTCAACGGATGGGGATGTCATTACCGAGGGAGCTGAAGGCGTGTCCTTGGAACTCACGCTCGACTTGCGACGTCTACGGTTCTTGAAGGCCCGTTTGATCCTCTTGGCAGTTGTATGCGATCCAGCCGAGCTGTCGCTATCGGTGCTGCTTGAATCGGAGGAGGAGTCAGATGAACTTGAAGAGTTGAACATGTCGTTGAGAACTCCCGGATGCGACTCTTCGTCGATGATATGCTGGGGAGTACTAGCGTACATGTAGCTGTGGCTCTTCAGCTGAAACAGCAGGTAGAGGATATAAACAAGTAGCAAGACAACGCTAGTTCCACGACTGACATATAGTGTCTCTCGGTCGGCCGTATCGTAGTTAGAGAAGGCGGAGTGGAAGGCGGTCGGGAGCAAAAGACTCATGACAGCCAGACTGAGCATGCAAGCACTCATCTGGGTGACGGTGCTGTTATAGACCTGCTCCTGAAATCTGAGGCCTCCTAGCAGGAATGCCATGCCCAAGATCAAGAGTAGATTGGCGAGGATGGAGCCCAGTAGGGCGGCCTGGACTACGCGAATCTGATCGCCGGCCAACAAGATGATGAACAGGATGAGTTCGACAGCATTTCCGAACGACACGTTCAACAGGGCTCCGAGGGTGTCTCCAAGTCTTGCCGCGACGGCCTCGGTAGCATGGGAAAGAAGTCCAGCGAGCGGGATGATGGCGACCGCATTCATGGCAAAGACAATCTCGGGGCCAAGGTGGGCAAGATGGGAGGCGATACCGATTGGTACAAAGACCAGTAGGAGGTTGATCCAGCTGTAGCAAAGGGCATCCTTTGTGTGTTTGACAAATCTAATGGTTCCGTTCTTCATGCGCGTGGGCATGGGGGCTTTCTCTATGGTGGCACCTGCCGCTCCCTCAGCTTTGGTATTATTGGGAGACGAAGCTGGATGTGGTGAAGATGAGGCTGCCGCGGCTGCGACATTGTTACGCTTGACCTCACGGTCGCGCTGTTTTGCGTCATTCTTTCCAGTTCGCGAGGGCTTCTCTGAGAGGGTGTTGTCGGAAGCACTGCGTGATGGGTCGTCGGAACGGACGACTGGGGTAGGAGAAGGAGAGTGGGTGGGTAAGACTGGATCGCCGCCTTTCTGGTGTTTCAAGCCAAGAGCCTTCGCCTTTGACTTGACACTCTGAAGTAAGGAGGGGTCGTCAGTTTTTCCCATCGATGGTGGTGTTGGATGTAAAGTAAGGTACAGAAGGAGTACAGTACTTTGGTGAAAGAGAGAGAGGGAAGATAAGACGAGGGAGGCTGATGGTTAATGGTCGGTCCTTAAGAGAGTTAAGACCTGAGGCCAGGGCAGGGCAGTGGCTTGGGTGGCCAGGGCGTGGCGAATGAGGACGCAGGAGACGAAACAAGGCGGTCCACCCAAGAAAATGAAGCTTACACCAAGGTGGGATAAGCTTGGTCAAGGATTATGACGAAGATGAGGACGCTGAAATTAAGAATACTGAGAGTTGGATGTTGAGTTTTGAGATTGGGCTTGAACTTGAGTATGTGCCTGGACTGGTTTGTGATGGAGAAAGAAGAAGAGTAGGTTACTGAGAGGAGAGAGACAGTGTTTGTTTGTTCTTAGAGTTGGTACGGAGTACATTGGAAGGTACATACATATGACGTCTTTTGTCGTCGTCACCGAAAACGACCAGGAAAGAATCCCCCCATGGTTGTTTACGATCTAGTGCCTAGCGCCTACCTTATCTAGGGATCACGTGGACCGACGCTCTAGGAAGTGGCTGTGCATCGCCACAACGTCTCTATTGTACAATGTCATTTGAGTCATCTCTTCGTACACAGTAGCTAGGTGCTTCGATTGTTATGGGATTTCTCATACCTACCTAGATACCTAGATAACCTACGTGGTCGAGAATGTTACAGTAGCTAATACGTACCTAGATTGTTGTTGGAATAGCTCTCCGATATAGGGGCAAAGCCAAGCAAGTACGAGGGAGGGATGAGGGCACGTGGCGACCGATGAGCATCTTCCACCAACATCCAGACTCCAGACCAACATTTCCAACAACCCCATCCCTCCCCTGAGGCTTCTCAGAGCAAATCACATCGTCTCTTATCACTCGCTAATCCGGATATTCGGCCAACGTCTCTCACCAACTGTTTCCGCAATAGGTAATTATTGCAATTATCAGATTGTCTACCCTCGTACGGTCGCACACACGCATTCATCATCCCAACCCCCCAAATTAGATGCTGAAATCAGATGCATCAACATCGTCATCCTCTTTTACGGAGTAGATCACTTTCCCCGCCTTCCATACCTTCTTGACTTTGGTCAAACAACCTAGGTCTTTCGTGGGATCCCCTTCAACAAGCACAACATCGGCCCGCATGCCAGCGGCAATCGTACCACGGCTGTCGTCCTTCTTGAAACATTGTGCCGATAGTTGAGTTGCAGCTCGCAAGACGTCCAACGGCTTCATCCCCACTTGCTGCAGCAGTTCCATCTCTCGCAATATTGCTTCCCCGTGACGCGGCCCGATCAAAGAGCCATTAGAGTCCGTTCCGACTAGGACGTGCACTCCCGCCGCAATCATGTGTTGGACCGATTCCAGGGCCGCCTCCAGTCGAGCTCCAGGAATCATACCCGACTTGGCAAGCGCCTCTTCCATCACCAATGTTGGAATCGCTGTGATCTGAAGCTCGGCCATCTTATCTGCATCTTCTCTGCTTATTGGGACATCTAGCGGAACATGCGTGATAAAGTTAACCGGAGGGTTGGCGCTCAGGGCCATCTCGAAGGCTTTCTTGCGGGCAGCATGCACGATGGTGAGCTTTCCATGAAGTTGAGCCTCCCTCGACAGCTGGTCAATGACCTCCTGGCTTGGGCCTGGGTTGTCTGCTACTATCTTGACATAGTCTGCGCCCTCGGCCACGCGTCGTTGCACGAATCTCGTCGCATCTTCAATCGTATCAACAATATTGTCTTCGTCCACAGAAGGGAATGTGCTGTGCAGGCTTCCCGTTGATGTCGCAAAATTGCCCGCGTAGTAAACTTCTGGAAACCCTTCTGTGACGTTGTTGAGCTCGTGTTCCGATTTGCTCATCCGGCCGCACTCGATTGCAGTCGTGATGCCGTGTTTGGTCATATCAAGTTGAGGGGCATCTTGTTCCGTAGGAAATGGTTGCGTCTCCGAAAGATGGACGTGAGTGTCCCAAAGCCCAGGAAAAAGCGTCATGCCTGAACCATTGATAATTTCAGAAGCATTGCCGTAATCATTCAAGAATGTCAACCCTCCACGAATAGTTACATTTTGCTGCTCCAGAATGCGAAGACCGTCAAAGATTCTAACAAACTTGATTAACGTGCTGCCCATGGCGATTTAAGGTTGTATTCTTAGAATGGTAGAAGTGAACGAGCAGGACGATATATTGTCTGCGATGAGTCGTTTTATACCCAAGTACAGGTTGATGTTGCATCACTGGTAAGTAGGATATTGACTTCCCGAGTTAGAGTTTATGCATCTTCTCACGAATAGTCATACTCATGGACGCGTGGAATACCTTTCGATGCATCCATTTAGGGATGCTGACATTTATACAAGGATGATAATACTCGCGTTTTGACCCAGAAGCAGTTAAGCTCGAGATAAAGCGGGGCCATCCCATATCAGGCCTTCGCATCTTTCACCGAATATAAACCTCCTTTTGCGCACATGCACTCACTCAGATACAGGTGAAGCCATTGATACTGTGCAAATTAAGACACAATGGTTAGTCGAGGTGGTCGTTCTAAAGGTTGTTCCAATTGTCGTCGTCGTCGGATCAAATGTGGTAAGTAGGCAAGTTCCAACTAGGATAACGATCTGCAACAACTACAGCATTATTCCTTTTGCAGCTCCAATTGAATGCCGGAATTATCATGCTAGAGTGAATAGAGCTTGACTGACCTGCCACCAAGATGAGACGCCGCCAACATGCCAGCGCTGCCATAAGCGTGGCCTAGAGTGTGATGGTCCTCGCAGCACAACCTGGATCAACGCATCTGCAAAGTCCACTCCAATAAGTGGAGTCCAGTCTATTCCTGGCCAGAACTCTAATCTACCCAATGAACTCAGTCTGGTAGCCTTCAGGGATGATATATGCTTGACATACACCCGCAAGAAGCTACTCCGGGGTGGGCCTGTGGAACTGGCTTGCAATGCTGTCTTTTTAAAGTCGGACATGGATCCTGGTATTGATTTGCTCAAGAGTGCCATCCTAAGTCTAGCGACTACCTTTTACGGGAGTCGACACCAACAGAAGGCTCTCATGAACACAGGCTACAAGCAGTACGGAAGTGTATTACTTCGCCTAAATCAACACCTAGCACAAACCCAATTGCAAACAACAAACGAGACATTGCTGACAGCCTTAACCTGCATGTTGCTGGAGATATTCCTTCCAACAGGACCTAATCACTTCTTGAAGCACATTCAAGGCATTGAAACTATCCTAGAACTGCGTGGGCCCCCGACTTGCCCGTACTCCCAGGACACTCTGGTATTGTTCCACGGTCTGCGTGTCTTGTCAATCATCAGTGGTCTCGCTACTTCCAGAGCTTCCATATATGCCCGTGAGGAGTGGAAAAACCTACCACGACTTCATGAAGACGATGCCGGACAACTTCGTCACCAAGTTTTTGATATCCTTGCCGATTGTACGCAATTGATGAGTCGCCGCGATTTCGCGTTACAATCAGCTGACCCTAGCCATCGTCTTTCCGTCATAGAAGACGCGGAATGCCTCTTCCAAAAGCTTGAAAGGCTTCATCCTAAATGGGAAGCTTTCAATGAGAAGGAAATGCATAAGCCGTCATCCGACGTTGCAAGGAAGGTCCGCATCGCAAACTTCCGATCAGCAACTGTGCATATGCTCTACTACACAGGATACATTCTGATCGTCGAAATCTTGAATACCCTACAACCATCGCTGAACAACGTTGCATTACGAGCTTCTGGGGCGGATAATCTTATGAAGAGTGTAGAGTTGAAATTGTTCGAGCAGAGCACAGGAGCATTTGAGTCAAACACGATCGGATTCGTAGCCACCAAAATCGCCTGGCAAGCCATAGGAGGCTACCACACTCCCGAAGGTCGAAGACTGGCCAAACTGATACGAAAGAACGCTAAGGGCATTTTCGCAGTTGGTGCTTGGGAAACAGATGTTGTATTCCAAACCCCTCATCCAAATGAGCTTGCGCTCGATCGGATACAAATCGCAAGCGACCTCGAAAGACCGCAGGAACCCACACAAGCTAGCTTGATAGACAATGGTCCAGGATTTGCGCCTCTTGATTCAGAGTCGATCTGTCTGGTCGAAATGATGTGGTCCCAGCACAGTGCAGCGTAGGTCGGTTGCTGGCATCACCATCGCAGCCACACAACGCCAGCGGAGGTGTCGAAGTATCAACAACCACCACTTACAACAACGGAAAACTCTTGAACCCATTACTCGCACATTGTGCATTCAGTAGCAGTGTGGCAATATAGACAATTATCACGTGGTTCAGCTTTCGGCATTTCTTCCTATTACCCGGTGGAAGCTTCGTGCCCCGATATGAAACCACGCCAGCGCTTCCCTTCATTCATATCGGATGAACGGCCATAATGCGTGATGGCTTCGGTTGAAACATCAACACTTCAAACCATTGAATAGTTGATCATGGCTTTAACGCCTCGCTGATTATTCGCGAGCTTCAGCAAGCCGATAGTAGTAGATAATCCAACTAGTACGGCGCACAGTCTCGCAGCTACGGGGGAATTCGAGTATCTAATTTCATGTCGGAGCCTCTATCGTCAAATAAGGACATGCCTCCGCTCCGCTACCCCGGATAAACGACTTGTGATCTACAAGAAGTAGCGCCAAGCACACTTTACACTGTCTAGATACGGCTCCATAAACTACTATGTCCGGGGCTAAGAAGGAATATATATTTAAAGGTCGGACGTGTCTATCTTCTTCGTAGGCTTGAGTGTAAACATCGTCAATCAAAAAGTAGCTATGGGTCTCACAACGCTTTTGGTCGCGTCTCTCGCAGCAATCGGCAGCAATGCCTTCCCGTTGCTAAACCCCATTCAAATGATGCAGAAGGCAGGCCCAGCAGCTGGTGTGGTCATTCAGAAATGCTCTTCTCCAGGACAGATCGCTCTTGCTTATGATGACGGGCCATACCAGTACACCCAAAAGCTTGTTGACACCCTTACAGAGGGTGGGGCAAAGGGAACCTTCTTCGTGACGGGCACACTATATGGTATACTACAACGATACATCTAAAACATGATCATGATACTTATAATGGACCAGGCTGCATCTACGGCCAGAAGACGGCGCTGCAGAACGCCTACAAAGCCGGCCACCAAATTGCCTCACACTCGTGGTCGCACCCGCAGAACTTCGGCTCCATGTCTACAGCCGACCTGACGTCGCAGATGCAGAAGCTTGAGACGGCGCTGCTCAACATCATCGGCGTGAAGCCGACCTACATGCGCCCACCGTACCTCGCGACCGGCGGCTCCGTCTTGTCGACCATGAAGACCCTGGGTTATCGTGTCATCACCAACGACATCGACACCGGCGACTGGAACAACCAGACGCCGCAGCAGAGCCAGCAGAAGTTCACCCAGGCCGGCGCCAGCGGCAATGGACATATTCCTCTCATGCATGAGACATATGCTAGCACTGTTAACACGCTCACGCCCTGGTTGATCAATTGGGCTAAGCAGAATAACTTGAAGTTGGTGACTGTTGGTAAGTTTGATCGTGCCCCACCTATCTGCGAATGAGATGCTGACGAACTTTAAGCTGAGTGTCTGGGCGACCCCGATGGCGCATACGTCAATGGAACAGGCAATGGAGCATCATCATGCTAGATTAGTGAGCCGTTGAGCTGTCTTGGAGCGTCAAGCTTCTCTATGTAGCCTCTATATGAAGCAAATGAAGCAACCTACGTGACTACTGCCCTATGAGTGCCCTCTGACCCTCTCGTATGGATAGCTTCAGCGTGCTTCACTCACCTCTCTCTATTACCTCACTACCTCCTTTTCAGGTATATAAACAGCTTCAATCTACAATCTCTCATTAAGAGAAACATGCTAACAGGTTATCTAGGTGGCCCGTTGGCCGAAGTTGCTTTTTTGCGTTTTTTTATTTGCTCCTCTCCTGGGTTCGACCCTCAGCTGGGGCACTTACGTTCACCTTTTAGTTCTTGGCATTTCCTTTTTGCTTTTGCTACTGGCTCTCAGGCGTCTATGCTGTATGCTCTGTTTATGGGCTCACTCTTGCAGTCATGCAGATTAGCTATATCTCTCACTTATGCCGCACTCCTGTGAAGGCACCCTTAGGGCAAGCTCAGTACATAGTCTACGAATCTTACATCATATCACAATACATTGAACCTCGCACCATCTACACTGTGACAACTACCTCATCCTACCAACCGTGACAATTGGGCACCTCATAGATCACCCTGCCAGAACACACAGTGACCATCCTGGCACGCTTACACTCTGAAGCATCAGCGCGGTCGAAGTGCATAAACGACGAAGGCAGGAGCGCAGAGATGTATGAGAGATAGGTCATATACCCGTACTGTCTGCCCTCGGCGAAGCCCTCGTCCAGATCGCATCGAAATATCCGCTCGTCGAGCTTCATGCCTCCGATGCACTTCATACAGTCGGGTGCATCCTGATGTGTGTAATATTCGACGAAGCAGTATCTACACGGGGTCTTCTGGAACCTGTCGGGACCCATGGTCAGGCCCATGATCAGGCGCTTGATCTCGCTGTACCTGTAGATAGCCCTTGTAAGCCGTTTTTGGAAGGTTCGCATGTGGGGACTAAACTCACTTGGTTGGTAGGAAAGAAGGCACTGTGGGAGGTATAGATCAATGAGGTTTAAACAATGTAGTACAGGCGGCGATACGGATATGTGACACATCTCTCGCACCCTCTGCGCTCCTGCCTTCGTTGTTTATGTAGTCTGACCGACATTCACCCTCCGCTTCGCCACCTAACCCGCGGGTACCAAGTCATTTATTACCACCTGGAGACACCACGCACCCCTCCAACAAACAACGATATATATAGGCTCCGGAACAATATTCAGGGACACTTAGGGCGTGCAGGTTCCCTTTCTACCGGACGCGGCGGCGCACTGGCGCACGGTTCGTCGCTTGGGTTCGCGGTGCAGCAGTCCAGCAGGGCGCTGGAGAGTGTCATGGAGGGATCTGAAGCAGCGATTGCGTAATAGT
Organism: Aaosphaeria arxii CBS 175.79; assembly: GCF_010015735.1. Lineage (NCBI taxonomy): Eukaryota > Fungi > Ascomycota > Dothideomycetes > Pleosporales > Aaosphaeria > Aaosphaeria arxii. The sequence continues at coordinate 358,465 of NW_022983474.1, forward strand.
TGTAGTGATAAGGGACAAGAAAGAGATTTTGGGAAGGAGGTGTTTGTTGTATGTTGTTTGGTAGTGGGGAGTTGAGCGAGGCGGTGGGGTGGCGCGTGCGATTAGTGTTGACACTGAGGTTGAAAGAGGGTTATAGGGCAGGCTGCCGGAGAGCACACAGAAGTATGACATGGTATATTGCTCTAGCTTAGACGTGAAGAAAGAAATTTCTAGGTAAAGGGGTTTGCTGTAGGTTGTTTGTAGATATTTTGGCGAGGGGTGCTCAGTGTTGCTCAGTGTTATCACTGCACCCTCATGATGGCAACAGGATAATTATCAGCATATATACGGACGATGACATATAAGTTTATCCTTAAATATCTATAGTCAGCGGCGCTCTCAACTACCACGAGGTCTACCATCTTGCTACGTGCACCGTGAGTGAATGATGAGGCGGATCCTGGCAGGACTACGAGATTGCAGGGAGTATACCAGGACGCAAAAGACGCTCGACCAGTTACACCTGTATATATACTACTGAAGCATGGCCCTCTAGACAGAAAGGCTACGACCGCACATAGAGGTAGGATTAAATTTCTGAAGACGTGCTTGGCGGAGGTGAGTCCCCGCGTCAAAGCGGCGGTAGCGTGCCCTGCTGCTTTACCTTCTCCTCTTTTACCTCCTCCTCCTCCTACTTCTTGTCCTTCTTCTTCTTTACCTCTAATCCTACTTATCCCTCCTCCTCCTCTTCTATACTCTCACACCTTTCTCATTTCCTGTCTGCCATCACCTCCCTGCCACGGCGGCAGTAAGTCAACATCGATTGAGCGCTCTGTGTACCCTTACGGGCCCTTATCAGGTATGTTTCTCCCCTTCTCTGTATGGGCTGTGGAAAGATCACTCTACTGACGTTTACCTATCCACAGTGCGCTCTGTGTACCTTCATTGACCTATACCGGGTATACTTGTCTCACTCTCTACCCGGAGTGTAGAAGGATCACCGCCCTAACGCCTGGCTATCTATCTACAGCACACTCTGTGTTCCCTCACTGGCCTATATCAGGTATATTCTTTTAGCCTCTCTGTCTGTAGTGTGGAAGGATCATCGCCCTAACGTTCAACTATCTATAGCGCGCTGTGACTCGGCTCAGTTCGTCGACGTCACTGACAGACTAGATAGCCAACAACCTTCAACTCGAATCCTGTCCCGCCAAAATGGAGTCCCTCACTGGAGTCCTGATCGACCTGGACCCGGATGCAACCACGCCGCAGACGGCGGCCCAGAGCGCTGTTGAACTCCTCACCGCAGCCCTACTTGGCCCAAGTCCGGACACTATCACGCCGCAGACGGCGGCCCGGAGCCTTGTTGACCTCCCAGTTGAGCTCTTTCAGCAGATTATAGGCCACTACACTGATTTGGCCTCGATCAATGAAGCCTGGAAGGCGCGTGCTGTGTGCAGTAAGTTGCCTTAGCGTCACTGTAAGATGATTTCCAGCATCGGGCATGTCACTAACGTGAGCTGTGTACAGAGACTTTCGAGAGGTTTATCACATATGACGTCTTCAACAAGCACTGGAATCCAACTATTCGTTGCAATTCAAGCTGGATGCAACTGTTTTGCAAAAGCCTTCCCATGCACCTCGAGCGTAACGCCTTCGAAACGAGTAGCCTACGCTCCCGACCGATCGGCTGCCTGTTCGCGTTACTTGACTCCGCCGTGGACGTGATTATGAGAGCCAAGGATAATACCGATAAGAAGTTTAGAGATAATCTTCTAAAGGCGGTTGCCCAACTTTTGGATCCCGAGTACGGCTACATATTCGTCTCCGAGCCATGTCGCTCAATTGGCATGCGCATGATCTGGCAGCTTTGCGCCGACAATATAGCAGACGTTGCCCTCTGGATAGCTATCGGGCTTCAAGATGCACTACTTATAAGGCAGATACTTGCATCCAATCCTGATGTCTCTATATGGGGTGGAACCGTGTTTGGGGCTCACCTTTGGATCGCCGCTTATGCTGGGTTGTGGACGGTAAAGGAATGTGTCGTAGATATTGCAGCTAATGAAACAATTAGCCCCGCAATCTACCGACTTAACAATCTTTGCTGCAAATTCAATATGATCGAACATTTTGCAACTCTAATAATTGGAAGCACAGCATTTAGGATGCTAACTCCTTTGCCGATACACCCGCCCATCGTCGCACTCTCTGCCGGTCAATTGATACGTCGAATGAGAATAATTCAACGCGTTCGACTCCATCAAAGCAGATTGAGAGTGTACTCGCACTATGATGACATGATCGGTATCCTCCCATGGTAATTTCGGAGATTGCAGTCATACGGGATTTGCACTGATGAGGAGCATTTTACGAATGGCAAGAAGGAGAGACAAGGCAATTACCACCGAGCGCAATACCGACTTCGTCTTCAGGTCGCGGTCCGGAACATGAGAGTTTGGTCCTTGCAAATCTGAACTGAGCCACCACTACAATCGAAAATTCTGGAGATCGCCATGATTCTGTTAAGGAAATGCCAGGGGAAGGACTGGGTTTGGAAGACAGAGGCTTTTGTACTATCATCAACAACACTCGAGACAAGCTTCCTTGCATGGAATAGATAGCAATAAAGATTTCACCCCTAGACTAAAAAATGGTCAGGATGAGCGTTTCAACTGAGGAAAGACACTTACAAATACTTCTCTTTGTATGCCATGGCATAACAGGACCGTTCTTAATCCATTCAGAGACTAATTACCTGGGCGTCCGGAGTGGCATGAAAGATACATAAGTGCTCTCGGGAGGCTTTAATCATCATCTACGACCTTGGAAGGGCCATTAAAAATGGTGATATACTCTCATTTCTGACTTCGGGTCGTGCTTGTAGTGTCCCCTGCTTTGGAGGCTTTAATAATACGCAATTGCCTACCGGCATAGCATACTTGTCTCATGTGCATGTAACAAGAGATTATCAAATTAAATAAGATATTCATGGTTGTCTTGAAGTTGTGCGTTGGACTGTGCTTGGGTAGGTGTACCGTTCGTTGTTTCCAAAACCCTTTCCGTGGGAATCCCAATATTAACTGATACCAGGACGTCCACAGAGACTGACAATTCTACCTTCAAGTTCTGTCTAATACTAGCATTTATTGAGTACAGAACATTGAAGTCTACCCACCGCATTAGAACAGATTAAATATCCCTTCTACGGGTCTGTTAAGTATTGAAATCATTTCAATTAAGTCATCCAATTACAAATCAACACGACCAACGTGGACAAAAAAACCCAATCTTCTCTTGAAAGATTTGCAGCCGTCAATAGATCAACAAACTGACACGACAGTGAGATGGAATACACATTGAACGTACTCAAAATCCAAATACACGCACTTACCTCATCGACACCAACACTGGCACTGACACTGACACTGGCACTACAACAACGCTAGGATGAACGGTAAAGAGTACGAACGACACTGCACACACCCCTCTACCGAAGCATCCCCGAACAGCCAGACAACTTCAGGCTCAAAACTTTTACTTTCCTCTCGCGAAGTATCTCGGCCCTTTTCTCCCTTCCGAATCTACTCATTCGATGAAGACGACGTGCCATTCTATTCTTCCAGTATGACTCGTATATACGGGACTCTCTAGCATGCACCTGAATCGTATTGCTTCGTGTGTGACGCGTACAGCTCTGTTGTAAAAGTCGATGTCGTTTTCTTTGTGAAGTGTTTTCTCAACCTAATCCCGTCCCGTGTCCCGAAGAGCGAACGAATGAACGAACGATGCAATAATTCGTTACCACCCTGTAGAAGCAGGACGAGAAAGAAGCTTCGAAACAATGAGGACCAACCATCAGGATTCTAAAGTTAAAGAAATAAGTACAATATGTGAAGAACGTAGCTGTAATAATGTAAGATCTACAGGAGAAGTGAAGAGAAAATTCATTTGTAGCAAGAGCTATTCGAAAACACTCATCAAATCCACCCGAATCCGACTAGTTCCGTAATGTAATTCCTAATGGAACTGACGGGCAGTTTGGGGACGATGAATCCTCTACCTTGTTCAGAAACAGCCAACTGAGTTGAGTAAACTTTTGTGAAGTTGAAGAACAACAGCCAGGCCAGTTTGATAAGAAGAAATACAACTCAGGAACAGTGACACATACAGACACACCCGAAGTCTCTTCCTCCCAGCCGTTCTTCCATTCTGCATTCACATCGCGAAAAGCATGCCATCATAAAGTCCTTTCAATCCCCATCCTCATCTCTACCGTCGCCATTTCTCCATCAAAATTTTCCGCAGATCACAATCTACTCGCACTTGCATCACATACACAGAACTCTTCACAACAAGACTGCCAGTATCTACACACCTATGCACATCAGACCTACCTCGTACCGCCTCCACATATTCTTGAGCCTCAAGCAGCCGCACACACACTCAAACGCCCGGGTACGAGTACCTCGGACACCGCAAACCCACACCGCCACCTCCACGTGCACCTAAAAAACCTCCTACACGCCTTTTGCAAACGTAGCGCAGCGGCAGCACACGCAATTCCCATACGCAGTTCAAATAAAGTACAGCTTGTTACAATACGGGCTCGTTACCCGCAAGAATACGAGCTCGTAACCCGGAAGTGGCCAAGCGGGTCCAGAAAGTCCGACTTCCCTGCATGACTCGCGCATCTTTTCCTAGCGAGGTTTGTGACGGGACGGGATTAGGATTCCCGTAGTACGACTAGATAACGGGGGGGGAATTCCGTGGGGGGGGGAGAACGTGAATGTGCAGGGTAGATTTGAAGGGAGGAGTTCTAGAAGGGTTTTTTTTTCTCCATAGGGGGAGGGGGATGGGTTAAGGGGCGGGAGCAGGGGGGTGCCGGGAGAATATAATATATATTATCGTGTATGTACGGAATGGGAAGAGTGTGCAGGAGGAGGAAGAGTAGAAGGATGAGGGTCGAACATGGGATGGCAGTTATCGTGGCAAGCGACGACGTGAAGTGAATGCTTGCTTTGCAATGCATTTGTACGGGTGTACCTGCATACGAGATGTAGGCGCGGGCGTGGGCGCAGGGAGGTAAGTTGAGTATTGGATGTACATACATAGTTCGGTGTCCGTTGACAGTTGCGGACAATGAGAAAACGATGATACGGAGCGCAGATAATTCTTCCGTGACGACATACCTACCCATTTACATATCTGCCTACCTGTAAATACTGCATGAAGCAGGGGGCGGCGAGAAGGGGCGTAGTCTCGTGGGCGGGCGCTTAGAAGCATCCACGCATACAAACCGAAATGGGCAATGCAGGTAGAAAGCAGACAAACTCCGTAGGCGTGGGTATTGGCACATTTGGCATTTGGTGTTGGATGCTTGAAGTTACTTGTATTTTCGGGTATCGTGAGGGGAGGAAGGATTGTTGGCATTGCGGCCAATACGCGTGAATAATCAGGGACAATAGAAGAAAAGCTTAGGGAGGATGTGAATCCTGGGATTGCACGAGGGATTATCCACAGAAGATTATTGGCGCATTATCGTTGTGTCGCGTGGGAAAGAGAAAGGGAGGACTGCTGGAGATGCGGAATTCTAAGTGTCTGCAGTTTGCAGTGCCGCACCAGCAATAGATGGCGCAGAACCCGTAGCGGCACATTACCATACTACATACCAATGTACTGATGGTAAATAGTGGTGGCAAGGCTGATGGTAAGAATAGCCAATGACGCCGTGAAACCAACAATATTGTATGTCTGTATTAGACTCTGAGTCTGTTGTTTAGAATCAGTTACTCATAGCTGTCTCTGAATGGATTGTCTCTTCTAAGAAGGGCGATGCGCAAGGGCGAGGGGCAATCACGATACTAAGTAAGTAATGAAGAGAAGATTGGGAAATCTACCTAAGAATAAGCAACTGGGCTGGTGACATCGGTTCTCTTCTTCTTTCAGCCGTATTCGTAGCTAGGGGAGGCAACATCGCATGCGCTCACTACATTGGTGCTGCTGTGCTTACTGGTGGCGTACCATCATCATCATCCTTACCTTGAAAAAAAAAAACGAAAAGAAAGGGAGAATGGCGATCGCTTCGTATTGTATGATGAAGCCCATCAATAATCGTGAGGAAATAATTGCAATTACGGAGTATACATTCACGGTTTCAAATGCCCCGAGGCGCATAGTTTACCTAAAACGGCAAGTATCCTTCTGCTCATCAGATTGTCTCATTTTCTGCTCCCGTCCTGTCAGAAATTAGACTCCCGTATGCGGCGGTTGTTCTGCTATGTTCTGCTATGTTCTGGATCGGTCCGATTTACCCAAGGATCTTCTAGAAAGCACGAGCCTGGCATCTTGGCCTCCAAGATCCTGCTGCGACTTTTGTTTGCTGTCTTTTGAGTGATTAATTATGATTGTCAACTGTGTGGTTACTTGTAGTTAGTTTCTGTCTACTTGTCTATGTCCCCTAAGGCGGGAGGCCAGCCAACCAAACCACCTAACCGCCCAACTACCTGAACCGATGGAGCAATGAAACCCATCGCCTGAAGCTCACCGATGTAAAGCCGCAATATTAGACACGATTGACGCTGGTATGCCTCAACTTGCCATTCGACATTCGACGGCCGACGGCGCAGCAAGCTGGCAGTTCGTTTTTTGTGTTTCATCACAGTTTGCCGCCGAGGTGGAATCATAGAGATGACACGCGGGCGGAGCTTACCAAACGGCGAGGGATCGTCGGAGACTGGTACTGTGTATTTGGTTGCAAAACGTGAGGCCTGGCTCGCGCATGGTTGGACTTTCGCATAGCATGATTTAGGTAGGACATTGATGGCATTATGAGGCATGCTGTGAACTATGTGGGTAGCAGGTTTAGTTGCTCCGTCAGGAACTACCTACGGAGTAGATATGACAACTATGGAGATTTGTAGTTCGAGTTGTCATTGTGCAAGGCCAGCGATGGCATCGTGGGTACCGCCCTTTCGAGGGTATTGTGCGCGAGCCAGGCAGCGGAGCGGCCGGGGATCTGAAAGCCAAGCATTGGAATTTCTTGACGCCGAGAAAAATAGGCTTAGCTCCCTACTGTAATTTTGCTTGTGAGTTGTGAGTGGAAGAAACACATAGCTACCAGCCTACCACGCAGTGCTCCGTACAAAGACGAGTAATGGAACTGATAACAGTGACTTGGCTAGGGTCCGGGGTCGACTGGGACTGCCTGATCCAGTTAACGCCCATCGCATGCCAATTCCTCACATCGCATCGCATTGCAAGATCTAGGTAGGCGACTCACGCAGGAAAGAGTTGATACTCGTAGTGTGTCCACGGAGTATGCGTTTAGTTGTACGAGTGTCTAATTGTCAATGTATGAGGTGTTATTTTCCGAAGATTCAGTTATTCTTGCAACAGAGTTAGCCGATCATGTCCACTAGTTAGGGACGGACAAGAGACAGACAGACTCACTAGAGACATGAGACAGCAGGCCAGAAACAAGAAACGCCATCAAGGGTCTGTGTGACAGGAACGGGGTTCGATTCGATTTGTACAAGTGCGGCGTAGACTGAGGGAGTTAGGATCGAGTGGGCAGGAGTCGCAATTAGGCTACTTAGTAGTATGAGGCTACGGACCGTTGGGTGGAGATTGCGCACTGCTCAGATGGCTTCGGCTGGTGTCAGCCTCAAAGCCCAAAGTCGCTCGGACCTGACACTGTATGGTACTTGTACACATTGGTAATTTGCACTCTGTATTGCGAAAGGGAGGGTTTTGGATACTTCGTATTCACCATGATAATTTAGATTGGCTAGATGATCGTGGAACAGAGATATGGCTGGAGTCAAAGGGGAGAAATGTTCGAATTGGGCGATGCATGTTTTAAGAAGATCATGCTATATAACAGAACATACTCCGTACATGGGAAGAGTCAATAAGATGAGGATGGCGATGATGCATGTGGGTTGTAGGATTGCGAATCTAGACAAACAACAATCCATAACAACCAGCATTACTTCCTCATGATTGGTCGATGATAGAGATGCTGACATGGTAGCGGAAAAGTGGACGGACAAAAGCTTGTCTGTCAATCTCAAATCTCACTTCGGTTCGCATCCATCCCCGCCAGGATCAGTTAGTAGAGAGACAAGGTACGCAGAAGTTATTGTGATTATTATTGCTTGTTCGCTATGCTTAGCTGCCCTGTGTTACGAGGCCATTCCCATAGCTATGGGTGCACCCCGGTCCATGTCCTATGTCTTCGTATTAGCTTGTTCCAGGCTAAAATGGAAACAAGATTTGACATTCCGTCCTCACCTTGTCCAATGTTGTTGATTTACCCTGGGAACTAAGGAACTGAAACTGGAAGTCCAGGTGGGAACTGTCCACCCACATACAGGTCGGGTTTTCTTATCAACAACACTAATCATTAGTCGTCATCGGAGTGAATGAGGTGAATCAAGTGATGTACAGCGAAATGTGCGAACGTGGAGCTACCAAGCACTTTGTCCAATCTCTTTGGGCACCCATCGTCTTGGGGAGAGAATATACGAAAGGGAAAAGAATAAAGCCGACAGAAAGAAAAGAGATGACTGAGCCTTTGAGTCCGGCCAGCAAGGTCTCCAATTCCCTTTCCCATGAGGCCCACGAGGCCATCATGCCGGGCCTTGAAGCAGTTGACGAAGATTGCGTGGACGGTGGACGTACGTACCTTGAGGCTAGTACTGTGTAGATGTGGATGAAGGATGCAGAATGTAGAAACGTAGACTACGGGATCGTCATTGGCCATTATAGGCTGCTGCTGCCAGTGGGTGGCGGCTGGTTGCCTTCGGGGCTACACAGTATTGTACAGCCCCAGCCCGCTCGTCTTACCACACCACCAAAAAACTATCACCACCATACCATACCATCAATACCATACCGTTCATCGACACTACCATTCAGCTTCTTCTCATGGTCATGAAGTAATCAAGCACTCTCGCTCACTTTACATGTCCCTTTCCCCACTATCCCATCAATACGCAAAAGGGTGACGCAAACTATTCTCGTTGACAAGGACATGGGTGGTTGTTAAACGTGCGTTCGGTCCCGTCCTCAAACCCCCCACCGCGCACAGCAACCGCATCTGGCCTTTCCCTCTAAATCCTCCGGACGGACACACAGACTCAAGTTAGGTGGTGGTAGTAGCTTTTAGGGAAGCTAATCTGTACGGCGTAGTAATAATGAAAGATAGCAGTTTAAATAATACCCCAAAGACCTAGCCAACAAAAGAGTTCATAAGCACAGCACTGCAGACACATACGCGCACTGCATACATAGTACATACAACCTGAGGTCGCACTACTAACCTACTGGTAGAGTAGAGTACCTAGACATCCACACAACCACACAACCACACATTACATACATATCATCCTGGCCGCCCCCCCCCGTCCCCATTCATCTTTTCTTACATCTACCACTACACTCTTCTTTTAACTTCGTCTTTTCCTTCTTTTTTTTCGTCCTCATTTTCGCCCCGCCCGTTCACTCGCTCACTCAATCACTCGCTCACTGTTCACTGACCCTATACTCGACATTCGCTACTTCACCAAAGGCACACCTTCCATGCATCATCACCATCACTGACACCGCTCTAACTGACTAACACACGGGAGCCCTCCCGCTCCAAGTCGCCATGCCTACTACTAGGAGCGTGCGCGCCCTCTTCCAGGCACTTATACTACTGTCCGCCATTCTCCTTCTTCTGGTTGGCTTCGGTTACTATGAGCAAGGCTACACCCTCCAGAAGTTTCAGCAGATAGCTGGTTCCGTCAGACTGCCTGGTGTTGGGTCGCATCCAGCTGAGGTTGCTGCACCCAGTGCATCTGCCGAATCGGTCGCATCTATCGCATCTATCGCATCTGTCGCACCCACCACATCTGCCGTACCACAACCATCCACTCCAGCTAAACCCGCAGAAACTCCCGTGGCAGGTAAGACTACTCACTATAATCGCCATACCTCAGTGACGCAGCTAATCATTCTCTTATAGAAGCCGACAAGAATGAGAAGGTGGAAGAAGCCCCCCAGAAGTTGCCCGCGGGAGATCCCGTCCTTCTCGAACAGGCACAAACCTACGTCAAGTCAATCATGGACTTCAAGAGGAAGGGTCTCCAGCGTCTCGAGTGTCCCGCTCTTGACGAGAACCGCTTTGCGTACCTTCGCCCGCAAGCTGGTTCGCGACCCAAGTACTTCTTCGCGCTCGATCTCTACAAGATCAGAGAATTGCTGCCCAGTACCCTTGGAGCCATTGTGGAGACCATGAAGTTCCTCGGTCCAAAGAATTGCGTCTTGTCCATTGTCGAAGGGAGGTCAACCGATGGTACCTACGAGGTACTGAAGGAGCTTGAAAAGGAAATCACGAAGCTTGGCAGTCGCTACTTCCTCCAGACCAGTGACATCAACCCCAAGGGCGAGAAGGTTGACCGGATCAAGGCGCTGGCCGAGCTTCGAAACATGGCCATGAAGGACCTGATCGATAATCCAGAGCACTATGCGGAGAACACCACCGTCATCTTCTCTAACGATGTCAGCCTTTGCCCAGAGGACGTCCTTGAGCTCCTCCACCAGCGTGTATACCAGGGCGCCGACCACGTGTGCGCCATGGACTGGAGAGCTACCGAAGACCCCACCTTCTATGACGTGTGGATCGCACGCGACATGTCTGGCGATACCTTCTTCAGGATCGAGGACAACGGAGCCTGGACACACGTCAACGCCCTATTCCCAGGTCACCCCGCAACGCTCGTGCGCTACAACGAGAGGAAGCCGTTCCAGGTCTTCTCGTGCTGGAACGGTATCGTGGCTTTCACGGCCGAGCCCATCATGCAGAAGACCATCAAGTTCAGAGGACACTACAAGGGCGAGGCCTTCCAGGGAGAGCCGAAACTGTTCGACAAGGATCTCTGGTATTACGGGTACGGAAAGATTGCAGTCGTACCTTCTGTTAACGTAGCATACGACAACCCAGACAATGCCATTTACGTCAAGAAGACGAAAGGGTACGCATCGGAAAGTTTCAAGAACGAGACCCCAGATCACAAAATCAATTGGGATCCTGCTCCGCCAGCGTTGGTAAAGCACATGCCGACACACACCCGACAGAAGTTCATTCCTTGGGACGAGGGTCTGCCAGAGAAGACAGAGCTCAAGGTAGCCAAGTCAGGCTCATAAATTTGAGGCTGATGCGGCCTTAAAGGGCCACTGGACTGGACGGAGGACTGCCTGATGGGTTTGGTCGTTTCGCATCAACCCCGGAAAATTGACTACCTGGAAATGGCAATCCCAGATCGATCCGGAAGCGAGGTCGCATCCCTCCTACGATCATTGTTGTATCATCCCACGCATACGAGCGACTGTCACGCCGCAGGACCGCCGAAGCTGAAGTGTTATTCTTACATTCAATGTCCTTTTCCAGGGTTCCTTAGACCTGGAGCTGTCATGGCAACGAGTTAACCTCTTGACATCGAGGATGATATGGCGGACCAAATTTTCCATGCTCTTTATGTTGTACCGTCGGTGCAACACCCATCCCAAGAGGAGGTGTGCGATACCTGAAGATATCCCCAATTCGACTCATACCTGCTGGGAATCAGCAATAACACCAATCACGATGCCAACAATGTCTCGCTGTCAGCAACATTGGCTCGCACGCGAGATGTTCATTGCGCTCTCTCTTCACCATTTGGAGCTGGTGGCGTACTCCAACCATGTCAACCTAGACCTCGCACGGCTGGAGGAGGCCTATTCCAAGGACACAGCTGCTTTTGCACAGTCTCGCGACAGAAATATGTCCGCCCATGGACATGCGCAGTTGAAGTTGAGTAACCCTCGCTGCGATACCCGAACCAAGCACGACCTCGCTACCGGCGCTTAAAAAAACCGGAAACATTGATCGCGCGACCATTGCCATATCGAAAAGGAAGGACGATGAGAAAATGCCTCTGCGCCGTACTGCCCATTCGACCAAGCCGTACTTCCAACCCGTCGCAATACCTCTTTGTGGGCATGTGGCACCGTGGTGGTCCATTGCATCATCTTCCTAATCAAAACAAAATACTCCGCGGAGAAATCGTGGCAAAATCCTCCCTTCCCCCGACGTTTCACAATAAAGGGGGGTGTGGTAGCCTCGCAATTAAACAAAACGGACAGGAAGAGTGCGCGCCTTGGGACGAAGGAAGGAGGCAAGCTTGGGCGTGCAGGCGAGTTGATCTGGTTGGCTGACCGACCTGTCTGGCTTATGTGTGGTCTTTTCCAGACCTACGTTACCGCGACGTTGAGCGGAACGCCTCAAGAACAAGAACAGCAGCGACAACATTTCCCATACACCAACGTCGGGGATTTTCTCATTTGGTGAGGGTGGGGACGAAGCAAGAAAATAGCGCCGTGTACACGCACACTGTAACAACATCCAAACATCCAACCAAACAATGTTTCTTTTTCCAGCAAGACGTTTCCTACGAGAAGAAAGATAGACAACAACAGGGGAGAAATTAGGCGCAAAGGAGCGGAAAGGATTCCATCAATTTGTTTCAAGTCTTGTCTACTTTTATTTCCGCAGGGAGTTCTGTTAAGGTGTATAGTATAGCATAGCGAGGCATAATATAGCATAGCATGGCATAGCATAGCGAAGTGTTTGTATAGTTAGCGGATATCGAAATTACATACTTCTACTTCACACGCACACTCTTTCTATCCTCGTCCACGTTCTATAGACCAAATCTTGCGATCTACGGAACTTGATCTACACTCTAGCTCAACCAAATCGTCTTCTTGCGAAACTGCAATGTCGTTCGCATACATTGACAAATAAGAATAGACATTTCAATAAAAGCAAGACCAAACCCACCTACCCACAACGCAACCACGCAAACCTTAACACCTCCCCGCGCACCCAAGGGAGTGGTTCACTTCGATTCAACTTATCGAGACCTCTGTAGGAAACTCTATCGACTCTCTGATTCACGTATACGAACAAACAGCAGTGGCGGTGGCGTTCGAGAAAGGGAGAAAAAGCCAGGCGCACAAACGTGAAACATACACACCTGCACATCTGCACTCGGAGCCACTCACCCCTTGGGTCGGTGTAGGTGTATGGCATGGCTGTTGGTGTGCTGGGTCTGTGGTTGTGTATGGGTGGCAAGGGGGACGTCCGTACATTGACTCTAGCGTTTGGTTTTGCATTGTCTAGATTGATGCTGGAAATTGGTAAGGGCGCATTTGGGCGTCTTCAAGGAGGAACCTCTAGCTCTCCATTTCCGCCCAGCATATTCAGGACACGGCTGAGCGTTCGCACATAAATTCCCTAGCGAACACGAAAAGTCATGCGCTGCGATGAACATCGTATAGGTATAGGCGAGATGCACATTCGTACAGCCGTATCGGCTCACCGTGAGAAACTGGAAATATCTCAAAGCACGGATTCGTCGTACGTGGGAAGAGATGAGAATAGTCGTAACGTGACCGGCGACGAAGTTATTTGTAATTAGTGTGATTTATATGGTGTAAGGTTGATAGAGGCGAGAAAAGTCCGCAGATGTACGAGTAACGTTCGCGAAGGTGTGAATGTGCAAAAGGGGGGGATTGACAGGTGACTGTGGGATATGGTGTGTCGGTGGACTTGTGTTCGGATCGTTCGAGAAGCAAACATTCTTGTGAGTTCGGAATCATCACGAGACGTTTCTGTGTCATCGTCTGGCTTTCGCGAGGTGCTTCGTGTGATGAACTTTAAAGTTTTAAGCGATGGTGTCGTTTGGATAAGACGAAGAGATTGGTAAATCACATATCAAATACGTTGCTGTGTAGTTGGAGTAAATTAAACGCCGGAGACAAGTCACTCAATCTAGATAGTAGCGAGATACTACTTATGCTTCCAATCCCTTCTTCGCTGTGTCTCTGCATCTTTGTAATACATCTTCCCGACGGGAACAGCTTCGGCACAGTGGTAGCCGATTATTTACCTAAAAACGGGCCATGATCAAGATATAACACTAGAGAATGAAATTAATTAGATGTCGTTCGATAGTTTCCCATATTGTGCTGTACTTCGTTACTGTCGTATTGGTCCAACTCCGACAGGCAACACAGCACATAGAAGCAATAGCAAGTGCAGCGGCCCTCAAGTATATTTGTATGATAAGTACCTCGCAACTGCTCATATCATTTACGCATCCACAGTCTTTCCTAAGGATACTCCAAAAATTGTCTGATCATGAGATGCTGGCCCGTGTTGTTCGTCGCGGCTGCGGCTGCTATGCCATGGACAAATATCTTATTCAACACGGCGAGTACCAAAAGTCTAGAACCTAGAGACGCCCCCAATCCACCCGGTGGTGAAAGTAGCATAATGTGTAGATGGTCCAACTGCGGAGAAGTGAGTTCAACTTTCCATCGAATCAACAGCATTATGCTACTACTACATCCACACTGCAAGAATTTGCACTAATTCTCGACACACCACATAGCCTTGCGATGCTGGATTTGAGGCGAAAACGATAGCAGGAGGAGAGCCCGGTAAGATAATGAGCAACCACGAACACTGCATGGACGAAGGATTCCAAACGTTCTGTTGTCCCACAGGCCAACCCACTCCCAACTGCCTGTGGCGAGGCCTGCAAAACGGTCAAAAATGCACGCCAGGCTGCGCTACCTCGGAGGTGGAGGTCGGATCTACGAAAACGAACTGTTCGAATGGTGGACATCAGACTGCATGTTGCTCAGATGGCCGTTCCGTTAGTGCATATTCGCAATGCAAATGGCATGGGTGTTCATTCAGTGGCAATTGGTGCAGCAAGGAATACCCTCAGGTCCGTTTGACAGCTTCGAGGGGATTTGGAGGAGAGGAAGCATGCGAGAACAGTCCGTTCAGATTACCTCCGTTACCCAAGTCTATCTCACTGATATCGTACCTAGATATGCTGCGAAGTTATTGCTGCCATGACGGAACACTTCCTTCGTCGTTCTTAGGCTGCGGTTGGTATTCCAAGGAGACGCACAGGTTCAGCGACAAAGTGTGCGAGCCATCCTGTCCCAAAAATTACGTCATGCTCGCTGTGCAAAAGCACAACTGCACAATAGGCGAGGAGGCATACTGTTGTCGCGGAGAAGTCAGAGGGGACCGCGACAATTATGTGGAAATATTTCAGAGGACCTTGGACTCGCAAGTTGGACTTGGTGTCAAGGTTGATACTTTGCATTAACTGCCTCACAGATATCTCAAGGACCGCCGGGAAAACAAATGCCCACCTGAGTCGCTTCCACCGATTGAATAGTATGTATGGAATTACTCTGCAGCAACAGATCGAACTGATTATATCGTAAACAGTGACCAGGATGTTAACTACGACTCGGCTGCCCCTGACGACACAGAGGAGCACTCACCGGAGAGTTCAAAACGATCAATTCAGGAATTTAGTCAAGATTGCAAGCACGATTGGCTAGTGCTTGTTGAGTATCTTGTCGCTGTCCTTGAAGCTAAACGTCGTGGGAACGAAGTTGGGGAGCAGCGCGAGATAATGAGAATCTTCGACAGTACGATGGATGGAGTAAAGTTTGTTCAATTGGTAGATTATCTCAAAATGCGTCCCCTAGAAACATCGCGGCGGATAATTTTGCGAGTATTAAGGGACCCCAGAAGATGGGGTGAGTTGGCAGAGGAGACAGCCAAAGAGACGTTAGGCGTGTGCTACCTACATCCTAACCTAGGACCAGACCACGAGACGAAGTCGACGAATACTAGCGGTAAAAGCAGCCTTCGTCCCCGCCTCATAGATGATAACTTAGGTAATCCAACTCAACCCGATATACCGTCTTTGGGCTGGATTTTGGCCGGTATTAACGCAGGTACTTCTATCACCCCTAGTGGATGGATATCCCAACTGATTCCTGCTGCAGGTGCTCTTTCATTCCATTACGCAAGATGGGAGTGGTACGCTGCGGTCCAAGGCAATGGAGAACCTGGGTACGTGTACCGCCGCATGGGATCACCCTTGTGTTATATTCTGTGGGTGTTGAACGTACAAGATACTAATAGACAGAAAAAATAGCCCATTTCTAGAGCTCGCTTATTGGATTGGCCCTCGTCGTGGAATGGATCCGACAGCTCAAGAAGAGAATTCGTATCTATTACACTATTTTCGAGATCATCGAGAAGACCGGCCAGATCACAAACACGTCAACAAATGGGTCGTTCTGCACCTTCACTTTTCGTCGCCAATTATATGGTTCGATGAATTGATATTTGAAGGAAGTCGTCTATTTGACATGTATACATCCATCGTAGGTTTTACGTGTGCGTCTGGGTGACCAGTAATGCTCAAACAGACTAAACAGTCCGCCATAACCGCGTATCATTCAAACAAAGCGTTTGATCCTGATGATCGCAAGACCCGCTATATATGG
The DNA here is from genome assembly GCF_010015735.1 of Aaosphaeria arxii CBS 175.79. Lineage (NCBI taxonomy): Eukaryota > Fungi > Ascomycota > Dothideomycetes > Pleosporales > Aaosphaeria > Aaosphaeria arxii. Next base: position 374,863 of record NW_022983474.1, read on the forward strand.
CACGTACCTGGCTGGGGTCCATACTGGCGCGTTGTGAGTATTGAAATCCTGCTTCTAATTTGCCTACGCATGAACGACTGAGATGAGAAATATTAGCAATGGAATGATAAAAACGGGCAGGCCGTGAATTCCCGAGCCAAATTCTCCTGTCCCAGAGGTAGCTCCATTAACATAGGCCCGGGTGGAATGGTCCAGGATACGGGTCACATAACTTCCAACCAAGACCTTCGTATCTTCCTGCACAACTTATGGTCCCAAGGATACCTTCGTAAAGAAGGGCTGGTGCCCTTGTTCAAAGCCCCAAAAAGTGATGGTGGTCCTCACTACAATCTCGTTCCGGAAACTTTGAATGGAGGATTTAAGGATGTTTCGCTACCGATTGATGAACATAGAGATTGGAAACGCATTGAGGACCTTTTCAATATCCCATGGTCGACGAACTTTTACCTTGACAATGGGGCTGCGAAGTACGATATCGATTTCCAAAATAACTTTGCGTAGTCCGAAGATAATACAAATTGGAGCATTAAAATATCAATGATAGATTGGTTTCAGTGATTTGGCAGATTCTAGGGAATAGAGTATGCATGTCAGCTGCGAAATTCTCGCATATAAGTGCTATAATCTTTTGAATTCACTTGGATTCTTCACCACGTGGATATGTCAAGCCCGGCCAGAATAACTGCCAGCTGTACTCGATCCAGTAGTGGCATGAGTCTCACTCTCGCTGCCACGGGTCAGTATCCTACGCAATCAACCTGATGGAGAATTGGTTGATTGCAATCAGAATACTGAATTCGAATTCAACCGAGAAAGCTATCCAGCCACTGAGGGTAGGGAGATTAGCTCCTTACAGAATATCCCAGGTAACAGTGCATCAGGTAATCAAGCATCACTACCGGATGAGATAGTTGTCCACTATAGATGAGATTGAGGAGAGAGAGCCCTTGCACGGTTGCCTACGTTCACTTCTTGGTGAAGGTCAGTTGGTGGTCCTTGCACGTGGCCACTGAAGACATAATCAATGAAGACATAATCAATGAAGACATAATCATTCATTGTTCATTGAACTTAACGATAGTTTGAAATCCATGAAGATTAATGCATTGTTCACTTTGAACTTACCTGTTGCATTAAGCTTTGATTTGAGCTATAAGTACCCCACATTTTGTCTTCATCACTCCACAACCTTACGACGTCAACAACTTGATCTGTTTCTCCTCCAATGTCTCTACTAAGTATTCCTACTGAGATACTAGACCTCGTCGTACAGTTCTATGTCAACGAGGTTGGAATTGCAAAGGCTTGGTGTCGACGCGATGTTTGCAGTAAGTTCCCAGTCTAACTATAACCTTTTGATAACATACTAACGAACGAAAACTAGAAACCTTTAAATCAGTCATAGAATACGAAATTCTAGCGAAGCAACCAGGGGAGGCATTTGGACATGTGTTCACAGGTTTCGAAAAGCTCGTTCTGACGCACAGCCATCGGATGCAATACCTTCAATATCGAACCAAACAGCCGAACTGTGACCGTCCGATCACTGCACAACGATTAATGGACCTCTGCGCTGAACTTGATGAGAATTCGAAAGAGAAAGAAAGTCGTCTACAAGAGCAGTCGCTCATGACTCTTTGCAACGTCGCCGCCACAATCAATTTTAATATACTGGAATTTAAAACATCCAGTCAACGTGGTTATGAAGATGATGCAATTGTCAGCAATGCAGATAGAATTGCTGCCGCTATTTCCGTAGGGAATAATCACTGGCTCCAGAAGTTGATCCTTGATCACCCAGGGGATATGATAGAGCACTCGACTGTACTTGGCTATCCACTGGAGGCTGCTGTAGTCGGGCCGCAGATGGCTTCGCTGAAGGTTTTGCTTGAACATCTAACGAGAATCGAACAATGGACCAAGGAATCGAAACGCAAGGTAGAGAGAGCAATTCGTGGAGCAATGACAAGAGCGAAAAGACAAAGACTTGAAGTCATCGAGGTTATCATTAAATCCATCAAGAAAAACCACGATGATATCTATTTGGACCTCATAGAGGAGTCGTGGGACCTGGTAACAGCTTTGGGGGATTATGGGCTCATAAAGCTCATTTGCGATCATCTTCCACCACGCCCACAAAGCAGCGTCACTCTGAGTTCATATCATCTTATTAGGCTCGGATTCGAAGATATTGTCAGAGCACTTATCGGAAAAGGATATCTTAAATATTTGCAAGGTTTTCATATGGTAAGCGCCATAGAGCATGGACAAGCGGATATGCTACGTCTCCTTCTGCAGCACGGTTATCCACCGGACATGCCATGGGGAGGCCCGGATAAGTCTCCTCTATTTTATGCTATTCAACTTCGTCAAACTACTGCCGTGAAGGTACTCCTGGAACACGGTGCCAAGACAAACATCAATGTCGATGATGTTTTTACCATGTACATCATAGCGTCTAAGGACAGGAGAGATAAATGGACGCAGGCTGAAGCTGATATACGAGAGCTTATCAACGCTGCTGGCGCCACACCGCACAATGCGGACACAAAAGAACAAGACCTACGATGGAAAGGATCTAGTATACCGGCGGAATGGCCACCGCTCAGAAACCGTGATTGGCGCGCTTGATTAGCTGCCTCTCCTTATGTCTACTTATCGGAGGGGGATTTATCTAGTGCACGACTTCTGGGGTTGCTGTTGTGGTGCACGGTTGCAAAAGTCCGCTCTGGAGCTTGCTATTCGACATGGGCATACTGCTGTTGCAGATATGTCCATTGAAGATTAAGCCAACGTAGACTTCAATTGCAATGATTATCGTGAAGCCAAAAGGATGATAGGTATAGTCAACAGAAGCAGGCTAGGGAAAGTTGCTGAACGTTTTTCAGGAGTGACGAAGGCTGACTATACCGTATCATGATTTGATCCCAAATGGATTCGATGATAGTCATGGAAAATGCATAGAAACAGGAGCAAGATGATTGGATCTTTTACCAGTTGTCTTTTCTTACTTCACTGAAGGCATTACCTAAGATGACCTATGAGCATCATCAAGGCATTAAATAAGATAAAGTATAACATCATTGATCCAGGAGCGAAGCATATCCCTTCACTTTCGCCGAGCCTTTCACCATCTGCAAGTAACACTAAAGTGAGATGCTAGATCGTTCTTGGTTACTTGGCAGATTCTAGAACCTAGAACAATGTGCGTGTCAGTTGCAGAACCTTTACATGCAAGCGATATGGTCTTTCGGATTCGGAACAAGTCTTCACTACGTGGTCTTTGTCAAGCCCAGCCAAGATAGGCTCCGAGATCCAGTACAAGGAAATCCCATCTCATTGTCACAACGATCTTAGTCTGCTACGAAAGCTAAATTTAGAACGTTAGCCTTTATTCAGTCTGGTATTGGATAATGATTTCAATGAAGACAAAGACTTTGTCCATTCTCAACTTACCTGTTCCTTTGAGATCAATGACGAAAAGGGATTATGTTGTTGATTGTGAACCCATGGGTTGCTCTGATATCAACGAAGGACATCACATTGCTTGATATGCACTTACCTCTGACTTACACATTGCTCTGGTATTTAAGTATCGAGCTCGTATTTGTCTTCATCACACCATAACCTCCAAACAACATTACAACACATACCTGACAGGAATAACAGTTCCACGTACATTCTACTATAATGGGTTTGCTAGACTGTACACCTGAGATTGTGGAACTCATCATCAAGTTGTACGTCAACGAGGTTGGCATATTGGAAGCCTGGTCTCGTCGCGATGTTTGCAGTAAGGTCCCAGATTCAAAGGCGACGTTCCTCGACAATGTACTGACAGTAGATAACCAGAAACCTTCAACTACTTTATAGAATACGAAGTTCTAGCGAAGCAACCAAAGCAAGCATTTTACCGCACCCCTCCAAAGTTCATACTACAAGGTTTGACGCACAGCAAGCGTATGAAATACCTTCAATATCGAATCCAGCAGCCAAACAACGCTCCACCGGTAATCTCCTTGAAATTGAGGGGTATCAACGCCGAGATTGTGGTGAAATTGCAAGAGAATGAAGGCCATCTACAAGAACAATATACTACGGCTTTGTGTATAGCGGCCCTAACCGACAATCCAGGTATACTACTAAGAGGGTACGGAACACGGGACGGAACATGGCAATATGATGACGAAGAGATTGTTAGCAATGTGGACAGAATAGCCGCTGCTGCTTCCATAGGAGACGAGCGAGCTCTCCGGAGGTTGATTCTCAATCATCCAATGGATGTATTGGAACGGTCAGACGCTCTTGGCTTCCCACTCCAAGCTGCTGTGGCTGGAGGACACATGGCCTCGGTCAAGATGGTGCTTGACCTTTTCCCAAAGCTAAAGTTAGACGATCTAGACACAGTTCAATTGGAGCTTGCGCTTGAGGGGGTCGTGAGAAAAACGAAAAACCATGACATGATGGAGCTCATCTTCGAATGTCTCGGCAAAACCCATACCGCTATCTACGCAAGTATTGTAGAAGAATCGTGGGAGACGGCACTCTATAAGGAAGACCGTAGACTCCTAAACACCATTCTCAATCATCTTCCGCAGCTCCAGGAGGACGAAATGGAGCTTTCGGAAGATTGGGGCTTCGACCAGCTTTGCAACAATGGCTTCGGAGACATGGCTAGAAGACTCATCGAGAAGGGATATTACATCCCCCCGGGCAGGTTCGACCCACACTCAAACCCTATGCTTAGTGCCATAAAATATGGACAGGCAGATCTAGTAACTCTTCTTATAGAGAAAGGATATCCAGTGGACGACTTCTGTGGTTGCCGTTGTGGTGCGCGATTACACGAGTCCCCTCTGAAGTTTGCAGTTCGTCATGGTCATACTACTGTTTCAAACATACTCATTGAACATGGAGCCAAGGCAGACTTTAATTTTGACGAGTATCGTCGCGAAGCTGCAAAGGATTGTCCAGAAAGTCAAAAGAAGCAGGCTGAGATATGTTGTAGAGCGTTTTTGCATGGTGGTGTTTTGCATGGTGGTGTTTTGCATGGTGGTGTTTTGCATGGTGGTGGTTTGTATGGTGGTGAAGACTCGGAATAGCTTGGGCACAAATAAATCTTATGAGCATGGGAAACATATAGAAAAAAGGAACTGGACGATTCTTTCCGTCGTTTTTCCTTACTTTAATAGAGTTATTAGCTAAGATGAACTCTGGATTTTAATTTAACCAACACTGAAGCACTCCTTTACCTACACCATGTCTTTCACCATCTGCAAGTAACGCTAATGTGAGATTGCTTTTGTTCCTTGTCATTCCGCAGATCAGATCAGTGGAGGTAATTTGCGTTCGTGCCGTCTCACCGCCAGTGGCTGCTGTTCGCCTCGCGTTGGGTTTCGAACTACTACCTTTTCCTTTACCTTCACTACTACTCCATCACCACTCCACAACCTCGTTTCGCCATCCAGTATATTTCAAAAGCCTCATACTTAACTCGTACCTCTATCACTTCGCAGCCTTACATAAAGCTCCTCACACACCCCCAACCGCGATAGCAGATTGAACAAGAGCTCACTACCATGGATCTACTCGATGTTCCGCCTGAGGTTCTGGAACAAATCATACGACTCTACGTTGATGATGTGGGCGTCGTCAAAGCCTGGCTTCGACGCGATGTTTGCAGTAAGCATTATAGTCACGTTTCAGGTTGTGACTTTGTGTTGACCGAGGATACTAGAAACTTTCAAGTCCTTCATTCAATTCGAGATTCTAGCGAAGCAACCACTTCAGGCATTTCAAGGTGTTTCGTTTACTCCGCTTACAATCTATCAGCGAGGGGAATCTACCTACTCTCGAGGCATGTACGACCCTTATCGAACTCATTTCCTTGCAATCCGAAGTGAAAACGTCCATATTCGAAGTGAATATCTCCAATATCGAATAAAACAGCTGAACGGCTGCCACCCTTTCGTCCCCTCGAGTATACAGGCTATTGTCAATGATTTCGTGGAGAGCTCAAAAGACAGGCAAAATTACCCCATGGAAAAATGCATCGAGATTCTGTGCAGGGTAACATCGAATCTCCCTATATGGTCGCTTCTTTGGCGTTCCTGGGATAGTAGCAGTCATAATCTCGATGGCTCACGTGTTTGCAATGTGGATAGAATTGCAGCAGCAGCCTCCATTGGGGATCTACACCTTCTCCAGAAGTTAATTCTCGACCATCCTTTGGACGTACAACAGGAGTCAGTTGTTCTTGGATACCCTCTTGAATGTGCTGTAATCGAGGGAAAGGAGGGTTCGGTCGTCCATCTTATGCACAATCTTAAAAAGACCAAAAAAACGTATCGGGTTCGAGATCTTCTCCACAGAGCGATAATTGCAGCGATGCGTATGAAAACCAACTCAACTCTTGAGCTGTTACTTCATATCGTCCAAAAGGATCACAAGGCATTCTGGCGCGCACGTGTGGTTGGGTGGTGGGCGATTGCAGCCGCGGCAGGGCGTAAAGATCATATCGAAACGATTCTTAACACACTTCCATATGGCCATAGCCATGAGAATCAACGGCGGATGAATGAGTCATTCAGATACATCTGTAAGCGCGGATTTGGAGACATTGCAAAGAGAATAATCCAGCAAAGGCATATCGACATCTCCCCTCAGCATAGTCCCTCCCAAAGTTACTTGATGAGCGCCATTGAGAATGATCAAACAGACCTTATACCTTTACTTGTAGCGAGAGGCGTTTCAGTGGAGAGGTTCTCGGGTCGCCGTGGCTATAACCCAGTAGGACAATCCCCTTTGAGGTATGCTATTCGAATCCGATCAATTGCTCTCGTGAAGATCCTTCTTAAACAAGGAGCCAAGACAAATATCGACATCAACCATTGGCTTCGCAAAACCGCAAGCGAGCATCAAACAGATGAATCGAAGCAGGCCGAGGCCGACATCATAGAGCTTTTCAAAGTTGCTCGCGCAGCACAGTCCGGACGCAAAGGAACCAAGTCGACTCCCACAAAGCAACATAATCTAAAGCGCAAAGCAGAAAACTAGAGTTCAGCCCCGGACTCTACCATTTGCAGTTCTAGCATTGCGATCCATGCTGGGCCATATGCCTTCCCTCATATGTCTGAGATGGGAAATGAGCAGCCATTCACCCCCGTGTCATGTGCTGAGAATGCAATCAAGCCAACGGGACCCAGCACCTTGATGTTTCAGGATGACATCCCAAATTTCCTTTCGTCTTCTCTTTTTTCCAAGTTATTGAGGGTGGAGTTTCTTCGAACCGGCGTTTTGGGATTACTTCACAGTCGGCCGAGACGCAGTCAGATCAATGGATCATGGCACATTGGTCTTGCGGGGCGACTGCCTTTACTTCTCACCTCTTCTCTTTTTTTCGATCGTAGGGAATGGGGTCTCTTGGAACCGGGCGTTTTGGAATTTCTTTCAGCTTTCTACGGGCTCTGCTTGTGCGCTGGGCATGGCAAAGGGGAGTGCTGCATCCCGGGCTGGTAGTGGAAATTGGAATTGCTGCCGGAGCATGCTCTATCAAAAGTTATGCACATGGAATCAATTGAAATTTCTTCTGACAATGGATGCCAAAGGCTACCTAGGTATACCGAGCGAATTGACTTCTAAATGAAAATAACCACCTTAACATAATCTTACGGTTTCTGAGTGATATATATACATACAATATTTCCCAAACACCCCCGCAGCACACTCCCTCTCTTTCCCTCATCCTACACATACATCCATCCTCCTAATTCCCCAACCTATTCGCCCCAACATCCAACGCAATCTCCCTAAACCCCACAACCTCCCTCTTATCCGCCGCCGCCCACGCCGCCAGCAGCGCCGCCGCACCCACGATCAACGCGCGCGCGAAGTTCAGCGTCGCCCACTTGTCAATCAGCGCGTGCACTGTCTCCTCCTTCGCGACGCCGGCTTCCGCGGCCTTGTTGTCGAGAGATGTGGCGGCGAGGGAGTCGGCTTTGGCGAAGAGCTTCTTGTTGGTGGGCACGATGAAGGCGTAGGTGAAGGGGACGATGCTGGGGAGGAGGACGGCGGCCGCGACGTTGAGTTTGAAGGCGAGGGATTCGGGGGCCTCTGGGGATTGGGTGTTAGTTTTCTGTGCTTCCGCGTCCTTCGGCTTTCTCCTTGTTTCATTTTGGGATATGTAGTTGGGGGAGACGGGACGTACGGTTGTAGGCAACGTATGCGGCGGAGAGACCGCTCGCAATGGCGGTGATGGGGCCAACGATGTGTGCTGAGTTATACATTTTGACCCATTGGCGGGCAGCTAGGGGAGCGGGAGCTTCCATAATGGTAGGACAGGCGCCGTAGGAGAGGAACGCATTTTGGCCTTTGCAGTTGAAGGTTTGTTAGCTATGTGCTTTGGGTCGTCAAGGGTGAATGCACAAAGCTTTCCTACCGAAGACAAATGCACTTCCGGTAATTCCGACGAGTTGAGCTACTCGGAAGAGCACTGGAGGCTGTTGTGTGAACAGCTGGCCGAGTGAGTCGGACATGTTTGCGATGGTGTCGATGGAAATTTGGTGGAGGAGAGCGGTAGGGCGGGAGAGTGGGTGGAAGTGAGGGGTGTTCTTCAGTTTTATAGGATCTGAAAGCTATTCGTATGAGAGCTCTGTTTGATGAAGCTTAGGCAGCTAGAACATTAGTACTTGCGCTATAAACATCCTTTTAGGCAACCCTTGAGCTCCGGTTTGATCGTGCCAGGATTGGTTGTTTGGAATGTGAAGTTGTATATCATTATGAGCTCATGATCTGGTATATATGACCATAGCTACACAGGTGATGCAGCAATTGATTGATCAATTTTTGTCAAGAGATTAAAATTACCATTGGAGTAATTCATTGATGATATTAGACACGGTCTAAGCCATAAAATCTGTATTTGATGGTTGTTCTGAGGTACGTTCGAGGTGTAGAAGGGTCACGTCATGGGTATTCAACGTCGGCGTAGAAAAGCTCCGATCGGTGCCGAGATCGCCATGCTGGACCTCCGATTCCCCGCTGTTTGCCATTCTATGAACATGAACACGAGTATGGAGTATGAGTACTACGGGGAGAATAAGTTACTCTCTGCGATCAGCAATTGATAGCTAGGAGAGAATTGAGCGGTGATAAGGCTTGAATCGAAGTGTCAAAGCATCGATGTCGGAGATTAGTCTGTGTTTCTGCATGACCGTAGGCTCAATCGTGACCTACATAAAGAACAGTAGATCGCAATGAGCATGTTGATGCATTGCAATGGAGTTACATATTCCTAAGGTTCTTGCTATTTACTTGATTTTTCAGACGCTTTGTATATACTCCCACATATAAGCAAGTGTACAATTCTAGAAGAGTATCTCCTTGATTCTTTGTCGCTATTCTTATCCGGTTAGTTCGAAGGGAGGAGGTAGCAACCCCACCTTCAAGTCCGACAAACAGGTACTCACAGCAATAGAGTCATGGATATACCTTCATCTTGCAATGATCCATGGTCAATTCAGAAATGTCGACCCATCTGTGAAATTGCAGCCTAGATTGCGATATTTCCCTAAAAGGCAACCTAAAACATGTCGCTAATAACCTGAAACAGAATGTCTATGATGACAGTCGTTGCGGATCTTCGACCTCACGACTTCATTTCATCCCATTCCCTAACAACTCATATCTGCAATTTTAGAAACTCACCTCACCTAGTCATAATATTTTGAATCTCTACTGATAGACGGAGCCGAAAACATTCGCTTGAACAGCCACCCTTCGTTACGCGCCCAGAACGCTTGCTCGCTCACACAACCCGTTGAGATCACATCATAGACTCACCTCCAGCATCAAGACTTCCTGAACGACACCACCAGCCATACAAGATGTCCTCATGTACGTTCACGCTCTCACTCTCACCTAAGACCCTCCTCCACCTCAACCATCCTTACCAACTCCACCACCAGTCTTCAACACCACCGCAAAGCTCCACCACGTCACCACCCTCCCCCACGGCGTAACCTTTCCAACCGCCATAACCCACCTCCAAAACCACGACCTCCTCATCCGGCTCGACCCCGAACTCGCACACTACGAGACGCTCCCCTCCCCGCCCGACACCCCGCAGACCAAACGCTACAAAGTAACCGACCACATGAAAGCGCTCCCAGCCGGGCTGTGGGACTCAACTGTAACCTTCGAATCGCTTCTCACGAACACGGACGACGGCGTGGAGTGGGTTATCAAAGCGCCGCTCGGGCTCGTGCAGCGCACGACGTGGAAGCTCGTCAAGACGGCGGAGGTGGTGCGGGGCGCGGACGGCGAGCACAACGACGAAGGGGGCGAGGGGAGCGAGTGGAGTCTCGTGGAGGATGTGGAGATTAGTGCGTCGAGGTTGCTTGTCGGGACTGTCAAGGGGAAGTGCGAGGAGAATTGGAGGGGGATTCATGGGAGGTTTGTTGGGCATTTGAAGGAGGGGGGTGGAGCGGGCGCGTCATAGTGCTAGGGGTTGAGGAGCAAGAGTTGTTGTTCGAAAACGAGGGTTGGGAGGTTGTGAAATGGAATGTAGGTATATAGTGGCAACAAAAAGGCATATCTGATACATACGACCATTGGACATTGAAAACAGGGCTTCCCGTTCGCTCAGCCATACTTAAGCAATGTACCGGCGGACTAGTAGTTGAGTGGGTGACCATCAGCGAATCCCCGCTGTTGTATGTTTTTTGCTCTTTTTTTCGCCCTTTATCTTGCTATTTTTTTTTTTGATCGCGGAGCATCTAAAATCAGGACAGCTGTTGGCACGTTGGTTGCTTTGTGAGTTCGGCATTGGAGGGGAGATGGCTGTTTTGTGTGGCGCTATTCGTAGACTTTTGACTCACTTTTCTACTCCCTTCATTTTGCCTTCCGTTACTTCTGTTAGCTCCGCAGTACCTTGAATATCTCTCTCCACAAACGGCGTCACTGGCTTCGTCTCTCTGTATCATTGGGATCCCCTGGGCTCTTGGTGGCCGGATGGGGTGTATCAAGATGAATCAAATAGGAGGGCATGACCAGGACCTAGGGCTTGTGCTGGGTATAGTTTTTAAGGCTTGAGCTACAGCATCGACCGTCGTGATGTCATCACCATATCGAACATTTGTGACAATGTTTCTTTCCTTCCCAACTTATCCTTACCCTAAGAGGGAAATAATATCCTCAGTACATTTTCATACAGTCACATGTTTGTGAATTTCTAGGACCCTACTGTGCTGAGCTGTCCCCAAAACCATGACTGGCCTGCCCTTCCAGTGCTTGACTACGAGATTAAGAATGTGTCCTACAATTCTGGGCTACCGCCGCACCAGCCATATATGCGCCATGCACACATTTCATCTCAGCAAGCGAGCGATCTTCACCTATAAAATGATCTCTTGCTGACCCTGTTCACCTTCAGCGCCTCCTCGAGTACCCTCAAATTTTCCCAGACAGTGGATCTCTTGTCTAATTCGAGATTTTGAGGTCCACTACGGATGGACGTGCTTTGTCCGGTTTAAGTCTTCTATAAAAAGCATGATATCCTTAGTAGCTACAGAGGCTCGTGTGTATCAATATAGACGCTTGTTATTCTACTACTGCAAATTATCTTATAAGGAAACTTGTTCTAGACATTCTTGACGATGTGTAAAAAGATCTAAATTCAATACAGAACTTTCATGATGTTGTCCATGGAATATTATTTGCAATAATCAGATGCCAGTCGCGAAATAATACAATCGTGGCAAGACACCCAATAGCAACCACTGCGGGCAGGCTGAAGACCCTCACCCAGAGTGACACCGTAGATAAAGAACCCACTGGCTTGGGTTTTGACGACGAAGGGGAATAGACGAAATCCTCCCATGGGATCCAGAAGCTACGAAGCCAGAATAGGAACATCCATTGGGGATACATCTGGGTATTCCGGCCGGTATGAGGGTCAATAAACCAGGACGTGCAACCGGTACTCCAGACAAGGGCTTTGCATTTCTCTTGGATCCAGGAATTGTCCCTTAGCTCAGCCTCAGGCTTCACCCTAACCGATTGAGCACCCCCTGAGCTGATTCTGGGTCTCTGAACAGCGTTCAGTATCGGCTTTATGATCCTGAGAATGAAGTTGATCTGGCATTCCACAGTGTAGATTACGGAAAGATGACCCGTGATCGTATTGGGCCCCATTAAAGTAAAGAAATTCGGGAATCCGGCGATGCATGTCCCGAAATATGCAGAAGAAGTACCATCACTGACCTGGTCCCACTTTCCAACAATCAGAATTGTTCACAAGCTCATTGGTGGGGATTCTTACGTGCTGCTGCAAAGTGATGCCATTTTCGCCAGTGATCTTCATCGGGAACAAGAATCTATGCGTTTGAAAACCTGTCGCTAGCACAATGGCATCTGCGTGAACAAATCGTCCGGAGGTTGTAGATAGCCCATTTTTTGAAATTTTCTCCACAGGGTCATCGTAGACGAGCTCGACGTTTGGCTGATGGAGGCTTTCAAGATAACCCGTATCATTTACTCTCCTCTTGCATCCGATGACGGTCTTAGGAATCAGTGCATCGCGGTAACGTTCGGGCGCAGTTTGGCGAATGTATGCTGATGCGTCTTCCGCCCACTTAGCTCTAATCTTCTCGCCACTCTTGATATTGAAACCTTGAAAACCTAGCTCTTTGTTGAAATAGATCCACGCACGGTAGAGTCTCATGACGCCTGGTACCCATCGCATCGCCCACTTGAACGACCGAGAGTACTCTGAGTTGACACGTTTGGCAAGCCAATGGGCTTGTCGGCTGAATTGTGTTACTTTATGAACCGCTCCTGTGCCTTGGCTGATCGCAGGAACGATTTGAGTGGCACTGCATCCGTTTCCTTGTTTTTTTCTTTAGTCTTAGCCAGCACCAGAGCTTACAATTGACTTGCACGCACCTATGATGACAACATCCTTTGATACCCAGTCGAAACTCGTGTCCCATTGCGCTGAATGGAACAACTTACCATTGAATTCCGCTGCGCCGGGGATATCACAATCTCGTGGGACGGACAATGCACCCACGGCAGAGATGAGAATCTTGCATCGTTTATGTCGAATAGCCTTCGTCTTTGTGTCCTGTACTTCCACAGTCCAGGTGGAAGAGCCTTCATTCCACGCTGCACTGATCACAGCAGCTTGATACTGGACTCGCGGAAGTATCTTATACTTCTCTGCCACCGAGCGAAAATAGGCATGCAGCTCAGGTTGCATAGGGTAGACCTGGGACCAATCTGGGTTGAGCGCGAACGAAAATGAGTAGAAATGAGACGGAACCTATCACGGCGTCAGCGTTTGCTTGGTGATATCACGTCGCCGGCATACATCGCAGCCGCAACCCGGATATGTATTCAAAGCCCATGTGCCACCTATGTCGTTGCTTTTTTCAATGATCTCGAAGTTGTATGTGCCAAAACGGCGGATGAGTTGGACCGCAGTACCAATCCCAGACAGGCCAGCGCCGATGATGAGCACATCAGTATCAAGAGACATGATTTGAACGAATTCGAGTATTCAAGATGCTGTAACGTAACTTCACAAATGCAGCATTAAGTACCTACTTAAGAGCAACCTTCCTGATCCTTAGATGCCGGGCCCTTGACAGCCTATTGTTAACCTTACTCAAGAAAGCTCTCTTTAAGCATATCAGATGCCAACATGACCTATAGAAGTTAGAAGGCAGTTGGCCCATATTTTACAGATCGCGCATGGAAGTATCTTGGCATTACTTCTGTATACAACTCGAATCCCGAAAGTGTAGGGTAGTTACAGTTTAGTGCGAGGGTCGGGCTTGCAGCTTTGTTCGGATAATTTACCCCTTCAGGCTCACATCTAAGTGTAGACAAGCTCGCCTTTAAAATGTGATATCATCGCCCTTAGGTAAACCCGCAACGTGCATACGCATATCATTCCATTGATTTTATTTGAACTGCCCCGAAATCGAGTGGACTATTTCATACGAATCTCAGCTTACTGAAACACCAGTTGGCACAGTCATGTCACAATATTTCAACGGCAAAACCGCCATTGTAACGGGCGCAGGTTCTGGTATGCCATTTTGTTGTTATCAAAGACGAATAGAAACCATAAGCTAAGCGATAGTAGGCATATCCTTTTCTTTTGCTAGACTGCTACTAGAAAATGGAGCAAATGTCATCTTTGCAGACTTGCAGCTGAGAGACGAGGCACAGAGTTTGGTGGACTCCTATTCATCCGGCCAACCTCGTGCAGTCTACAAGAAAACAGATGTACGACAATGGGACCAGCTGTCTGAGCTCTTTGATCTCGCAGTGCATGATTTCGGAGGTGTCGACATCGTATGCCCTGGTGCCGGCGTGTACGAGCCGGAGTTCTCCAATTTCTGGATACCGCCTGGACAGGAGCAATCAATTGACGATCCCAAGGCAGGACGATACGCTTCTATCGACATCAACCTCTCCCACCCGATTCGTTTGACGCAACTTGCCATCTCTCATTTTATGTCTGGCAAGCCTGCGGCTGGTCCAACGAACCGGAAGTCGATCATCCTTATCTCCTCCACAGCGGGACAAAAGACTCCACTGGCAGCCCCCATCTACTGTGCTACCAAGCATGCAATCAACGGTCTAGTGCGATGTTTGGCACCACTGCAGGACAGGGTCGGTATTCGAGTCGCTGCTGTTGCACCTGGCGTCGTAAAGACGCCTCTGTGGACTGAGCATGCGGAAAAGTCGCGAGCATTTGAAGAAGGAAAAGATGAATGGGTAACGCCTGAGCTGGTCGCGGAAGTAATGATCGCCCTTGTATGCAAAGAAGAGATTGCACAGAATCCCAGAGACTCGGCGACAGACCCGTCTTCCATCATGGTCCCGATCACCGGTGGTAGTGTCTTGGAAGTCACGGCGGACTATGTTAGAAACGTGACGGCTTTCAATGATCCAGGACCCGCAGGTAGAGCAGGCAGCACTGTAAGCAACATGCTAGTATTAGAGAATCGTGTATGGGAAACATTATTAGGTTGACATATAGACTCGGAATCAGTTACATTTACGTCCACACCTTTACGCTATCGGTTAAGGTCTTAACTATAGTACGTCTGTATATAATTTGGCTATAGATTTTAACTATATATAAAAAGTAGCCTTTTTTATCAAGGTCTGCTATTGGGAGGAGAAATATGAAGAGATAATAGATGGCTAAGACCATGTTAGGGTGAATAGACAAACGCCGAGATACGTTATGTTATCTCTTCAAATGTTGAGATTGTCTTGTACGGTTACAGATAGTTTCCCCGAAAAGAGGCAAATTCATAGCCCATGGCCCAAGGACCTTGCCAGGTCCTATCTGCAGCCGATCCAAGTATAGACTTGATTGGGAAAGTATCGCGAGCACGTTAAACTACCAGGTACGTTCGCATTGAACATCTTCCGCTCAGGCCATAGTCATTGTTGCCCTTATAAGAATTAACTGCGCAGCAAAACCGTGGTCCAGATTATATGAGTAAAAGACAACCATGAAGGTCCTACTGACTGGAGGAAGCGGCTTCATTGCCACATATTGTCTACAATATCTTCTTGAAAGAGGGTACGTTTGAAGATCTTTGTGTGCCAATAAGAGAAGCTAAACATGTCAGGCACACTGTGGTTACTACGGTACGGTCCAATCTGAAAGGAGGACAGATCGTTGAGCGCTTCGACGAGATCACCCGCAAAAACTTGTCCTATGTCGTAGTTGAGGACATCACTGTGCATGGCGCTTTCGACCAAGCTGTGCAGTCGACTCCACCTTTTGATACTGTCCTCCATACGGCGAGCCCATTTCGCTTTGATGTGGCCGATGTGGAAAGAGACTTGCTGGATCCAGCAGTCATAGGCACGACAAACATCCTAAAAGCTATTAAAGCATATGCGCCCGAGGTGAGAAGGCTAGTCCTCACCTCTTCCTTTGCTTCCATGATCAATCCGAAGCAGCACCCTGCCATCTACGATGAGGCTGCGTGGAACCCGGTCACCTGGGAAGAAGCACTCTCCGACCCAGTGACCGCTTACCGAGGAAGCAAAACCTTCGCGGAGCATGCGGCATGGAAATTTGTCGAAATGGAAAAACCAAACTTTTCCATCTCAACCATCAATCCCCCTTCAGTGTTCGGCCCCGTCCCGAAACATCTGGCTTCACAGGACAGGATCAATACCTCCAGCGCCCGGATTCTGGACATGATGCAAGGCAAAATGAAAGACCATCTGGAACCAACAGGAGCGTTTTTGTGGGTGGATGTTCGTGATGTTGCTCTTGCACACGTCAAAGCAGCGGAGCTTCCACGAACAGCTGGTATGCGGTTGTTCGTCACTGCAGGTCATTTCAGTAACGCAGATATTGCCAAGGTCATCCAGGAGGAATTTCCTGAGTACTGCGACCGTCTCCCGAGCACAATCACAAGCGACCTCCCAAGTGATGTCTATGGTTTCGAAAACCTTTCAACCAATCAAGCTTTAGACATGCGCTATCGACCTTTGCAAGAATGCATCATTGACACTGTCAAGTCGCTACAGGCTATAGCACTTTAATTGGGCGCTATATAGTTTGGTAGCTAAAATCTTTTGTTGATTTTTCATCCTCCTGAACTGAGACTTCTGAACTGAGTTAATGTGCTACTTCTTGTCTTGCATGGGATAAGAGTGATCTTAACAGCATGATGTACGTAACGAGGGGGCGTTTTCCCGGAGGGAAGATGTTCAAGAAACCTTTAACGGCATTATAAAAAGGTAGATCGTGCGAAAGCTCGTATCATGGCTATAATAGTTGTACTAGGTCAAAAGAACGCAGTTCATACAAAGCGTTACCTGCCGTATACCTCCTCCTTTGCTAAACGCATATAAGATAAAGTGCGAAGCCCAGATAATCTTACGGTAAATAAGTATCACCCTCCAAGATAGCCACTGATTGGGCGAGCTGATTTAGGGCAATCTTTTCAAGTTGCGAGTGACTGTTTCCATCTTGTGAAATATTGTCGCCAATCATGTTTCTCTTCAAAACCAAGCAGCTCCCGTATCTTTCTATTCGAGATTGGCGCTTCGAACGTGGCTAACGTCCTCGTGATTGGTATATGAGGGTAGTAGAGCTTGAGAAAATCCATCGTAGGAGTGACATTCGTTATCGAATTGTTCGTCGCATTGAAGATCTGATATCCAAGGCCGGAAACCTGGAGTGCGTTCAGGCACATCTGTCCAAGATCGCGTACATCAACATATGACCACCCGTGGGCGTACCACTTCTCAGGCTCGTAGATATAGCTCTCAAAAACATCCTCGATTTCTTCAGGCTCCACCACCCTTCCGATCCTAAGGCAATAGATATCCATCCCGAACCTGGCGGCGTAGCTCCGAGCAATGCGTTCGCCAACGACCTTGGATAAAGCGTATGGGTCAGTAGGGTTGACGTCCAAGTCTTCGTCGATGGGGAAGGACGGGAATTCGCAATGCCCTTGGCCAAAGGATACGCCGTATGTTGTCACACTGCTGGCGATAACAAGTTTCTTGACCCCCAACTTGCAGGCAGCTTCAATCACGTTATGTGTACCCATCACATTCAATCTGAATGTCTCTCCATCTGAAACAATCATGGGTGTCGACATGGCCGCGAAGTGGATCACGGCGTCTGGGATTCGTGGTGGGTAAGCTGGAAAAGGCTCCCCCAGGCGCATATACGTGTTGAGGCAACTGAAAACTTGGCCACTGTCCGCAAGATCACATCTCATCGTATGGACGTCTACATCGTCCAACCTGATGAGATCCAGGTTCAGCACTTCATGTCCTGCTTTCACTAGCTCTCTTATCACTCGTCGGCCAATTCGCCCAGATCCGCCGGTGAAGATGACACGAAGGCTCATTGCACTACGCTGATCGACAGGGCCGCGTGAATGAATAATGAATGGTACTTTCAATGATGGCGGGTTTGTGATCGTAGGAGCATTGGTACGCAACATCAGGCGAGGCGGATCGGACCTGGAAAGATTGCAATTCAAGACACAATGCGTGGGTCAGTCAAGATCATGAAAGCGAGAAACTTGACGAAATACTACATTGATTCCCCGTACGTGGCATCCGAAAATACGGCAAAATTGCATCTACCGCATTGAATCCGGTAATCAAAGCGGTCTCCACTAGGGGAGCCGCTGGATACATAGAGCTGAATTGACTGTCGACTAGGTAACTTTTGGTCTGGGAATCGCATCGAATTCGTCCAGAGAAGATCTCTTTGGCGCGTGACTGAACTATGCTCTACAGGTTTCAAGCCAACACGAAGCGTTCGAACCCGTAATGCCGCGAAGAGGGAAACAACCCGATGAGTTATCCGGATGCTCGCGGCGTTCATGCATGGGCCCATGAGATATATACAACGATACGGTTATTGCACTCGGAGAGTGCAAACTTTTGGCGGCGGCTGCACTTGTAGGCCATTTGGAATCTACTAATCCTCATCCAGGATATCAGCAGAAATAGTCAATCGTAAGAAGCTTCTCTTAGGATTAGCATGGACCATAAGGATCATTCTTAGACCAGCGCATCCTTTGCCGGTTTAGCAACTATGCAGACAATATTCGCTTTGGAAGCGCGCGTTCAAGGTTAGAACAAGGGACACTTAGTGGGCTACAGTACAAGTAGATCACGTTTAGTGTGGTACCTCGCATTAATTACCTGCTGTAGGGAAGTCCACTACTTCATAAAAGGCAAGAGTTGATTTCTCATTCCGTATTGGGTAAGCAAACCGAGGTGCTTTAGCTTGATGTCAAAGTTGACTTATGCGACTTCGCCTCAACACATACATACATACGATGTGGAATCGCACTTTTTCCAGTTTACAGAAGCCATTCTATTGACCCTCGGCATCGACCAGAGAGCTGATGAATCCGCTAGCCGCAGCAACGTGTTGCTGCTCTCGGCTCTTGTCTCCAGTATAATCCCGCTCAATGCTTGAGGGAAGAGGTCGAAGCATGAAGTCGCGCACTGGATGGTTTGGCTCACTTGCGATTGCCCAAATCTGATCTGACTGGGATGCAGCGAGACTTGTCGGCAACGCAAGCTGAAGTGCGATGAACGGAAGCCGAAGTGCAATCGATGCAGAAAGGCAGGGCGCAACTGTATCCAAGGCTCCATTTTTCGTCATCAAGACAAGTTGGTAAAAACCGACAACCGTTCGGGCATTAACCCCCATTATTCACCTACCCTGAATGGTATTGATCGCGGGAGCGACCGTCAGGAGAAAATCTGTATGCACTGCTTTTGTCAAGTCCACTGTTAGCAAATGCTGATAGGCTTTTCTAGTCACCTTTGTGTATGTGAACGACCCTAATCTGGACGAGGCAGCGGACCCAGAATCTCCTCAATCGCGCCCACCACTCTCACCACCCATCATCCCTGTGGTTACTGGCCACTCCCCTAACCATGCTGTGCCTCTTTCACCCTCGCATCTGCACTTACCAGCATCATCTCCAAGCAACCATGAGCCAGTTACTAGCCCTGAAACTGCTGTATCAGACGTAGTCTCAGAGCCCACAGACCACTTTCCAGCTGATTTTGATACGCCACAGCAGCCCGTGAACTTACACATTGCAAACCACAGCGGTACCATTGTACTTGGTAGCCCATTCGAGGGTGGCCATGACATCCAAGTCGAGAGAACACGCGTCGATACAGCTGATTCGGTTTTGTCGATCCAGCTTATCTGGTATTTCAAGGAAGGTCCGGGGAAATGGTACGGGCTGCGCTGCAACCTTCTACTAGCGAACGACTGAGCTAATTACTCCCTAGGATGGACCTATACGATGTTACTGCGTACTTCACTTTCTACGTACCTAGACTGGCAGCCACACGACCGTTACTTCGAAGTGCATGTTGTGCACTTGCGTCGAAACATATCCGTCGACTCCTCGAGTCCCGTCAACCTGCGTGGAACACGCCCTTACCTCATCTCCAAAGTGTATTCTGGAAAACGAGCCTCACCACGCGGAACTGGAACTATGAGAGCGCCGCGTATTATGACGATGCGATTCGCCGATTAAACGATGAGATCACAAAAGTCAGCGATGTGGGTAACACGTTGGTTGAACGAAGTCACCGGTCCGAAGAAGCCCTTGCGGCGATCGCCATCCTTTGTGTATACGAGCTTTTAGATGCACCGGGGCCAGAGTGGTCAGCGCATTTGAGCGCTCTTCCTCTCCTCAAGACTGCGCCAGCCCAAATCCTTGACACAATATCTCCTCAACCTCCACCGCGTGGTCTGTCCACACGGTCCATCTTCTGGAACTTTGTCAGGCAGGACTACCTTTACGCGTGTAGGTGAACATGTGATAGTTCAAGTTCTTCGCTGACGAGAACCAGTTATCCACGAGACTCACACAAGGTTGGACCCAAATGATCCTTACTTGTGGCGCGAGAGTGGCCTTATTGTTGAAGTAAATGGTTTCCCTCAACTACGATGCGCGACGGACACTAGCACCAATATTTGGTTCCAGACAGACGAAGATCTCGTCAGTCATACTCTTTTCTGGATTCTGGGCAGGATTGTCAATTTCATAGCAGACATGGGTGACTTTAATATTGACGGGAGCACTCCGCAACATGACAGGCCATCTGAGAACGAGCTTCGTTCTCAGTGGAAAGACCTCGATATGGCGCTTCATAGATGGAGCATGGGTCTTCCCAGTTCGCTCTCTTCATTCGTACGGACGCCACCGATCGGGTCAGGCGTAGACGCCGCATTCCCCACCTGTCCGCATAGTTTCGATAGGATCACGTACACCATTCCCACTTGCGGTTCGACAATGCAGAACTACCATATGGCCCGTATCCTACTTCTTATGAACAAACCGCCAGAGCGACGTGTGCCTCGTGTCAACTTCACAGAGCGTCTCGATTCGTATCGACGCATACAAGAAGAGGCGGCCCACCACAGCAGGGAGATATGCGGAATCAGTCTGTCCAGTCCGACTGAGAGTGTACGAATCCAGTCTGTCCAACCGCTCTTTGTGGCGGGTCAGTGTTTAAGTGGGCTGGAAGAGCGTGACATGGTTGTTAATCTACTACGTGGTATTGAAGAGGATCTGGGCTGGGCTACTGGTTACCGAATACAGAAACTCATTGCGCAGTGGGAAGCTAGCCCTCGGACAAAACCATAATGAAATACACGGGGAATGGACTGCATTATATGTCAGACTATTCTTAATAATGGCTAAGTAAAGAGATTATAACATCTACATAATCTACCCTTCTCAAGTATTTAGTTAACTATCTAGATATGCTTATTATCATCTTATTGCCTGTTAGATCTTAGTTCTATGGATCGTAACATCTTTGATTAGGATAGCTATCGGCGCATTGGGTCCTTTGCGATATAGACAATATGGCCGCTCCGGGTGCCCCTGCTCGTGAGCATTACAAGATTCCTAATATTGCTACTTGCATACTGCTTTAAGAATGATTCTTTTGTAGAGTACTACTGAGTGTATCTATGGCAGATTCCGGCCGCCCACTGAAACCTTCTGCAGTTTGTATATTCTACTCGATAATACAGACTCCGGTTCACGAACTATGGGATCACCATACGCTTCGGTTCTAACCCTTGCGTGCGCTTCTTTTCCCTGCCCATCAACGCCGCCAGCGGTCCTTTAGGCACGTCCTCACGATCCATGATCAATTCCACCATCCTCAACCCCGTCCCATCTGACAGTTCCTTACTCGCCAACACCTTCTCAAGCTCACCCCACGTCCTCGCCTGTGCAGTGAACGCGCCAGCCTTTGCGCCAAAGAATCCCGGCGCACCTAAATAGTTCCACGGCGCAACGTCGTTGTACGACTCCTTGAGTCCGTGAATAGCCCTCTCAATCGTGTATCCATCATTGTTCAGCACCACGATGATGATGTCGAGGTTGTGCTTAATCATAGTCGAGATTTCCTGTACCGTCATCTGCAAGCTACCGTCTCCAATGAAAAGTATCGTACGGCCACTCTTCTCCTCGCCATTCGCAGTACCATTCTGCTGCGCCAGCATCTGTCTCCGGGCCAGCGCGGCGCCTTGAGCAGCAGGAAGCATATATCCGATTGAGAGCCAGGTCACGGGCACGAAGATGCGGACATTGGGTGGAGTGCGCATCTCGCGGACGCCATAGCCGGCCGTGCCGGTCTCGCCCATGACGATATCTCCAGACCGGATGAAGGGGGCGAAGAAGTCCCAGAGGCTGGAGTGGGAGATGACCTCATCTTTTGCGATATCAGAGAACGATTTCAGCTGCTGTGTATTCCATGTGAGACTTTGCACGTCGGATGCTGAGTATTGTGCGATCTTGGATGCGTCGAGTTGAGATAGGAACTGGGAAGTAGCTAATCGAGCAGGTATGTCGCGTAGAACTTTGCCATCGATGACAATCTCTGTGTCTGAGAAAACGATGCTAATCTCCGGTCGAGGCTTTGCAGACAGAGCATAGGAATTTGTCGTGCTAAAATGAGGGCCGAAGACCAAGACCAGATCTGCTCCGTTGAAAAAGCTCTGAATCGATTCTGAGTCGAAGGCGCCCTTGTATATCCCTTGGAAATTGGGCAGGCTCTCGTCAATCAATCCTCGACCGTAGGCTGTTGTCCATGTAGGCACTTTGGTAGTTTCGGCAATCGACCGAACATCCTTAGAGATGTTGAGCGCTCTGCATTCACCATCGAACAGAATGATGGGTCGCTTGGCTGCGTATAACTTCGCGAGTACTTGTTCAATGGCTTCGCTCACTGCCAAAGTCTCGATGGGCTCGGGAAGTTCGACTGGAGTCTTGAGGCCTGCTGCTCGAACAGGTGCACCGACTAGATCAACAGGAACTTCGATATACACAGGTCGGCTATGTATCAGACATTGTTGCAGGACGCGATCGATCTCCTGGGGCGCGGTGAGGGGATCCCTCAGACTAGTCTGAGCAACGGTGACATGCGCGTGCATCTGGCCGAATCGTCGAAAGTTGCCATCATTGAAAGTGTGATGGACAGTTACTCTGCCGTCCTGCGTCGCTCGGTTCGGCGTCCCGACAATGTGCACAACAGGTGCGCGCTCAGCATAAGCACCTGCGATGGCGTTGATGGCGGATAGCTCGCCCACTCCGAAGGTCGTCACCAACGCGCCGATACCTCGGATCCTGCTGTAGCCGTCTGCGGCATATCCTGCGTTCAGTTCGTTTGCATTGCCAACCCAGAGAAGACCGGAAGGCTCGACATAATCGAGCAAGTCGAGATTGAAGTCACCTAGTGTGGCAATTAGCACTGTCAATGACGAGACAAAGATGTTGCAAGGTACCAGGCACTCCATGCACGGCGCCAGCGCCTAATTGACCTAAGCGTGTGAACAGGTATTCTGCGAGTTTCATAGTCTCCGACATTGTGGAATAAGAAAGTATTGCAAATAAAGAAATCTATACTCAGGCCAGGGTTGCAGTCAGTGGAGTGTTCGATTGCAGAACATAACCTGGCATGAGGGGCAGTTATAGATAGGTGGAGTTCGGCAAGGTGAGGTTGTTTACTCCGACACTCCTTTCGGTTTACAATGGACGGAGTACCAAATCAGACGTATTTTATCAGCAAGCTAACTACCTACTACTGCCTACCTAGGTAAATCAAAGCTATATTAAGGTGAAGAGTACACCGGGCCGTTGCGGGGTTTCATTCATGTCTACGAGATAGGCCGTGCGTAACCGTGAAGGCCCGAATACCAGGTATGTACCCATGTTTCTCTGCTCCAGCTACAATGAAATATAATTGTTTTGAAAACATAAATCCAAAGCTATTTTTTAATTATTGATATGAGAAAAATAAAGTAAAATAGAAACAGGTCCTTACATAAGGCAACATGTACTTAGAATTCAACATAGAACAAGCCTTGATATACCACTGTACCTAAGGTAGGGTGGTAGATTACGTGGTTACTAAATATTCTAGGAAAACCTCCAACCCCTTCTAGGTCTACTCCGTACACCAGACGTCTAAGACTCTGACCTCAAAAGCAGAATGTCCCGCCGTCTACCTGCTTGCGATCCGTGCCGGTCTTCAAAGCTGTCGTGCGATCACACCAAGCCAGTCTGTCAACGATGTGCACACAGACGAATCGCAGACCAATGTTCGTACCGAGACCGCCCATTCAAGAAAAGAGCACTCCGAACCCTTTCACAACGCACTTTCGATACACCACAGAGCGCTGGGCCACCAAATCCTCACGTCTTTGCGCCGTCTACACCGTCTACAGGTACTCCGAGGCAGCCTCGACGATATCCAAACCCGGGCTATCTTGGCACATCAAGTCATACAACCTTCTTTGACCATTTCTCCGAGAACGACTGGAATCATTCGAGATCTGCCTCTCGAGACGAAGTCGATCATGGCTTGAATGCCGTCAGCGCCGCTGTTAGTATTGATCGGCTTGAGCAAGGCGCAAAATTGATCGTGCAGGTCCTCGACGCTGCAAATCTGGAGGCTTGGAGGTCTCTGGTCGAGGCTTGGGTCGCGAGTGGCATCAACCTACCTGTCGCTGAGCCCTTTACAGTATCTTGCGCGAGAGCAGCATGCTCATCCATTGCTCTGAGAGACAACAACACATTGAAAAGTCTTGAAGGCCTTGCAGCTACAACGAGAGCATCAAGAGCGCTCTTCACTGAGTCCTGCAGGCCTCTTAGGGTAGCTGCCACTGACACCATTGAAACCTTCTGTCAGCTCTTCTGCAGAAAGGTAGCTCGCTGGGAGACGCTTGGCCTCTTTTTCACGAGCGTTTCGCGTGCAACCATCGATATTACCCAATTTGAAGGGATATACACATCAGAACAAGAGCGCCGAGCTGTGCGTAAACTTGCTATGCAGTTTGCGGATACCTGCCTCGATATTTCCATCTCGTTAGATTGCCTAAACGATCTGCAATTGATCCTGCAGTACGAGAACTTCATTTTACATTCGCTTGTAGATGGCGACCAGAGTGAGTCACCATATTTTCCTTTCCACACGTTCATCAATTGTCTTCCACCTAATGAAGTTGGCTCAGAAGCTTCCCTTCATTGGCCTTTTGTAAGCGTAGAGATGTGTCCGACAATATGTCATGTAGTACAAAACTCTAATTGCACTTGATAAATTAACAAATTTGTAATGATCGAGCTGACAGTGCAGGTTATCATTCCTGGCGCAGGCTAGGAGACGTCGTGAGCTCGCTGTTCGCACTGGGCTATCACGAACAGCTTGGAGATCCTTCGACCACGGCGCCCTTTCTACGAGAGCTACGCTTCGTTGCGTTCAGCCGCACATACTCTGCCGACAAGAACTGCTCCATCTTCCTCGGACGCCCACCACGAATGCTGAAAAGCTATTGCCCGACAGCGAATCTGCCTGACACCTGGGCACTTGACGAGGTCTTTACCTATCGTGCCGATACTCGTGTGCACCATCTCTGTGCGTCATTAAAAGAGGATGTTCTCAACTTACACAAAGAACCGCATGAAGTCAGGCTTCAAAGAGCCAAGTAAGTCTTAATCTAATCCATTTCTTGGGCCAAACTAACATCTATAGTCACATACGGAACGCCGTAGCGACACAGTGGTCCGAGATACCTGCAAAACTTCGTCTTGACAAACCTCTGTGTGAATACGATAGGCCTCATGTGGAGATTGACTTCCTCGCGAGTGCAAAGCTAAACTTTGCCCATGTCAGGTTTCTGCTAGAGCTCACTATTACCCCTCGCGTCTCGAGCCCCAGCAGTGAGCTGCTACGTACATCGGCGGACATGCTCAGCCTGGTGGTGGAGGCGATCGTGCTCAAGGAACGTTTGGCGAACTCGGGTACTTCACTGGTCTGGAAGGTGCGTAACGCCTGACGCGAGATCTATACTGCCGTATACACCCACCAATCGCATCTCGTAACATATCTCGAAAGGGACATTCATCAATACTAACGTGTATCAGGTGGCCTACTACGGTCTCGCTGCCGCAGGCGTTCTCTGTCTGGCGTTGCTCTACAACACATTAGACCGCGCTGCACTACACACAACGCCTTCCAAAGTCATCCGCGATCTGAGCGTACTAGTCGCCGAGATCGAGATGGGAGCCTTGCTCCACCCAGAAGACCCGAACTATGCGCTGCTGTCTGGTGCCGCGTACGCTATCAAGAATCTTCTGGATCGCACGATAGCCAACAGGTTTGCCAATCATGTTGATGCACAGGTTCTGCCAGAGGCGACAGCTTTGTCTCCGGGAAGATGTAGCGACGTCGAATTGAACGATTGGAGTACACATGGGTTGGACTTTGATCCGGCGTTCTGGCTTAATTTGTCCGAGCACCCGCTGCTTCTGACGCCTGAAGGCGAAGCTGGTTGATATGCATAGCGTAGTACTGCGTAATTATGTGTTATTTATGGGGGCTTTTACAAGTGGCGTGCTACGATCGCATGGCAGAAGAAATGCCACAGTGACTGACTACTCATCGATCAAACCCTTTTCGGGGGGGGGGGGGGGGGGGGGGGGGGCCGAGGAAAGATGCTCAATCTTGCCTTCCAATCCAATAGAGTAAGAGGCTTCGATGATGGATGAGATTCAGACACAAGGAACAAGTACACAGGCTGCAATGAAGGTCCTATTACCATTGCCAGTGTCCCAAGGTCTCCTAGTCTTTTTATACCCATCTGATGAACAACTCATCGAACAGAAATTATAAGAGTCCCGTTTGCCGATGCGTATTGAAGATATGCCAAAGTAATCAAGCTTTACGTGTTTCATTTGCGGTCTCTGCGCAGATTATACATTGTGTTTGGCCGAACAGAAGACAGTTTGTTACGATAGTAGCAAGCTCCGCAGCATTTGTTTAAATATGCCATCCTTCCCTCGATCAACAGCTGATATAGCCCAATTTTCCATCTATTAAAAATCGATTACCTCGGCTTCTGCGCATGCCGCTTAGTAGAACTGGTGAATCTCAATACTCGACGTAACGTGGACGGAAATCTTTATAGCCATTGTCTCCGGAACGATCGCCAGACTGACATTCAACTGATGCATTTTATGCGCCTACTCTTTTGATCTATATCGGTTTTGTTTGGAGGTACCTTACGTGACGCTTCGAAGAGTTTGAACGAAAGGAGTGACTGATGGGTTCGGCGTGTTGGGTTACGCCGATCGGAGCCACAGCGCACCTACGTAACATTACTCCACTACTCCGCTATGTAAACATGGCAGATAGGACTATCTTCACACGAATTGAAAACTGATCGTGCGAACCCACATTTATGAGGTGATAGATTCGGATGATTAGTGATTCGGATTGGCATTTTACAAGGCAGATAAGACATGCAGATTGGGCTCTTTCAATTAGACAATGATTAAACACTCCGGGATGGGTTCGATACTCCGATAGACGCATCCTTGAAGATCCAGTTCCTTAACTGTATAATATGAAGCTCTATTTCAAGGAGTAACTTAAGATTGTCTCGTTCTCAAAGACATTTCCTTTCCAGCCCATATGCCTAAAAATGCTACAAAAGAAGCTCACCCGGATCAAGCAGGCCCGCGAGACGGCAAAGCCCTTACCTGGTGGTATTGCGCCTCTCACAAGCTCTAATGACTTCAAAAGCCAATCCGTGGACTCCAAGCCGGCTGCAAAAATCTTGGACCACCACTTCAGCACAGTAGCCGGCAACCTGACAGTCTCGTACTTGAAGGCGGCTCAAACAGACCAGCAACACCCAGACCTAATCACACTCGGAACCGCCCGACCCTCACCACAGTACTCACCATGGCAAACGATCCAAACGTCATGCCTATCCAGCGACTTCTACGATCCCCTCACACCCCCATCTCTCCACCTCACCACACAGCCCTGCGTCCAAGGCGAAAATGCCTACGATCTCGCCCTCGCCATGAACTACGGCCACTCCACCGGCTCCCCCCAAGTCCTCCGCTTCCTCACCGAACACATGGAACTTCTTCACGACCCCCCGTACCGCGACTGGGAGGTCTGCCTCACATGCGGCACGACGTCTGGACTGGAAATCGCGCTCCGCCTGCTGTGCAATCCTGGAGACACGCTGCTAGCCGAGATGTACACGTACACCGGCGCTATCGCCTGCGCGCGTTCGCAGGGCGTGCATGTGCTGGGGCTGGAGATGGACGAGGAGGGCATCGTGCCTAGCGACCTTGACAGGAAATTGAGTGAGTGGGACACGGTGGCTAGGGGACCGAAGCCGCACGTGCTGTACACGATCCCTACGGCGCAGAATCCAACGGGCGTGACGCAGAGTGTCGAGCGGAGAAAGGCGATTTATGAGGTCGCGGAGAAACACGATTTGTTTGTTCTTGAGGATGATCCGTACTTTTACCTTCCGTTGAGCGAGCGTGAAGCATCGGGAGGCTGTTCATCTGATGAGGGCAGAGAACACTCGGTCGATGGGTCGGATTTGGAGGGCTACCTCGCGGAATTGCCGTGCTCGTATCTCTCACTTGACACATCTGGCCGCGTCCTCCGACTTGACTCTGCGTCGAAGATCCTCGCGCCGGGCCTCCGCACAGGTTGGGTGACAGGATCGTCGCAAGTAATAAAGAAGTTCACTGCGCTGACGGAAGTCGGTGCGCTGTGTCCTAGTGGCCCGAGCCAGGTCATGCTATACAAATTGCTGGACGAGACGTGGGGCCATGAAGGGTTTTTGAGATGGCTGATGAACTTGGCCCGGGAATATGGGAGGCGAAGGAATGTTTTGATACGTGCGATGAGAGAGCATATGCCGGAGAAGTGGTGTAGATGGAGGGTGCCAGATGTGGGTATGTTCGTGTGGGTTGAGGTTGATGTGTCTGATATGTGCGGTCGAAAACCTGTCGACAAACACAGCCTATGGGAACAGCATCTTGAGGTTGAAGAGGCGATTTTCGAGCAAGCCAGAGATAATGGCGTCTTGGTTAGTAGGGGGAGTTGGTTTACGAGTGATGTTACCAAGCTGCACCGCGTCGCTTTCCGACTCACGCTTGCTGCGGCGCCGGTAGAGAGGATAGATATAGCTGCCAAGAGGTTTGCGAATGCAATCTGGACAGTAATTAGTAGGATAAAGAATAGGTCTCTACAGTAATAAGAGCGCAATTAGTTTTGATAGATAGATAGATTTGGTTTCCAAGTCAATCCGGACAAAGTGTTAAGCCAACATGGCTGGTCAGAAGTCCGATGCGTAGTTGGCTAGACTAGATTCCATACACTACCATAACCAAATCAAAGTCATTGACCAGAGATCGCACACGTTGATCCCCGACATCCAACGCGATATGGCGCGATGCTCGCGAACGATGTTGCGAGCGATACGGGATTCAAAGGTATGTAGATGAGAGGGACAGGTGAGCATGAGTAAGGCTCGAGTGGTGCAGATGAGAGGCATCAGATGCATACTTGCATATGCTGTGTCAGATGGACATTATATAGATTCCCATGATCACCTGTACAGGATGCGGTGGTGCGCCCACACCCCACGTCTTTTAGACACAGTAGTAGAGCCGGAGAGTCATCGTAGCTGCAACAGAGCTGCAAGGCAATTTTACAAATATTCTTGCATGGCCATTCGCTTTCTACATGTCTTCTATCCCGATAAGGAATATTGCACGTACTGGTCGGGACGTTTTGAATGGAGCAAACATTGAACCCCACCGCCCCTGGCGAGCGTGCCGATCAGCGGAGGTACTGAGCTCAAAGGTCCCTGGCTAGAAATGCCCCCGAGGTGGGAATTGGAGAATAGGTTAGTAAGGTGATCCACATTGCGAATGATTGCTATTCGACGGAGAAATCGAATAGATCGTTGTAGTCCCCAGAAACTAAGAAAAGTCTTCAGAAGCTCGAGTGTTTCGAAAGATGGGTTAATACGGGGAGAGGAGGGCTTAGGCCACTCCTAGAGAGTGATAGTCCACGAACGATGTCACGGAGGCGTTGGAGGTGCATGTATAAGTAGTTGACTTATCCCGCAAAGCCGAGACTGGGCTTCGGTAAGCTCAATGTGTTCCTGTTGTTAGTTTGCTGAATGCTGAAGGGAAATCAAATCACTGGTGGAGGTACTCGGTAGAATTGGAGAGAACGGATTTTCGGGGCGGCGTGGGGAATACTAGAGACGAAAGGGTTTGGATGGCGTTGAGACGGATGGCGACTTTGTTGCCCTGCATAACGCCGGTTTACCAGTCGGGCAGTTCGCAGGGATGCTCCTGTGGAATTCAACCACTTTTTTTCCTTCTTATGGGTACGATACTCGTACGTTTAACCGCGGCAGAGAGAAGGTTGAGGAAGGTAGTCAACTTGTATTCGTGAAGTAGCTGATTGACTCCGAATATGAGGGCTGATATGAGGGATGAAGTGAACGATGGGTGGTTGACCCATAGCTTTGTTCTGTTATCGTGAATAATCGGGCCACGAGGACAGATGTTTCAAAAGATCAAGCCCAAAGTCCAAGATACAAGAATGAAGTAGGTCAAGCGACCACGAAACAAGAAGGACGAACGAAGATGAAGACGTGAAGGGTTGGGATTGATGGGAAGGTTGGAAGGGCGGGTGACATCTCGGGGGACGGCACGTGGACCCCGACCTGACCCTTTCCCCATTTGGAACTAGTAGGTGCTTAGGCGATTCATGCTGATACCACATCTGGCTTAGCTCTAGTGTGATAGACTGAGCGCGATAAGCCCCGCTATCAGAAAATGGGGCAACGGTATGGAATCTACCGTGTCATACTGAACTATACTGTATCCTACCTTGCTATGTACTCAGAACGGTATTCCTCCTCATATTCATGTCCTCCACCCCTCCGTTTGCTTCCTACCTTCGCTCCAATACATTAGCCTTACGCCCTCTTCTTTTCCTTCTTTTGCCCTCCTTCTCTCTGCCCTCTTGATCTGTCTGCTCTCCCTCGTCCTAATTGTGTCAATCCTCACGCGGGTTCCAGCCGCGTCGCTCGGGCTTACTCCGCGCCTTCCCCGCTCTAGAACCGACGGTACTTATCGATATCGCGCCGTCACCATCCAGCCCGCGAACGGCCCATCTCACTACTCGTAATCGTCGTTTTCCTCCTTCCCACACGCTTTGAGCGAGACAGAGTCCGTGAGATCGGCCTCGTGAGGGTTTCGTCGATATCAATCCTCTATAACCTGTTTAAACCTCTTCTCCTTTCCTCACCTCGTCAATCCGCTTCCTCCCGACCGAACGACTGCATTTGGCTCTCCTCAAGTCTTTCTCCGAAGACACTGCCATTCACCATGGAGCAGCCCCTTTCTATCGATTCGGTCGTGGTCGACACCATCGTCGACAATGGCACGACACCCGTCGACCCTTCTACTCCACGAACGGAGGCCATCCCGATCGACCGACCGAAATTAAAAGGTCGCAAACGACTTATACAAGGACTTCAGCGGATGAGCTCTTCACCGAGCCTGGCTGGAATATCGAGAGCACGATCGCAGAGCTTGAGGAGCCCAGGAAAGCCTTCCATGTCGTGCGTCTCGCTAGCATCACCAGGCTCGCCTTATGGCCATTCCTACGGCAGCTCCTACTCTTCCGAGCTCTCTGCTGGCTACTCCACCGCACCTACCTCAGTAGCAGGCAGTCCCTTGGGGAGCCCGATCTTCGATGAGAAGACCAGGCTGCGGATGTTCACACCTGGGGCAACATCAGTACCTCTTCCATCCGAGCTTCGAACTGCATCGAGCCACGGCTTGGCCGAGGCGGGAGACTATTTTTCGCGTCCAGTGCAGAAGAAGATCCAGCGAAGGCCAAACTTCAATTTTTGGGGAGACATGCCTGCCGAAATCCGGATGCAGATCCTGCAATACTTGAAACCCAAGGAGATTGTTCGCTGCTCGTCTGTTTCCAAGTCATGGCATGCTATGTGCTATGACGGTCAACTTTGGAGCCAATTGGATACTGCCGATTACTACAGAGACATTCCCGCCAATGCTCTTGTTAATATCATCACCGCAGCCGGACCTTTTGTACGCGACCTAAACTTGAGGGGATGCTTGCAGCTCCGAGAGAAGTGGAATGCCAAAGGACTTGCCCAAGCCTGCCAGAATCTGGAGAACTTCTCTCTCGAAGGGTGCCGCATCGATCGTACATCTATCCATTGTTTCCTCCTACAGAACAGCCGACTCGTCCACATCAACCTGTCTGGTCTTGCGGGAGCAACAAATGCCGCGATGAAGATCATCGCATCCAATTGTCAGAGAGTGGAACACTTGAACATCTCGTGGTGCAATAATATTGACACCCGCGGCTTACGAAAGGTAGTTGAAAGCTGCACTCGCCTGCGTGATCTTCGAGCCGGTGAGGTCCGAGGTTGGGATGATATCGAATTCATGTCCGAACTATTCAAGCGTAATACCCTGGAGCGTCTCGTACTCATGAACTGCGATACCCTCAATGATGAATCCCTCGCTGTCCTCATGCAGGGCATTGACCCGGAGATCGATTTACTCACTGACCGCCCTGTTGTTCCGCCACGAAAGCTCAAGCATCTCGATCTTACCCGCTGCCGCGGCATCACGGACGATGGTGTGCTAAAAATGGTGGACAATGTTCCGCACCTCGAAGGCCTGCAGGTCTCCAAGTGCCACGGCCTCTCGGACACGTCACTAGTGGCTCTTCTTCCCACATGTCCCATGCTTACCCATTTGGATTTGGAGGAGCTTGATGACCTAACAAATGAAGTCCTCAGATGCCTTGCCGCGTCTCCATGTGCTAGCGTTCTCCGACACTTGTCCATCTCGTACTGTGAGAACTTGGGAGACTCTGGAATGCTTCCTATTCTCAAGAGCTGCTCGACTCTGTCATCATTGGAGATGGACAACACCCGCATCTCAGATCTCGTCCTCACCGAAGCTGCATCTAGTATCAGGACACGCAATCGATCTGCCAGGAATCTGACTGGCTCTGAAAGACCACGCGTCGGGTTGCGCATCGTGGCGTACGACTGTGCGAACGTAACATGGACGGGAGTGCGCGAGGTGCTTTCCCGGAACGCCGAGATATCACGTCCTCCCGCCACCTCCGCAGATACAACGCCCACTTATCCCAGAGAAATCATTGGACTGAAATGCTTCTACAATTGGCAACCCACTGTTGAGGAACACACAAAGCGCGTTCTACGAGGCGACTTTGCTGCTGCCGCTCGCTTAGAGCGTAAGTGGGCTGACTGGATGATGTTAAATGAAGAAGCAGGCGTAGGAGGGGCTGGAGGCCGAAGACGCAGAAGAAGAGCCCGGGAAGCTCAATTGTTGCACGCCGACGAAGAAGAAGGAGGGGCTGGCCCCGCAGGTGCAGGTCGGCGGCGACGAGCTCGAAGTGGTCCTGGAGGCTGCACTGTTATGTGAGCGACACATCTACACTACATTCTTGCATATTCCAGCGGCATCGCAGAATCTCGCTCCATATTCTGGGCTGAATACCAGACTTGATTTCGACTCCATATTTACTTTTCTTTTGCTGTCTGCATCAGTCAATATTTTCTCATGTATTAGGCGGGGACTGGAGTGTTTGTTCTGGGCATTATCATGGGTTCATTCAAGGGTGATCGATATGATTTATTTCATCTGTTTTTCATGTAAATAGCATTTTTTCGGCATCAGCTATGGGGGCGTTTTACTTTTCTTTGGTTTTCTCTGGGTTCATGCTTTGATAGCTTGTTGCGGAGAAGTTGCGGTGACAATTGAGAGAAATTGTTCAACTGGGGAGGAGAAGTGAGCTCAGCTCTTTACTCCAATTGGATAAACTTGAATGAATACAATTTTATCTACATGACAATTGACATTATATACTCGTGAATCCACAATCTTGCTCTGAGGTGTACATTTCATCACGTGCACACGCGATGACATGACCTTCTACCTAGTACATGCCACAATTATTCAACATCACAATTCGCAACACATCACGGCTCTGGATATATCAATAAGTGCCGTGAAGTGGATAAGTATCGACCATGATGCAGGGCACGTCAATTAATTCGCAAGAAGGGTCCCGATCTGGGGTAGACCCGCGGGAGCAGTTCAGAATCCAACAGATGCCACCCAACTTCTACTATGTGCCCAATTTTATCACCCCAGAGGAGGAGGCATCTCTACTGCAAAAGGTACTGTAATCCTACTATTAGCATCTGCACACGGCAGTGTTCGGCCCACACTATCATCGATGGGAAATGGCCTCGCGTCACGTCCGTCTCTGGTATGACACACTCTAACATGCCCAGATCCCCGCCCATCGCTGGGTCACCCTCTCACATCGTCGGCTTCAAGCTCACCCATCAACATTAACTAAAAATAACACTCTTCTGGGGGCACCTCTTCCGCCTTACCTGGTCCAACCTGTGGTTGACCGATTCAAGATGCTTGGCATATTTGACCACACTCCCCACAAGGAGCCGAATCATGTGCTTATCAATGAGTACAAGAGAGGAGAAGGCATCATGCCGCACGAGGATGGAAGTGCTTACGCTGATGTGGTAGCGACTATCAGCCTGGGGGGATCTATATGCTTGGAGATCACCCCGAAGGCTGTGGGGAGCGAGGGGGAACCTCGAGAGTCCGCCACGATTTCAAACACCCCAGCTCAAAAAGGACCAACGGAACACTTAAACGAGGAACATATGAATGAGGCTCTCGTGGATGAATCGAAAAGTCAAGGCCCCGCTTCGCAATATAGGTTACCCACACGCATTCTTCAAGAACCTAGATCACTTTTGATCACGACCTCGTCTGCATACGTAGACCTGCTGCATGGAATTGCATCAATCGAGGTGGATGAAAATCTTAACAAGGATACCGTCGCGAATTGGGACATTCTGGGCGATTCGTCCGTCTTCGAGGATGCCGGGGGACGGAACGAGCGGGCGACCCGAATAAGCTTGACCTACCGCGATGTATTGAAGGTCAGCTCTGCAGCGAACAAAGTCCTTGGTGGGCTTGGAAGACGGTAACATGGCAGAAACGACTATATTAGGAAACTGGTATGTACTGGAGAAATAGGGGCCTAACAATTGCTCAGTAAGCTTAATCGTCGTCCAAGTCAATGTGACGGTGGCGTACAGTCGCCTTCTCATGCAAAGATAGATTGCCTATCTTCGGGGAGGAGCCTCACTCCTTCTTCATAAGGTACATTGCTCTACTTCCACTCCCCTCTTTGATATACTGAACTGATGTACTGTAGTTCTTTTGATATGCAAACCAATATATACCCAGCCCATACATCTTCCGGTTTTCCATCTTAATTCACGTCTCATCGATCGAACTTCTTCCTTCTCGCCGATTGGAATCAGTGATCACTTTTCATTAAACTAGAAACTTTCATGTTTCAATCCGAAGGACTTCCGGCCAGTCTATCGTACCTTGCAAGTTCGCAGTACCTCGCTTGGTGTGATATCGCTCGGAGATGTGTCGGCGGAAGTAGCTGCATCGAATTTCCGTTCTCATCTATGAATCGAGCATTTGCACCAATCAAGACTGGGTTACTTTGGACATCTAATCTTTGACTACGTAGCACAGAATGATTTGGCTAGCCAGGGCCAAGTTAGTCAAGAATGCCAGTGCGAGTGCGATGACGCTGACAAGTTAGGATTATGCCAGTACCCTGCAACATAAGAACTTCACTCATGCGTACATTGCCACAAAACTTTGGTAAATCGCGCTCCTCTGGAGAAAGCCATTGGGCCATATCTACAAAGACTCGGGATTCCACTACAGGAATGTCACGCTTGTGCTGATTGTTTTTCCAGACGTCACTAAAGCCGGGCTACATATACACACCAAACATCAAGAGCAGATTTCGCATGCCTCTTTTACTCCAATTCTCCAAATGGGATCTCTGAGCTATATTCGGTTTCTCCAACAGTTCATCTTGCTTTACCGTTATTGCTCCATGTCGTACACCCACGGGGGCCTCGATTTGGAGACGCGACATTATGCATCCGTTGCGCACCTTTGGCATTGGGAATATCCATGACCTAGATTAAATCCAATTTGCTTGGAACCGGTTGTCCTCCCCTCAAGCGACCAATATAGTGGGTCAACATACCCCGCATGAGCATTTGTTTAGAACTGCCTTGTCAAACCGATATATATTGTAAATACCCGGTTAGGGCGAGATGAGCCATTCCAGCGGTGGCTTTACCCTGGCTTTCCACCTTCGCGAAGCTCACTTCCAGATCTCCTCTCCAATCACTGTCGCGAGACAGATCTTCCCCAAGTGCAATGCACGTGCGGACTCTAGATGAACCAGGTTGAAATCGATCTAAGTCAGCCAAAGGGAGATGTCGTCGGCATCGTCTTTTGATTAATTCTTCCATACCCCGAGTTCTGTCCGAAATGTTTTACTTGGGGAAGCAGTATAAAATTGGGGAAAGCATCGCTTGAGAAAGAGAAGGAACATCAGAGCAAGTCTTCCATCTCTCAATTCAGGCACAATGGTTTCATTCAAGCTCCTATCTCTCGCGGCGCTCGCCAGCGCGGTGACCGCCCAGAACGCAACCCTCCGGTACATGCCCTTCGGCGACTCTATCACAGAGATCATCTGCTGGCGCTCGAAGCTATGGAACAAGCTGCAGAGCACCGAATGGAAGAGCGTGGACTTCGTCGGCTCGGGGAAGACGGAGAACAACTGCAAGGACACCAAGTACGACCGCGACAACGAGGGCCACTCCGGGTTCCTGGCCATCGACATCGCGAACAAGAAGCAGCTCGACGGCTGGCTGCAGAAGAATCCCGCAGACGTCATCACCATGCATCTCGGCACCAACGACATCGTGCAGCAGAACAAGGCGGTCGCGGATATCATCAAGGCATTCACTACCCTCGTTGGCACCATGAGGACCAGCAACCCCAAGATGAAGATCGTCGTACGTACCCAACCTCCCACCCCTTCTCTTCATCCATTCATACCTTCAAACCCCCATCAACTAACCCCCTTTCCCTCCCAACCAATAGGTCGCCCAAATCATCCCCCTCGGCATGGGAAACTATAACAGCAAAATCCAAGAGCTCAACAAGGCCATCCCGACCTGGGCCCAAGGCCTCAACGCCACCGAGTCCCCCATCTGGGTCGTCGACCAGTACACAGGGTTCTCCGGCTCGGCCGACAACCGCGATGGCGTGCACCCCAACGACGCCGGCGACACCAAGATGGCGAATATCTGGTACCCGGCCGTCGTGCGCGCGTTCGAGGCTGCTAAGGCGGATAAGGTCGCTGCTGCTGCGGAGGCGGAGAAGAGGGAGGTTAAGTTCATCGCGTAAGAAAGGGGTCCAACTGGTATGGTACGAGACAAAACACGTTGTACATACGATTCGGGCAAGAGAAACAAGTCTTTGCATATGAAATTGGAACAGCAGCAGCTTCTCACCAAATGGAGCATGATATGAAGAAAGAGAATAAAATCGTGTACATATGAAATTCAAATGCATCTAGATGCGCCACACAAAGGTGAATGTACGAACAAGACCAAGGTGCTCCCCAACGTGGAAACTTGGTGAAGGATGGGTATAGAAGACAAGAGACCAAAAATTCGCTATGCTGAAAGAGAGGGAAGAAAAGTAATCGTCATCCGTGGTTCAAAATGTGTCGTTGCCAGTAGTGGTGGTGAAGAACTGGGCTTAACTGATCTTTGCGATCCTCTTCTTTGCAATCTTCATCTTGCCATCGACCCTGTAGATGAGATTCAAGGTTAGCCAACAGTCCAATTGAATGTATGCAAAACACGAAGGGGTTAGAGAAAGACCGAACATACCTCTCCACGTCTTCGTCCAGCAGTCCGAGCATAGCGTTCTGCTCGACGATCTCCTGGTTGATCTGCACGCCCATCTCCTTCATCCTCCTCACGATGGTAGTCAAGTCGACCAGATCCTCATCCTGCTCGGCGATGATCTGCTTCTGCAACTGCAGCACGCCCTCGTTGTCCAATTCGCGCGTCCGCTCGGTCTCCTTCGCTGGTGCACCCAGCACGCGGCGACCTGAATTCGCACCACCCTTGAACAATCCCGCCTTCTGCTCATGCGTGACAGCCGCCGAGGACGTCGAAGGCGACGAGGAACCCGATCCCGCGACTGCAGACTTGACCGCCATGGTATTCAACACGCTCTCGAGTCCATCCCTCTCCTTCCTAACCGCACTGATCATATCCCTCCTCCTCCTGATCTCCCCATCCCCCAACGTCTCCCCACTCCACTCATCCCCACTCCCACCCTTCCTACTCAACCTCTCTAGCCCCTCCTCCAATGCACTTATCAGCGTGCCCGCGCGAACGAGCCCCCTCTTCGCATTCGCACCGGCCTCATGTTGCGCCGCAGCCGCACCCGCCTGCTCCCTCCTGGTGAGCCACAACCTCGCATCCTGCAGCGCGCTCTTGACCTCCCCGAACCTATCCAACCAGTCCGCTCCATCCCTGACCCTATCCCTCCCGAACTGCGCTCCGGGTTCCGCGACGCCGCCCTTCTTCCCGCCATCGGCATCGTTGAGACCTAGGAAGTCCCGATACGCCTTGCTGACCCGCCACCTCCCGTCCTCGCTCTCCTCGATCGCGACGAGGTATCGCTCCAGCCCCTTCTGCCGCTCGGCGATCTGCTCCGGCGACCCTAGCGTAGAGCCTATGCCGAGTTTTCCCAGGCCGCCGCCCAGCCAGGAGGATTTCGGGGGGAGGGGGAGGGGTGGAGCGGAACCGACTTGTGCGCGGAGGGAAGAGTCGAGGTGCGTGAAGTCGGAGTAGCGTTTGGTGAGGGTGGTAGTTTGCCGCGGGAAGGGGTGCGTGAGGCGGATGGTGTAGGTTGTGTAGGGTTTGGAGGACGCGGGGGTCGAGGTCGAGGTTGAGGGGATTGTGATCTTTATTGGCGCCATGGTGGGAGAGTGATCGAAAGAACAAGAGAATGGGTGAGGATATGTAGAAAGGGAGTGCAGATTGGCGTGGTGGTGTTTTGTGCCTTTGTTGATTTCGGGGTTCGCAGTTGATAAGGTTATGGAGTTGGTCGCGTGTGGTGGTTGATGCCGATTCGGATTTCCTGCACAAGTCTTGCGGTTACGCAGGAGCTTATGGGGTTCGATGTCGGAGGTTGATTGTTGAAGCCTGGAGAGAAAGTGGGAAAAGAAGACCTAGGCAGGCGTACACAAGTGGACATTTCCAAGAGTTCGGATGTCCAAAAGGTTGACGTCGTTGTTTTGGGGAGCTTGGGTATGGCGACGCCACGTGCGTAGGCCCGCATTTCAAGCTTCAAGGTCCGTAGGTATCAATCCAAGGTCGAGTGAACATTTCTGTATCAATCTTCTTGCATCACGCATCATTTTTTCTCGGTTTTTCAACGTCTGGGTCATACCGTATCTGCTGTGCGTTTTGGTTGTTGTCTGTAAATGTTCGATGAAGTGCTTCACAGCGGACTTTTCGCCAAGACATGTATGACCACAGGCACCAACATAAATGAAGTCACTTTACATCCATCGACGGGGCAGTAACTATGGTGTTAAGATTATTATCAACCTCGTGTGCTTGTTCATCTTCATAGGGTGTTAGGCAAGATCTGTCTCATCATGAGCAATGCCTCCACGCAAGCAAATGTTCTCCAACAAAGCTTACCAAGCCTACAGTGTGCATGAACGCAGTTTGCAGGATAGAGCACCAACCCAGGGTTCAATAATGTTTTGACGTCCAATGTGAATTTCGTCCCACGGGATGGTGGTCCCGCGAGGGCCACACAGCCTTCCTGTGGCATTTCAACCCCCAATCTCTTGGATCCCATCCTTGTCCTGACCGCCCTTCAGCTACCTAGTGGGGTTGCACAGCCATACGACATCGGTCTTCTGATTCGTTTCTGATGGTTCGCTGCCTAACGCAAGTCGTTCGCGATGCCTGAGCCACTTCAGGTCCAGCGTCTTACCGCATCTTGCATTGTGTTCACGGTTTGTAATGGTGTCGAGCAGAGGAGGGTATGACGCTGTGTAAGAGATGGGCGCCGGTGAGTGATGAACGAGAACATTTGGGGGCTGTAGACCCTTCGTCACTTGATCAAAATGTCGAGAAAATTGGAAATTATATACTACAAGTCCTCAGCCTGACTGAGACTGACTGAACCTTCCATTCCATTGTCCACCCCCAATCCGGATTATCCATCATGAATATCGGCGACGCCCTCGACATTGCTCGCCTCCTCAAACAAGCATACGATCTATACAAAGCCTGTAAAGCAGCTCCAGAAGAGATCCGCCTGGCCGCCGATTATGTCCACACCATGACCCTAGTCCTGGAAAGTGTGAAGTCGGACTTAGTAACTAACAAAGCATCATTCATGCACCAAAAGACTGCTCTTGCGAAAGCCAAGCAGCAGAAGCTCGCTCAACTCATCAAGCGATGCCAAGCGAGTGTGACACAGCAAGAGAGAGTCTTGAAGAAATTCCAGCGATTCAAAGCAGATGGAGGTCTGGGGGCCTACAACAAGTGGAAATGGTCCACCAGCGGGAAGAAGGAAATAGCGGACGCGAAGTCGGAGTTGGTGTTGTCTTCCAATCTGTTGAACATTTTCATCAGCACGGAGACAGTAAACATTCTGTACAAAATCGAGGCATACATCGAGGTGATGATGCCGAAGATCGCTGCGCTGGACCTGTTTCCAAACGATCCACGCGGTCAGCTCACAAGCACGACACCACGTCCGCGTTCCGACTCGAATGTCAAGGTCACCATCATCCTGAGTCTGGTCATTGCCAGGCTCAAGAGAACCCTCGACGAGTATCGATGGAAACAGGCCAGGAAGAATAAGAAATTGCGGCCTGGTCCCCGCCGCCCTCAGGCTGTCACCCGAGTCAATTCAGGATTGGTTCCCAACAAGAATCGGGACAGTCTCGTCCAGAGTTACGCCTCTCAAATCGTCATACCATCAAACCAGCCGCCTGGGAGATCCATCCCGCCTCGCACACCAAGTCCTGATTTCTACTTGATAGACGACACGAACAATACGACGGATCCAATTCCTCGACCTATCCGTCGTACCAGCTCCATTCAGCGTATCACCCGTCGCATCAACGCACGTACAGTGCAGCCTAGAACGGTCCGGGAGCACTTTGAGTGTTGGAAAGTAGGCGTGCCAGAACTTGCAATCGGCCTCAAGGTTCCTCCAAAGTATTTACATCAAAGACGTGGTCAGGCACAGCTGCGCAAGATGGCCGAAGTCTTCAATGAGGCGTCGAAATATGATAAGCGAGCTCTGAACGAGAAGAGTGTCAGTGTAAAACACTTGTTAAAGCACAAGAACAAAGATGAGAAGAAAGGAAAGAGGTGGTATTTGGCTGGAGGCAGACTGATCGCGCGTGACGTGGGCAATAGTGGCTTCCTTATTGTGGAGAAGTCTTTGGTTATCCTGGTAAGGCGGTAAGGGAGGTAAAGTTGTCATTTGAACGTTTTCGCTTCGCATGTACCAACACACTACTAAGTTATGTTCATATTTTATATAGTATTCTAATATACTACCTGAGTTATCCCTTGAAGATAATGAATGGCAACCCTACCTGAATCAAGTTTTACAAAAGCAGAGTTCGTATGTCAAGCTCTCGAATGGTCACGTATTATCGATGTACTCAACGTCGTTCTAGTGTTCCCGGAATCCTAAACCGCAAAGTATTGCAATCGACACCTCGTTTGCCTTTTCAGAGACTTCAACTCAATAGAGTAAAGGAGTTTCAACATGGATACACATTCATTTTAGGCGCATTCAGGCGCCGATCCCATCGTCAAATAGAGTGCCGCACAAATTGTACTACACCTTTAACCAATCAAAGACCCGCACTCTTGTGGTCGGTACGACACACAAATAATGGTTACTATGCAATCTATAGTGTCCAGAAGAATAATATAAGGTATTCGGAGCCAGCGGAAGTGAGGTGATTTACTTTGTATTCGTACTTGAGTTGGGCACTTCGTTATCAATAGACTATTTGAGGAAAGTATTGTTTAGCATGTCTTGTATTAAAGTAGAAGTATAGGCCGACTTCAATACTTCATTATGCCAAACCATTAGATTTTATCTTTGCATAGACCTTGCGTTATGTAACTTGAATTTCTTTGAGCTATCGTTTTCTACAGTCTCCCGTGTTCACGATGCGTAATGCATTCCTTTTTCCAGGCATTGCCCTCTTGCAACATGTCGCTGCGCATGGCCGGATCACGAATGTAACAACATCCAGTGGCACCGTGTACCCAGGATGGGACCCAGAGTACGCTCAGAGTGCCCAACCATTACCTCTTCTGGCATCTTGGTCTGCCTCAAATCTCGGGAACAACTATATTTCGCCATCGGCTTTCAACAGTACAAACATAGCATGCCACTTCAACTCCAAACCCGGCGCACTGCACGTGAACGCCACCGCCGGCGAGAAACTGACGATGCAATGGAACGAATGGCCGACAAGTCACAAAGGGCCGGTTTTGGACTACCTCGCTCGCTGCGATGGCGGCGATTGCAGCACTGCGGATAAAGAAAAGTTGGAGTGGGTCAAGATTGGGCAGTTGGGCTGGCTGAATTCTTCCGGCTGGGTGGAGCTGGGCGGCACTTGGACGAGCGACGTCCTGATTGCGAATAAGTTTCAGTGGACGGTCAAGATACCGAAAGCACTCGAGCCGGGCAGTTATGTGTTGAGGCATGAGATTATTGCGCTACATGTCGCGGAGAAGAAGTATGGTGCGCAGGCGTATCCTCAGTGTGTCAATTTGAGGGTATCGGGAGGGTCAACTTTGGCCGGCGAGCAAACGAAAAGATTAGACGGTGGAAATGTTGGCCGCGAACTATATAAAGTTGAGGATAAAGGAATACTTGTGGACATTCACCGCAAGATAGACGGCTACGATATCCCAGGGCCCAAGCTATGGAACGGGTCGGACGTCATAACACAACCAAACCAGTAAATATTATGTCTGCGGAGACATGTTTAGATGGGCATCAGGAGGTTCCAAAATATTAATCAATTCGAAAATCATGTTACTCATCTAGTACGCGCTGTAATCCCGTCATCTCTTTCCTATTTCTCATGGGCTATCATCTTCTGGGGTGATCCTTCAAGCTCATGAGCACGAACCTCCGCCGTATTTATGTTTTCCGCTTCTTCTATATTACTTCCACGTCTCGGCTCGAGCGTATGTTGATCAGTTGATCCTGCGTTCACCGTGTTGGTCCGTCTAAACCTTCTCCGTCTTCTTAGCAACATGAAGACTATGACAGACAGACCTATAGTGGCAATGCCAATGCCCACACCTATCCCTGCATATGTATTCTTGGAAAGTTTCTGCGAACTTGATACCGGGGATGTTGGTACCGAAGCTGTGTTCGATGTAGTCAATTCGGACCAAGTTGAGGTTTGTGGAATTCCGTTGGCTGTTGGTGCTAATCCTAGCGATGGTGTGGAAGTGGTCATGAAATCTCCTTCGCGCCATCTTACACCAATGCCATTAGCGTGGATGTAGATGTATTTTATGGAGGTTATATAATAGTCATTGTTGAAGGATTTGGGATACAACATGGTTCTTGAGTTGGGCTCCCAGCTCAGACAAGGCCAGGACTTGCTGATAGGCAGCCCTTCCACGCAGCGATAGTATCTACATAACTGTTTCAGCTTTACAAATGTTTCCCATGAGTTTCCGGGATACTTACTTCGGACAACAAATCGCTTGAGTTTCTATCAGTCCATCACTCGTAGATTGCGAAGTACACCCTAATGACCACTCCGAAGGACAAAGTCCAGGAGAATAATATGCGTCCGATCGTGTTACATAGTCGGAAGGGTAACAATCTGTGTAATTCTGAGGGCCAAGAATATAAAAGTAGGAGAATTCTAAGGGAATCTTTGCGCTATCAGCGGAGACCCAGGCATAAACAGATTGAGTACAGCCATATTTTGGTACGAAGCGCGTTGTGAGTGCTCCTAAATTCATCACAGATTGGTCTGCAAACCGTTGAACAACTGGTATCGATGCAGAAACATTGTCACGGAGTGTGGGCTCTTCAGTCATATATTTCCGGTCTTTCTTGCTTGCGTTGTCCGTACTTTTGTCAGTCGTGACACCACAAGTGACACTTCGAGGACTGGTACCAAGTACACTATAGGATCTTTCTAGATTTACAGTAAAGCAGGTGTAAGGTTGAATTGGTGGCTATGCAGCAAAGACGTAACCAGTGTTGCAACGGTGTACAACGCCTGTACTCTAGCTACGCAATAAACCTTTTGGTCACGCATCCCCAACGTCGAGGTTAACCATCGCAGCACATGCCCAGTGTAGCTCATAATGCGATCGAATTGAACGGCGATCTCACCCTGTGGAATCTTGAAATATCGATTACGAAGGCGAGCTTTGGGACTATCTCCGTCTCGTGCGACAATGGGAACAATGAATGGCCATGCATCATGAAAAAAAAGAGTCTTTCCGGTTTCGAAATGAGGCTGACTCTCAGCCTAAGGGGGAAGTCGGAAATAGTCCTAGGAAGGCTCGTGAGGCTATTTAATTGACTACAGAGACACTTCAGAGGGCAGAATAACATTATATTAAAAACACTTCTTAAGGCT
The DNA here is from genome assembly GCF_010015735.1 of Aaosphaeria arxii CBS 175.79. Lineage (NCBI taxonomy): Eukaryota > Fungi > Ascomycota > Dothideomycetes > Pleosporales > Aaosphaeria > Aaosphaeria arxii. The sequence goes on from NW_022983474.1 coordinate 419,464, forward strand.
TCGCAATATTGCTATTAAATTTAAATACTAAATGCTATAATATTATTTACTAGATACAACAGTGCTTAGGTGGTGATCATAACAATAGTGGGTGGCCAGGACTATTTCCGACTTCCCCCTTAGGTTGAGAGGCTGAGAATGAATAACGTACCTCATACGCGGCGGTAGTGTTGCAATGGATGAGGTTCTCCTCTCCTGTCATACCGTACGTCGCTCATTCGCCAAAATGATTCGGCAACAATGGCGTAGGATTGCGCGATCCAAGTGGGACCAAGACAATTACAGCACCTATAAGTGACCTTGATGCACCATTCTAACATGTTCTTTGGGAATGCTACAAAAATTGTGACCACAAAGTAAAATGAAGTTCTCACCGTTTCTCTTCGCAACATTGGTACCAGCCTGCTTGGCAGATTGGCAATACCGGTCCAGGCCTGATCTTTCTCCCCCGCGACTCAACATCACCATTGCTGCAACCGAGGCAGTGGGCGCAGGTTTCATTTTCGTAGCACCGTACAGCGCAAATCGCGATGTTAAGCAAGATGCGACAGACAAGCCTGAGCAACCAGCAGCCTACATCTTCCGCGACAATGGCGACCTGATCTGGTCAAGCGTGGGCTATTTCTCGGGTTTCGTGTCCAATTTTCAGGTCACAAAGTACAAGGGCAAAGATACTCTGCTAGCCTTCGAAGGAACCATAGATTTGCTACACGGACACGGATATGGACACGCTACTTTGCTTGACGAGCATTATGACCATGTTTTGAACATTCGAGGCGGCAACCATAAAATACTCGATTTGCACGAATTCAGGATCGTAGATGGCAAGACGGCATTAGTCGAAATTTACGACCAGGTTCCTTTGGATCTGTCCCCATATGGAGGAAATGAGACGCAGAAGTGGATTGTGGATGCACTTGTTCAAGGTAAATATCGAAGCTGAGATTACTTCATTATCCATGCTGAAATTAGTAGAGCTCGACCTTCATACTGGCAAGGTCCTATTTGAATGGCATAGCTTAGATCATGTCAGTCCATCGGAGAGTGTTCTTTCGCTTGGACAGCGTCCGCGAGAAGGGTTTTCTTCTTTCGATGCCTGGGATTATTTCCACATTAACAGCGTCGACAAGGATGACCAGGGCAATTATCTCGTCTCCGGTCGCCACGTCAGCGCCCTGTACAAGCTTGATGGTAAAACTGGCGCTATCATCTGGCAACTTGGGGGCAAGGGATCCAATTTCACATTCAGCGATGAGCTTGAATTCGCCTTCCAGCACGATGCAAGATTCCAAGGGCGCAAAGGCTCCATCGAATACATTAGTCTTTTCGATAACGGCGCAGGATCGAATGGCCATCAGGGAGGCGATAAGGGCAAGATTCGCGACTACTCCACCGGAAAATTACTTGCACTTAATACATCCGACTGGACTGCGACTTTGATCCAACAAGTTGAACACCCTGATCGTGTCCTGGGGGCATCCCAAGGAAACACGCAGATACTCCCGAATGGAAACTTCTTCGTCAACTGGGGCCAAGCAGGCACTATCACAGAATTCCGTGCGAATGACAGCGAGCCCATCTTCAATGCGTATCTGGATTCCTTTGAAGTTGGAGCTGGAGTCCAGAATTACCGCGGCTTTAGGTTCGAGTGGACGGGTAAGCCGAGAGAGCCACCTGCGATTGTAGCTGTTAAGGAGAAGGATTCATCTTTGAAACTGTACGTTTCATGGAACGGAGATACAGAAGCGAAGTCGTGGAGGTTCTATGCTGTGCACAAGGGGAAGTCAACATTTCTAGGAGAAAGTGAGAGGCAATCCTTTGAGACGAGCCTCGTGGTTGACTTGCAAGATTATCAGGTTCAAGAGGCCGATTTATTCTTCGCGGAGTCTATCGATGGCCACGGGAATGTGTTGTCCCAGACTTCATCTGTCAACCCCAATCCTGAAGTTAAGTTTCATCACGACGGTGGACATAGACACGATCAACAGGCGGTACTAGGTGACATTTGATATCGTCAAGCAGATATATGCACATGTGATGGAAAACGCCGGACATAGGATTTCTACTTATAATCGCCTGTGGGTTTGAAGAAAATGTAAGCGTGTAAAGTTTAAACACTTCCTCGGCAAAGTGGGACTTGAAAATCTCGCACTTTGATTTGATGTAGATGTAGTTATGTACTGAACCCCGAAATGGGTCAATTAGCCTCTTGCTACTAATCATAGATGTAACAAAACTGCCCCTCGAACCCGCCAATACTATCATTCAAATCCCAGGTGTTAGCTTTGTCTGCCGACCATTGCAAATCAATTACATCATTCTTCGGTGGGTTGTCCGGAAGCACATTCATCCGCTTGTCAGGATCCTGGAGCTGCCATATCATCCAGATGCGATCAATCATGCCATGGTGGAACCAAAACATCGGGTCACCAGGAGAGGAGAAGAAGTCCTATCGCCATGTAAGTATAAGTGTAACACACGCACGTGGTATCGAACTTACGCCTCCTGGGTCTCCACCAATGGTGTAGTGACCTGCCAAGTGAACTCCCCAATCGTTCTTCTCTGGCATACCAAGCATGTTCTTCTGGAAGAGATCGACGTTGTTGGCTCCTTTGATCAGCGCGTATGTGTAGTTGGCGGCAGTCATAGCAGCGGCATATTTGTTGACATCTCGACGATGGCATCGTGGATTGGCAGCGAAACCATCCGACCGAGGATTGGGTGGGACATCGGTTAGGATCTTGCCAATGGGACCTAGGCTTACGGTCATACTACGGAGAAAGTCAGTGTACTAGTCGATGATGGGGTGTTGTAACATACTTGGCGAATGGACCAGTTGTAACACAGCCGCCGCCTTCGTCGGCGGGAATGATGTCGTAGGGTTTCTTGAAGCCAGTGGTCGGGACTCCTGGGTATTTGACCTTCAAACCATTCCCACCCATGCTGGAGGCATTACCATTGAAGATAGGTTGCTTGGTCGGCTCGATAGCAGTGCGGCCCCAGTTCCAGTACGGTTGATAGCCAGTGTATCCGCATTCTTGACGCAGGGCTTTCTCGTACGCCCAGAGATAGATGCGGTGGGCTGGGAACAAGTGAGGCTGACTTGAATTTAGTTTTATAACTGCTGAAATGATACATGGGAACCTACAGTGGAGTGCAAGTGCATTGCTTGCGTCTCATGGGTCAAGACGAAATCATCATATCGATTCTTAGCACCTGGGTATTTCTTTGTGTCCGCCTTTGGTGGCTTCGATTGAAGACATAGTACTGCACGGATGTATTCTTCCCGTTGGGGTACCGACAAGTCATGCCTATGGTCTGGTTAGAGTTACAACGATAGAAGACACGTATTTACTCACCATTCTTTCCTTCTCACGGCTGTCTCGAGGGTACATCCATGGGATGAAGCATTCTTTTTGGCAAGGTATGCCTCATACTTGCCAAGAGACTCCTCATACATTCTGTCTACCTCATCGAGGGGGTATGGGAATCCATCATCTCTCCTGACAAGGTTCGTTAGTCAAAAGACAGAGCTCTATCAAAGTGGCCTTAGCTGTCATACCTGTTGAGTTTGAATGGTGCCTTGACCGGGTTGCCACTCACGATGCCAACTACCAGTGCAAGAAGAAATGCTCGAGTGGTTCCTACCATGTTGATTTCTGTGCAACTGTTCCCTCTGAATCGCCTACCGTTCGTCCGGGTGCATGGACATCTTAATACCTTTTCAAATGTAACACAAGGCCAAGATCATACATGGCAATGCTCTTCTCCACGGATGAAAACTGCCGTTGAGGTCCCTGGAGCGGCCTTGCACCTTGCTAGGGATCGACATTATTAATGTGATAGTAGAGTATGTGTTGAGTAACACAGACCAATGAACGTAACATGTTCAACTCCAATGAATAGAATTCTATCTCAGATACCCTAGAGAGCACGTGGATTGTATAGTTGAAGATGTGGGGAAGATGGTGAAGATAACAGTTGAAATATCCAGGCTCCCTGCCAGGGCCAATGACAGCCTCGTCGCATCCAAGGATCTGGCACCGGCACCTGCAAAACCGACTCGGGCAATTTGTACTCATATATTGCCAACCTCAATTCCAGAGCGGTATGTGAATTTGTCTGTCAAAATTTGCTTCTATCTAGGCTAGGTGTCAGAGGCAAATGGGCTGCTGGAGGATAATTATCATTGTGTGCCTAATAGTTGCAGCGTTGCTTTACGCTGCGGAATGAGGGATTGTAATGTCTCTTTGTAAACCATGTCTACAACTGTCCATAACATGAGGGTTCTAAACAGTAAGTCCTTGGAGGAGTATATAATTATCAATGTTATAAGCTCTGGGAGATGGGTGGGTATATGGACGCAGGCAGAGATTCATGCTGAACAAAGCACGACACTCAGCCACTCTTTAATGGCGTAATCCTATAAACGGTTTAAGTCTTGGTTATTTACAACTTCGAAAGCTGAAGTAGTGGACTAAGTTGGTACAGAGGGTTGGCAGGTCGGGCTGGCTACCTGCTAACTTCATGTATCTTCGATACCTAAAGTATCTACTTAAAAATGTACTGTAGCCAGTAAGCAATCTTAACTGCTTGTAATAAACCTTGCCAAGGCACTGTTGTAGGCATAAAATACTAGTATAGGGCCAGCCCGACGTGCCAACCCTCTGGATGAGTAGTTCAACTTAATCCAATGACATTCGTCCCGCCTTTCCTCGCATAAGTCTTCGTAGCGCTGCCTAGAAGTCGTGATCAGGTACGGATACAATAATGGACCCTTAATACCACGCTTAACATTACGCACTAGGAATCCACATGATGCGCCACCGACTTCGAAATGTTGGTGCCTGATCGTAGTTCGTATTGCACACGCGTCTGTTGATAGCCACTTCACACGGTTATTATTTTTCTAGATGCGAAAGAAAAGTATGTGCTCGACATTGAACCCAACAACTATTTAGACTGGCCGATCCCAAGGCGATGTAGTTGATGGTATGACTTCATTGATCGTCGACCCGAACTATCCGCAATCTCAACATGAAGATTATTATTGTTGGCGCAGGAATCTGCGGGCTGTCTACCTATCTACACCTTCGCAAACATTTGTCCAGCGAGCATTCGATAATCATCTATGAATCGCACGCTCCTCGCTTTTATGCATCAAAATATCCACCAACCCCTGCCGACGTAGACACATCTCCCGAGGGATTCAACCTTGACGACTTATCGAAATCTACGGTACTGGTAGGCGGCGGTCTAGGCATCTCTCCCAATGGATTGGGAGTTTTACGAAGACTTGATCCGGAATTGCATGCCGCAGTTATAGAACAGGGCTTCAAAGCTGAGCACTACGTGTTTAAGGGTGCCAATGGATGGACGCTTGGGAAGCAGAAAACATCGGACAAGGGTGTCCATCCAGATAGCGTTGAGGAAGAGGCAACTGTTGCTAGTTCTAGGCATGGTCTTTGGGAAACAATTCGCAAGTATGTCGGTGATGGAGTGGTACAATACAGAAGGATAACGCATGTCGAACGCGACGAAGAGACCGGGAAGACAATTGTAAAAGGTATAGATGGAGAAGGCAATACAATCGACGATGTAGCAGATCTCTTGATCGGTGCAGATGGTTCACGAAGCATAGTACGGACAGCGCTATTTGGGACTGACGAAAAGTACCAGGCATACTATCTGTCAGTTCTGGGCCTCTATCCTGCACATTCCAAGCTAACGACTTATAGTGGCCAGTCAGGTGTAGGAGGATTCTTGAGAACAGAAATTCCTGATGAAATCCTTCAAGATCGTAGAATGGTTTTCACTTTTGGCAGAAATGGTTTCTTCGGATACTCATCGGCTGGTCCTCCGTCCGCTAAATCCTTGATGTGGTGGTCTACGTTTGAGACATCAAATCTTCCACAGACAAAAGCCATTGACTCGGCCTCCATCAAACAGGAATTGAGGGACCGCCACAAGAACTGGAAGGATCCTATCCTACACACTGTGCTCGATCATGCTGAAGTTGAGTCCATCTATCCAACATGGGTAGTGCCTGAGCTTCCACATTGGGGCGAAAACGGAATAGTGCTCGTAGGAGATGCTGCGCACGCTTTGGACCCGACCACGGGGCAAGGCGCAAGCCAGGCTTTGGAAGACTCAGAGACATTATCGTTATTGCTTGCAAGGTGTCTCAAACTGGGCGAGGACGGCAAACTGAATGAGAGAGAAGCCAATGCACTTGCTATCAAGCTTTTCCACGAAATCCGAGGTCCTCGGATCCATAAGATTGTCGAGCGTGGAAAGAAGATCTCCGGTCAGAAAGGAAATATGAGTATTGTGGCAGAATACTTCATGTACTTCTTCCTTTGGACAGTGATCCATGTTCCGGCAATTGGTATGTTCAAGCAAATGATATAGTGTTCGAAGAATGACTGATCCTTGAAACAGGCAAAGCCATGATTGGAGATACCAATATGGAGCTGTATGGTTGGTCGGCAGAAGCTGAGGTAGACAAAGCGCTGAAAAGTCGAGACCCAGATTGGCTATACGAACAAACGCGTACCATATCATCCTGAGTAGGGCAATACTCACCCTGTCTTCAGTCGGTCTGTGGGTGCGAATAATCGGACGACTCTCCCCGAAGTAGAACATTCCGCGATTTTAATGATCGAATCGGAGTGACCCTTACATCCATTTGGCAATATGATTGGTGATAAGCTTCTTGAAAACCTCCAATTGCTTTTCGTGCATGATAAGTCTGGCCTGCTGCAACTCGGGACGTGCTTTGAGCGTTTGATCAATACGATGCTGAGTGCCGCCATAAACAACTGTATAGTCTGGCAAACTTGTACTGCCCGGTATGATGGTGCCTGATGTTATCGTACAGTACTAGAGAAGAAAGGATGAGCAAAATTTCCTGATAGCTGTTGCTTGAATTGAAAGATCATCATACCTTGCCAATCACACAGCCCCTCCCAAGAACTGCACCCGCCTCGACCAGGCTGCCTTCTCCGATTTCTGCTGCTTCAACAATTGCCCCAGTCTCTATGACTACATGCCGTTCTAGGACGGTGCCTTCCCCTCTAGTCGATCGTATTGAGTCTCGCGCAGAGGCCGTACTGCTTCTTCGAAGGCTGGCATCGGTACCGTTACCAATTCCCACGCCCACCTTCGCCCTCTCATATATAACAACCCCCTCGCCAAGAACGACAGGAGCAAGTGTGCTTGATATCCTGCTATGAGGGTGCAATACTGCATTCGGGCCAATCGTGATTGGCTGTGTACCGGTCAACTGCGCGTGTTGGGCGATGATAACGGAAGGATCGAGGACGATAGACGCAGGCTTCGGCAAGATTGACTGTCGTTTCTGAATAGCTGATGTGCGCCGGTCACCGGAAGGTCGCGAGGGCGCTGCTCCGGACGACATGTTTGCGTGTGGGGATTTTCGATTTGGTCGTTCAAGCTTGGAGCTTGAGGTTCGCGTGTGATTGGAATGGCGCTTAACGCGTGTTGTCGTTGTGTCACGTGAGCTCTATATACGCTGCAAAGTCTCACAATATGAACATGGTGCATTTTTCTCATGTTGAAAGACATTGGTTGCATAGGGTGGCCTTCTATAGGAGTCTATTCGTACTGTCTAATGTCCGACAGTTTGATTCAGATATAGCAAGGCACACCCAGATGAGCTTCAACTCCCAACTTTACATTCATATCCCAAGCCTTTGAGGATCTCATTCACATGTCAAATTTGAACATAGGTTGTCTAACAGCAATTCTCCGAACAGTTGAGCTTCTCAGAGATAGAATTTTTATGCTTATATCAGGCGCAATGTAGGCAGTGGAATGATATAGGACGTTATCCATTCAGTTCTGCAACCATCCTCATTGCATATGCTTGAAATTGTTGGAAAAGTCAATCACATGGCAGTTCATCAATTATTTTATCTGTTCGTATGCTAACAAAATATGAAAGGCTCAGTCTATTGAAAGTCCATTCCCAACATGTTCCAAGTCTTTCACATCTAATTGCATGCCAAGTGAACGTTCTACTCATGCTCAGCACTCTGGTACCTTGCCTTTAATTGGTATCCTTAAAACCTCTGATATCAACTTCCGTGATTGATTCTTGCTCTATTTCTACATCTCCGTTCTCTCCCTCTCTTCCTCTCTCCCTCTCTTCCTCTCTCCCTCTCTTCCTCTCTCCCTCTCTTCCTCTCTCCCTCTCTCACTCACTCACACACACACACTCTCTCTCCCTCTCGTACTCACACTCTCTCTATCTTTTCTCTCGCACACTCACACACTCGTACCTTACCCTTTACTTCACTTCACGTTCACCTTCTACTTCCTCCATCTTCTCTATTACAACTCTTGCCCTAATCTCTTTCTTCCATAACCTCTCTCTATCACCATTCAGTGCTTCCACTCTACACAGGTTTCAAGGACAGCTGCCTGGTTAATCTCACAAGCGGTATCGACAACTTGACTCTCGCTGATCATCAAAATGCCGATCAGTCCATTGAAATCTCCACTGTTTGAGCCAACAAGAAGTCTCCAAATACCTCAGAGCGAAATCCAACTGCCAAGTCCTGTCACTTCCAAAACGGAGTCCAGCGTGTCTCAAGAGGAACCTGGTGTGTGCAAGGGCTCACTTCTCTTATCAAGGCCTGCGGGCTTCAAACGAGTACCACGAAAAGAGGCAAAAGACAACAATAGGACAAGGAAACGAAAAAGTAAGCAAAGTTGAGAAGGTGAAAGCCAATGCTAAGAGCTTTGAAGATGAAGGTACATCTCGTCTTGAAGCCCACTTTCAGAGCGTCAGCGACCAGTTCAGATCCCAGGATGACGATGAACGCGACATAGTATATGACCCCAAGACCGAGACCCTTCCCGATCTACCAATGTATCACCCCGACTTCGCACTTGCTGAGGGTCGCACGAAAGAAATGATTCGACAGCTTCAATTAGTTGTTTCAGACAGCACGGAGGAGAATGCAGAGTTAAAGCATATGCTCACCCACCTACATAATTTGCAAGATCCAACCTATCCACGTCCTTCTCTGGTATGTTTCCTAGGCAGCTCTGGAGTAGGAAAGTCTTGCCTTATCAACTCTCTTCTCGATATCGATGGCCTATCATTGGTCTCATCAGGATCCGTAGGAACTCTCGTTCCAATCACCTATCAAGCCGCACTCGAGAACCAAGAGACTCGATTTGTCGCTCAGATGGAGCTTTTTCCAATTGACAAGTGTGAGAGCTTGATCAAACTTTCTTTGAAGGACTACTGGAATCACTTTCTCAAGCCAGAGGAGGAAGAAGGGCCCCGAGATACTGACCAAATTGACTTAGGAATGCCGGCTAAAAAACTTTCTTGGCGCTCTTTGCTCATCGTCCTGAATTTGAGAATGACGAAGATGCTGAGACATTTTTGGCGCAGGCGGAGACACCCGATGATCCTCGAGTCTTAAAAGAAATGCTGATCTGGACCAGGGAGATACACAGTCAGCTAGTGAACTTCATACAGTATTCCCAGATATCTGCACACTCAGTTGAGGAGTTGTCTGAGAAGCTGGAGCCCTTTACACAAACCTGTCTACGACCCCTGATTCAAATAGGAGACGACAGCGAGCTCGAGTGTTCAGTCTGGCCATTAATCAAGCTGATAACCGTGAATTTCGATCATCACATTCTAGACAGACATATTATTCTCGTTGATCTGCCCGGTCTGTCGGACAGCAATAGGCATAGAGTTCAAATGGCTCAACGCGTGCTAAAGCGAGCCGATTGGACGATCGTTGTGCATCGCAATGAACGAGCTGATGACGATGCAGCGGTGAAGAGTTACATTGAAGATGCTTGGAGGAGAAAGCGAGATAGTGTCGCTGTCGTTATAACTCAGATTGATAAAGTCAATGAGTTGAAAGACAAGCGCACCGAGTTCAAGGTCGATGAAGAAGAGGACCTTCAATATTTGAGCGAGCAAGAAAAACATATCAACTCCGAAATGACGAAAATCAAGAAGCAGCTTAAGACCACTCCACGAAAATCTGAATTTCTCATTACGTTGAATGAGCAAAGGGATCTCTATGCCATTCATGAGAAGCACATTGACATAAAACGACTGGAGATTCTAATTGCCCGACGTAGTCGCCAGCTGGAGCACGAGTTTCGCACGTTCCATAGCGCACTTACCAAAGGCACATATGCCGGCGGTGCCCATGAACTGCCCGTCTTTTGCGTCACCAGTACTGAGTACATGAAGCATTTGGAACCTTACTCGCCGTTAGAACCGCCAGGCGTAAGTGTTCAGCGTTCAGGCATTCCTGCCCTACGACATTTTCTCCTAAATTTGCCGCACAAATCTGGCCGGTCATTAGCCCTCAAGCGTCATTGTGACATCCGAGTCAGGGCATTGCTGAGCTCAATGGCACTATCGTGCTCTGGGTTCAGGCCGATGTTAAGGCGTGAATTGCTAAGGAAGGTTGTGACTAATGCTGTCGAAAGCATGCTTATGTGCTGCGGCAGGGTGATAAAAGAATTCTGTTCAGATAACATCCTTGAGGTCAAGGATAGATTCGAGATACGTGAGAGCATCTGGATTGAAAAGGCTGAAGCATTGTGCGACAAGTGGGCGAAATACAACCCTGCAGGACATCTTGCATTCGTCCGAAATGAGGGCCATTGGAAGACAAGTGCCTGTGGCACAGCAAACTGGAATAACTCTCTGATCCAAATTATGCGGGATGATATGGAGCCTGTCCTGAACCATTTGTGCGACCACGGACTACCTCATCTTCGTTCTGAATTTCTCCTCACATTCGATGATATCTTGGAGGATATGCAAACCCAAATTAGGCAATGTCTCCGCAATACTGTCCAACAACAGGTCAAGTCCGCAACATATCTGAGATTCTTCGATACCCTTGAAAAGCAGAAGGGTAGCATTACAGCCAGTATGGACTCTCTCGTGGAACCACTGCAACGATCAACACGGCTTCTCATCTCTAAATGCATGTCAAACAACGAGACTGCACCCTTTACAGCAAACATGCAATCATTATACCTTGAATGCGAACAATCACAAGCCACCAAAGGCAAGGGCAAGAGAATGACCAAGCATGCCGTTCGATGCGAAACATTCAAAATGGGGGTATGCGACCGGAGGAAGGGCCCGTACACGGAGGTTAAGACCTGCTTCTTGAACAAATTTGGCAGTGTGTTCACTAAATGGGAAACACGCCTGAGGACGGAAATCTATCCAATCATAGAGCAGATCGAACATGACTTCAATCAAGTGTTCCCCGAAAGAGAAGAGAGTTCGCTCTCTAAAGAGAGTCAAGCAGTAATTGGTGCTGCTGTCAGGAAAGCACAAGCAGTTCTTGACGGACCCATTCGAGAGTCTCTTGCAAAAGCCGGCATTCCAATGGAATCAACAATGCCCAACATGGTGCAGAATTAGAATTTACTATTCTTCATCGCGGCGCTTCAAACATCGAGGTTTGGTGCATTTTAGTTTTAGCGATGGTGGGTGAGGCTACCGAAGTCAATCTGAACTCCACTTAAGTGGAGGTCTTGAAGGACTTTAACTGGTATGAGCAAAGTTGGAGAGAATTTGGACATACAAGACGCCCGTCCAGGCGCGACAGACACATGTCTGGGATACTGAACCCTCTGGCATATTATGATATGAGCGTTTGGATAGCCTCATGTCCCTCTTAGACGACATTGCAGGAAATTTGGCGGGTCTAAGCAACATCTAGGTGGCTAAGGGGGCTTCACGTTTAAGTAATTTAGAGCGATTATGCTAATTTCACTTAATAACATTTTGCTTCTACTTATTTTAATATATTCAGCATATAGAATATAATTTAATTAACTTTGCTACCCTTAATAGTACCTTACACACGTAGTAAATATCACACATCAAGTATAGCTAAGATGCAATAACGAACAGTACTAATGGTGAACATAAATGTGAAGGTGAATCCTCATGCAAATTATCCTCTCTCTTGAACCTTAAACCTTCTAATTACAACCCAGACAGAATAATAAACGGAGTGTCTGTGTGTGTAGGAGCCCGGTAACCTTTCCAAGCCCCCCTCATCCACGCATTCAGCATTCGCGACAACCACGCAAACTGATCCCTTCAATCACCAGAAAAGCATCCACAAGATGAGCACATGACACTATATTTTAGACGTATATATTTATCAGAGCAAGAAAAGAAATCTACTCATAATTGATCGTTTGTTCCCATCATGCATGCCAATGCGTCGTCATCCATGAATCCATAACAGCCACACAAGTTCCAGACACCGAATTCTCCCATGGTAGAGGAAGAACGAGAAATGAAAATCATCAAGAAGAAGAGTAAGGAGATCTAATGATCGCTAATATGCATGATCCGCCGGGAGTATGAGAAGAGGGGATGGTGTTGTGCAATATGAAATTGTGATCCACATCTCAACTCAAGTCAAACCCAGCGCCGGAGAAGACGGAATATAGTAACTTCTCCTTCAATGTAGCCTCATCTTTGTACATCGGCAACTTGAGCAGGTTGACGCACGTGCTCGCCGTAGGCAATTTCTGCTGATCGCTGCCGTTATCCCGGATGCTGAACCGAGGGTTGAGCGTTCCAAAGCCAAGGAGCGGTGCGCGGGGAGTGCTGGTGACGAATTTGAGGACCGCGCGGCGCTCGCCGTCAGATAGGTCTTTGAGGACTTTCCAGAAGAGCTGGACGGAGGGGTGTTCGAGGCCGTCATCGCCGATGACGAAGGTGCCGCCATAGAGGGTATTACGTCGGAGGTCGTCGATATCGATTGAGGAGGATGTGCCGCCAATGAGGGTTTGTAGTTCAGAGTGGTTAAACATGCTGAGCCAGCTTGGTTGGATCATGCTGCCTAGACCACGGAGGAAAGCAGCAGTCTGCACGAAGGGTTGGTTCTGGAGACGGTGGCGAGCCATGTAGGTGATGTAGACGAGACGGTTTTGGTTCGTGACAGCCTCATCGGATCCACCTGGTATGAGTTCCCGAGTGATTGCTTTGGTCTTCTTGGGCGTTGTGCTATGGTCTACAACAATGTTGTCCGTGACTGTGAAATTGAGGGAAAAGTCTTCGACGTTGCCGGGATATGTCTTCAATTGATGGAACCCCTGATAAAGCGCTTCATCAAGATCGCGTAGATCATTGAGAGTAGGACGGTAACTGGTCTCTTTCGGCGCGGACCCAGTACCTCCGGTCAGGGCCCATTTGCGGAGGAAAAAGGGTGCGAAGTTGACATCGACTAGAATACCCTCGTACAGGCACTTGCCAATAATGCGACCCAAAAACTCGTATCGCTGCGACAAATCCGTGACCAAAGCGCGGAACTCTGCGGAGTTCTCACGGAGACCTGCCTGCTTCAGAACCTCCTTCTGCTCCTCCATAGCGGATGGATTGGGGTAGAGAAGATGCTGGTCGTTCTCAATGAACATGTCGATATTATCTGTAGGCATGAATGCCCTGTTTGTGACGCTAGTCAGGAATTCTTTAGTAACGCCGCCACCATCGATACCGGCCTCCTGGGCATCGAATTGATCCACGAAAGTGATCGAAATAGGTTCCTTGAGACCTTGTCCCAATGGATAGAACTGTCGGAAAGCATCTTCGAACTCGTGCTCACGCCTGATGCTTGCGGCATGCCTTGCGAATTGCTGGGGAGCATCGGGCCTAAGCATGACCCTGCTTCGCCATGCATCCGGGTCAATGGCTCCACGACGTTTAGTCATATCTAGATGAACAAATTCGCGGAAGATTTGTACACGCGTCGTGAAGGGAATGAAGAAGGGCATATTCTGCAGAATCTCCAACCGAGGCGCAACTGCCTGCAAATATCTTCGCCTAGAGGCCTTGCGTTGCTCGCGAACCAACCTCTCTTGTCTGCGTTGTTGCTGCGTTCGACTGGTTCCGATCAGTTGTGGAGTGTCATCTAATTCGTCTTCCTCATCGTCATCGTCGTCGTCATCAATGTCCTCGGCATCCTCTTCCTCAATCTTATGTCGACTTTCTTCCTCTTGCACAACAGCTGGAATGAACCCACTCATATCGAAGCGAGATGTCATAAGCCAATGGTCTGATGGCAAGAATTTACGTCTGGAGTCACGCTCGTAAACCATGCGGAGTAGTCCCGTAACTAGCCCTTTGACATAGTCTAAACTCAGCCCGGCGACACCGCCTACTGAAGGTTCAACTGCCGGCTTTGTGGGTTGTACGTCGATAGCCTTGGGGTTGAAGAAAGTGAGACCGGTGCTACTCGTGTCGCGTTCGTCGGTTGAAATGATGTCGGAAGCATTGAAATATAATGTGAAACCAAGATTTTTCAGGAATGTCGTCAATTCTTTGACTTCTGGTAAAGGAAGTGCGTTATCACGTATTTGTCCCGAGGATGCTTCGTTGCCACCGGAAAAGAACTCCTCGTCGTCGGTGACTTTAAGAACGAAAGTATACAATTCAAGAAAGACCAGAATGACTCTCCACTCATCAGCCAATGCAGCTCCTCGTTCGATTTCTTGTTCAGCAGGTTGCCAGCTCAGAGATGAGCTGCTGGATTTCTCCACGGCTGCCTTATGTTTCAAAAGCTCGATTGCCGCGCGGGAATCCTTCAGGATGGTACCAAACACCAATGAACGTTTGGAAGCCTCCCAAAAGTACCTTATGGCTGGTAGTTTTCGAGATGAGTTCTGGCCGTTTGAAGGGCCAATGTAAAGCCACATCCGGATCTCATCACCGCGCCGTGGGAAGAATCTAAGCAAGGCCAGGGCGTAATTGGCAAGCTGTCTGGCCTCGTCTACCTTCTCATCTTCTGAGCTGTCTGTCGACTGTATGGATCCTGCAAGGAGGTTTCCAATACCCTCTTTATTTATCAAGGATAGGATTTGTTCTCGCAAAAAGACGTTTGATGTGCTCGATGATGCGGTTTCGTCGTTTTGATCGGCGCGTTTGCCATGGCCCTCGATGATGTTGATTGGGAGCGAATTTAGTAATAAGGAAATCACTGTCACGAAATCCTTCTGCGCGGAGTCTGCTTCCGGTGTCTTGAAATTATGTGCGAAACGGTGGAAATAAACGAAGCAGGCCAAAAGGATGAGTCGACTCGATGTTTCCCTCGTGTCGGGGTGTGATTGTACCGGCACCTTCTTAAATGTCGTTGCTAGAGCGTTTGCAAGCAGTTTGTAATTGATCGACGCTGCGAAGAAGTCTCGGACTGCTTTTGATGCAGCGGTATCTGCAGCCAGGATGGGTATTGTCATAAAAGTCGTACCAAACGCTTCGTATGCTTTCAAAGTATATCCAGTCACTGTGGTAAGGGGCGTAATCGTCGTGTCTAAAAGTATTCTGAGGGGTTCATCCAATGCGCCTTTCTCGTTCGATGGTGTTGGCAGCATGACCCGGCGGATAACGAGGAGAACAAGGGTCTGGTAGAATTGCGTGGCATTCTGCGAGGTCTCTGCGGGTATTTGCTGCGTGATGAAACGGAGGATGATCAGGAAATCATCGTCCAGGTCCCACTCATGAGTATTGCCTGTTGTTTTACTCCATCGGTGTAGCCGGTCTTGAAGCACTCTCAACATTTTCCTCTGTAACCTCAAGTATGCCAACGGCCACGGCCCCCTCGTCGTTATTTGTAAACTCTGTGCGGTCGCTATCTGGCGCAGCCCGTAGTGCTGTATCCGCGAAGTATCCGACCCATTGTGTGGTGAGGCAAACCGAAGCAGCCGTTGCAGTTGTGCGAGAGCCTCCTCCTCTGTATCATATGGCCTGGGGGGAGAAGAGCCACCAGCCGACCCTTCTATTCCATCCCATTCCTGCCTGAGCTGATTAGAAACCACCTTCCGGCACGCATAGCCCCTCCATAGTCTTTGTAAGGTCTGAGCAGCCTTGAGTGTGTCTCGCTCCCGCTGTCTTTGTGCTCGGTCCTGTTGTGCGCGGTCTAATGCGGCCTGGGATCCGGCTCCTGTACCCGGGCTTCCGAATGCATGTGTCTTTCGTCCCGAGAGGTTGACTTGACGTGGTCGTTTCGTACTTCCACTGAAGGTGGTGAACATGGCCGTGGCGTGAGCTGCGGAAATATGATATCAGTATCAGAGAGACTTTAAAGAGAAGTCAAACTTAAGATGATGACATACACTTAATCAAAGGCTCAGGACCATGCAAAGTACTGTGAAGTTTGACTCTGTTTGTTGCGTAGGTTAAGTCGTCGAATGCGATCAATGGCGACGGGGTGGATCAGAGCCACGGCGGCGAATGCAACGTCAGGTCGGGAACATGTAGGTTTTGTTTTCCAGAGATTCAAACTCTGATCACAAGAATAAGAGAAAGGTTTATTTGTGGCAAACAATCACCAAAGGTGTCGAGATAGGATTATTTGAAGTTCCACGGCCTTCGACGGAGCTCCAGCGAGAGTCATGGTTAAGCATTCACGTAGTCAGCAACGCCAAAATCGCCATAGCTTTAGGTCCGATGAGATATTGGTCCGAGCGCCATGGAGGGGCAAACAAACCTCAGTCTTCTTTCTTTCAGTCAACATACATCCCATATGATTTTAGCCGCTCAATTGATTAAATTGTTGCTTCATGTTTCTAGTAGAGTCATCATATCATTCTAGCATATGCTCTTTCAAGATTGACTTTAGTTCATGACTAGCATGCACCTGTCAATATAAGTATTCGTCTACATAGGTAGCTAAAACATTGGAAGCCCATCACATCCGAAGAAATGGAACAAGGTTTAACGCCATCTCCTCAGAAAAGAAATGAAATAATCATTAGCTCATCCATGCAGAAACTTGATCATAAAGTGTGCAAAGCATACTCCTAAACCTCTTTCACGAGATCGATGGAAGCTACACCGTGGCAGCAGGGGGATCAACTGTGACTACCTGAGTCTGAATGAGCGTAACAACATTCGGCTTCCTCGATTCCGGCACCGGAACATGTGAACCATTGACAAGACCCGGATTCCAAGAAGTGCCATTCCAGCTTCCCCCCTTTCTACCACCACCCACTGTTGAATTCGGCGGATACACCGGCGGAGGCGCCTGCACCTTTGGCTTGTATTCGAACGCAGCCGTACCGCCCGGCCACACAGGAACATCGTCGTCCGCCTCCGGCAGCTGTATCGGCACAGACACGACCGTCACGTTGAGGCCCGGGGGCGGATTGTCACGCGGAATCTCCGTGAGGTCGACCTGTTGGATTCGCCAGTGGAAGTTGTCTTTCAGCCACGCTTCGACGTGGTGTTTCTCGAGGCTTTTCAACTCGCCGTTCGCGTGCTTTTCGGCAAGCGCGTCGGTGAGCACGATGTTGGCGGTGATGATGACGTCGGAGTCGGTTCGGGGTGAGGCGAGCGATGCTACCAGCCCGACGTAGTTTTTGTCGGTTGGCCATTGTCGGGGGTCTGGGTTGGGCTCGCCTAGGAAGGCTCGAACGGCGTAGGTGATCTGTATGTCGGAGGGCATGTTGACTTCGACCATCCAGTCGGTTGCATTGGCGGTGTTGTTGCCATTGCTATCACGTGTCTCGAGAGTTTGGTTGGTCTTGAGACCCTGGGTATCTGGTTTGTAGAGGCGGTTGATGGATTTGGTGAGTGTAGCATTGTCTGGGTTGCCGACTAATTCGGGGTAGGTGTACCCAAATGACTCCCAGTTTGTTACGACGTTGGAAGTCCAGAAGTCGCCTTTAGCGTTCATATGGAACGGTTTGAGGGGAGATGAAGGCCCCTGTGTGCTATTCTTCGCATAGTAGTACGAGGCTTTCGCCTGAGGACTGTCCTCTACGTATGTATCGGGATACCGTTTCTGGTATATCGCAATCAAACGGTCAATATTACTATTATGATGTTAGCATAGCATTCTTGACTTAGATACGACAATCTTACCAATGGTGTAACCAAAAGGCAGGATCGAAAGCTGAAACTTCCACGATACCCACATGCCCAAGACCGAAGGTATTGTGTATGCCATCATGCAAAGTCTCTATGCTACCAATTTTCCCGCCATTTGCCTTATTACTCCATTGATTGAACGGCTGATATACCGTGAGGAGTTTGTAAAGCGTGTCGCGATTGTTGACTTGTTGGGCCCCAATGCGTTCACTGAGTTCGTCGTTGCGGCTCACAGCAGTGGGAGAATAACCGTCTGATGGGTACCTGATGGTAGTATTCCAATTCAGAAATTGGAATCCTTGCAAGACATCGAAGTCAGTCGAATTTAGTGGATGGAATTCATAGCGCTCCAAAGGATTGGGTATGGTAGCGCTAGTCCCATTTGGATAGGTAATATGCATGGTAGATCGTCGCATGCTGAGAGGCATACAACCTTCTTCTTCATCAATTGGATTCATGGCCCAGTCCCAGTACGGTAGGCGAAGCTTCTCTGCAGCGGTCTGATATTCCTTTCGGATATTGCCCCGGGGGAATGCATTTGCAATTTCCACGGCTCGGTCGTGGAGAATCTGCTCGAACAGAGCTAAGTATGGGCGATGCCAAGTTCCAAATACATTGGATGCATGAGGGCAATATCCTGTTAGTCCATCGCCATCTACACCATCCCATGGTCCAAATGGGGCACCATGAATACCTTTGTGCATCAACATAAAAGTGAAAAATTTGACTTGTTGACATACCAGCTACTTGGAAATATGACAGCTTATCTGCCTGATCCATTGCTTGGAACTTGGCCATAGCTTGAATGAAAAGATTCCACATAGTAGGGTCCTTTTCAAGCTCACGTAACTCCAGTCGCGGGTGGATTCCACACCCTTGGACACCAACTACGCTAAAGTAAGTGTCATCATGTACTGCACCTGGGCAGCTAGGTCCATCGAAGGCTAACGTTCCCGTAAGGTAAACGAATGAAGTGGCCAGCACAGCCAGAGAGGAAAGGGATAATCTCATCGTGACCAGCAAGAAATGAGCGTACAGACCAATCAAGATCCTAATGAAGCGAATGGAGAGTAAATTCAAAAGAACGAAAGTGAAACGGTGAAGGAAAGAAAGTTTGGCCGGATAGACAGCCTCAAAGACCCATTGAGACTGAGACCTTACTTAGTACTTATGCCAATTGTCTGCATGTGCACGTAGAGAATGTCGTGGACGCCCCCACCATTTGCTTAAGAAAAGGATTGGACTAAATGTAATTCATGCCTTAAACGGACCATATGATATACACTTCACGAGTAACAATCTCCCGATTCAGGATAGTTCAATTATGGTGATGTGGGGTTGTAGTTCGAAACATTGTTTTCCTTCACGTAGATTGAGGTGATCCTCCGTAGCCAATGAATGATCATTGTTTCGAATATGGGCTCTGTCCTTTCATCAATTAACTCGTCTTCATAGAATCGAGCATCTTGACAAGATTGTACCTTTCGGCTTTTGTTCTTTGGACCAGGGACCGTACATGGTAACCGTCATGTCGACATCAGATAAAACCTTTGCCGGTTTACATTCAAAACTGCTGTACTGTTTTCCTCGCATCCATGATGTAGGAACAGTAGCTTGGGGCCTTATTGGTGTATCATGTTTCATCCCACTCATCCCCGGTCATTCACTTTGAAGCAACTTCTCATGGATAGACCGGATACAGGGACAATGTTATTTCTTCGAATCCACAGACATTATTATATATCCATGCTACCTGGAGAATAGGTAGAGAAAAGCAGACTATCAGGTTTAGGATAGTCAATAAAGCGAGACGGTTTTAGACATGGCAGAAATGGTAAAATGGGAGGAGTGGGCACGGACGATTTCTGTGACACTGCCTAGCCCTACCATCGCAACTTTCAGATTAAACGTCACTGAAATCTCCGTCAATCCTCTGACCGTTGTGAATTTCGAATGGTTATTTGTTGAACTTCCAGGCTGCCGCTAATTTCTAGGCCTAATCTCCACGTGCTGATTTCTATCCGAAGTCCCAGGAATGGGGATTTGATCATGGAGCTTTGATGAAACACGGCCCACCATAAATCGTGTAGCCAATGCTAAAGCAATACATGATCGTATAAAAGACCATGTGCTACTACGCTGCCTCTAGAGTATCTGGAGGCAAAGTGTCTGTGGATCTCTGACTCCGTAATTTTCGTTTCGTCTTCGCATCTTTCATACTCGAGGTAGCTTTCCTTTTCTGCGATCCTTCGTTGTGAGTTGCAATGCGTGACCTCGACCACTTTTTCACATTAAGGAGCTTTTCTTCTACTGCAATCGGACAGACGTGCTTGTAGATTGGTGTACCATCGGGCCGTGAAAGTGGCTCTACCAATGTGCTTGCCTTGCTAATGTTGGCATTCAATGATTGGCCAAAGACTTCGTTTCGATAGATGCTCAAAGCAATGTATCTCATGAGTAACATATCGCCTGTGCGTACAGCGTCTAGAGTACTACGCAACTTATCCTGTGCGAGATTCCTAGACGGCCTTGTTGCGTGAATCGGTCGAAACCAGAAGGAAATTTTGAAACTCGGTCTGGTATCGTCGCCGACTATGAGGTCGTAGAGATCCATCACATATCGACCCTTCTTGACAGATACTTGGCGTTTTTCAATTGGAGCAACCAAGGCACATAAAAGATTTGGCGTTGGGGTTTGGGGATAGATCGACCGTAGGTACTGCGCATCTGGAAGTTCCCCCAACGATGTAATAGTCAGATAAGACGGCAATTGAAGCGTAGGTAGTTGACTCTCTGCCTCGCGCGACGTGCTGGCTTCAGTATTAAAAGACGATGTTAGGAAAGACGTAGAAGACAGAGATTCCCGGGACTCATTGGCACTCATCTGAGCATCATCAAGAGCAATCTGTGAGGAAACCAGGTTGTCATGAACAATGAATGAGTGTTCGAGGAAAACCGAATCTTCCTCGATCAGGCTTGTGGCTTCAAGAAAGGTACTGCCATCATGCACCATGGAATTTTGTGACATAGACTTGAGACCTATTTCAGGACATGAGAAGTTTGAGGTATTTCCGTCCAACAGTGAATTGGGGAAATATGGTGACAGTTCCGTGCGAAGTCGACCAGGATGAAGTTCAACATGGCGCCATTTGATCACATTAGATGAGTCGCTGGTCAGTGACAGCGCTCGGTTTCCACTGAGAAAAGCCTCAAAGGCTGAATCTTTTTCGTCAATGTCAAGAAGATGATTCGAGCCAAAATCGAGATCATCGCATAATGGTGCCCCGTTCAGCGTCTTCAGCCTCATCGGCACATCAGGTTGAACGAGGATGGACACATAAGTAGCCGCTGACTAATTCAAGAACCCCGGCCGCGATGGTGGTTCTCAGAGGCCAGGTCGTAATGCGGGGATATTCACGTTGGTGATGACGAATATCGTTGGATGAGTGCGTAATGTGGAGGGAGGTGTATAGTTACCGTGCAACCTAGAAAGCGATCGGAGAAAAGCAGCTCGGATATAATGAAAGACCGAGCGGTGTATTGGGGACCACGGCTCCTTATAAGCCCAGTGGGATCGCTCCTGCGTGTGCTGGACGAAGTACCGTAGTCGTAATCGTAAACTTTAAACGCAACGGAGGGGCGGCCTCGTATTGCAATCTTCAGTGCCGTTGTTCGTTCTTTCAACAGCCGATGGCATGAAAAGAGTTCACCCGGACGACGGACCAGCACCAACAAAATAGTTACGTACCCATCTGCCTAGGTGGGTGGTTGACTACGAGTACCAGCACGAATCATCGAAGAACAAAAACCGGCCGCGTTTAACCACATCTACCGAACCTCCGACTGTGGACCCACGCGCGCTAATTCCGCTACTCAATCATCTAATCAGATCTTTTGATTTAAAATTCCCCAGAGGGCCCACCTCCGTCATGTCTCCAACTTCGCATTTCCCCTCCAAGGCCACAGGTTACAAGATGACTGCCACCCTCAAAAACCTCTATTACAGGCTGACTCCGGCCAATTCCTCCATCTCCCTCCCCACAACCGACAGGAAACCCGGCGAATTCATAACAGCGCGCAAGACCGAGGAACTATTCCAAAAGACTGACCCCACAATCGATGGAGAGGACTGTCTGACGGATTGCGCAAGTTGTACGGTGAAATATCCGAGGAAATTCGAGGTTGATGAGACAGAGGAGCTGTATGGTCACATCAAGGGATGGAGTACACATCTGCTCGTCGCAACAGGCAAGACCGATTGGGTTCGAGATGTTGTAGACGAGAAGGGAAGCATTATGGAGGCAGTTGACCGGAGCGATGTGAAACCCACGAATGGCGTATGTATATCCCTTTGCTCGAGGACCATAGATCGCATTGCTGACCACAAGACCACAGAGACTCATGCTGTCCGCCTCCAACATCCCAGTTCCGGACCACTCTGACCACTCAACATCAGTCCTCCTACTACCCGCTTTCAAAATAATAGACAACGTCACTCAAGCGAACACGCCGTCATTGATATCGGATTTCGTCAATACCGGTCCCACCAACATTACGCCGCTAGATACTGTCAGAGAGCCAGCATCAGAAGCATCAATACCCTCCTCCGAAACATCTTCCGCTGTCCCTTCTGGAACTGCAACGCCAGCACCATCCTCAGGCCTCACATCCCGGCCCTGCCCTCACAAGTACCTCATTCTCCTCTGCAGCCACAAGACTCGCGACGCACGATGCGGACAATCGGCACCACTCCTCCGCAAAGAATTCGAGCGCCACCTTCGGCCTCTAGGACTCTATCGAGATCTTCACGATGAACGACCAGGTGGCGTTGGGATATACTTCATAAACCACGTTGGTGGACACAAGTTCTCCGCGAACGTCATGATCTACCGAAAAGCGTCTGCGATCGACAGACCCAAGCGGCTGAACGGCCAAGTCAACGGCATCGAGGATACGTTGGAGAGTCTTAGTGTTCAGGATGACAAGGAGAAAGACGTCGTGCTGGATGTGAATAAGGCTCAGGAGGAGGAGGGTAATGGTGAAGCTGCGCAGTGCATATGGTTAGCGCGAGTGCGACCAGAAGATTGTGAAAACATAATCAAGTACACGGTGCTTCAGGGTAAAGTGTTGAAGCCAGAACGACAACTAAGAGGCGGGTTCGATAGATGTAAGCAGGTGACAAGTTGGTAGGGGGTTTGGTTCGATCATATATGTAACTCACGCGTTTTGTATATGCCATTGATTCATTATTGTTGGAAATAGGATACGGCATCTAAGTTGACATACATTTTATAGATGCATATAGACACGAAGTCAGTAGATAAGAATACCACGAGGAGCGCATCCAATACCCAAAAACTCAATTGCTATCCATCTTCCAACCGTAACAATATACCACTATTGGCATATTTCAACACTACAGAAAGATTGATTGGCTTGCAACATAAAGTTCATTACTCATCTAGATTGACTTATATCTACGGTTGGGAATAGCATCGCACAGCCTGCCGTACGCCTTCTCCACTTCTACAGGAATATCAACATGAGGAATAACCCCCTTCCCCTTCGGCCCATACCCATTCCCATCATCTCTCATCCTCGGAATCTCCCCCATAACCAACTCCAAGTACCTCTCCATCGGCCACATATCCTCCTTCGCAACCACCGGCGCACTGAACTCCAACCCACCTCCCGCACCCGAACCCACGACTGGTACAAACACCGGACACCCCTCGAATCTCGGGACATGCGCCGCACCCTCATACGCCTTCTTGAAGCATTCCACCGTGCGGCGAACCATCGTCGGATCCTGTACAATCACCATAGATTCGATTTCACCCAACCCGTTCGCCTCGAGCAATTTCCTCGCCTCGGTAGCATTGGTCGCGCAGGTGATCGAGCGGTCTTCCAGCAAGATCGTTGGAGCCGGGTCATCCTCTGCAAACTGCGAAGCATAGAAACGTTCGAAGATCACGTGCAGGACTTGTGCTTCTGGCAGGCCCCCGACGTCTGCTGCGATATCCCTGAAGCGCGGGTGTCGTGCAACGGCGTCGTAGATGGGCTCTGTGGAGTGGCCGATGCCGCCGCAGAGGACTAGGGTTTTTGTGATTGAGGGGCGGGCTTGGATGATGTTGAATACGGTCTCAGGGCTGTGGAGAACGGAGGAGACGCAGAGGATGATGCAGTCGACTGGGTTGATTGATTGCAGGCCGGGGATGTCTTCGCAGGCTATGAAGCGTGCGATGGTGTTGATGTCATCGGCAATGCCCATTCTTGCAATGTTTGGTTTGTTGTTGGGTGTGGTAGTGGGCAATGAGAAGAGTGTGTCGTGAAAATAGGGAACGAAGTGGGAACGAGCGTCATACTCGCATTGTTCATCATGGATTAAATATCATTTCCCATTGCTCGGTTCAAGCTACAAGTGCATTGCATTGCTCCGGTGGAACCTGTGATAAGATGTCTCCATCGGATTCCAATCTTCTAATCTTGACTCAAGTTTTCCATAGTACCCACCTTGACGCTCGAGCTCCGCCGGTATCAGCAATTTCAGTCGGGATTGTTGAGAAACATAGAAAATCCAGACACCCAGACCTACGTGTGAATATATCCTATCAAAGACGGATCCAGTTGCTAGTGTCGAGAACTGACAGCAATTACACTTCGAGGACAATGGGTGGCAAAGATTTGCTAAACCAAGCTGGGTAATTCTGGTCCGCCGGAACATAGAACGTGCAGGTCATCACGCTGCTACACATAATTCCTATCGAACATACTTGAGTATTTATATATTCGTAGTGGCTACCATAGTAATCTTAAAACCAGCTACAAAATAGAATTGAAGTACAATCAAACTACGCTTCCACTCACTACACCGACAATCATGGCAACCTCAAACAACCCCATCACCGTCACCCTCAACTCCATCTCCAAGATGATCGACCACTCCCTCCTCCACCCAACCATGACCGACGCCGACATCCTCGCGGGTCTCTCCATCGCAAGGGACTACAACGTCGCCACAGCCTGCATAAAACCCTACCTAATCCCCGTCGCAAAATCCGCCCTGAAAGGAACCTCAGTCCTCGTATGTCCCGTGATCGGCTTCCCCCACGGCAACAGCACGACAGAAGTCAAAGTCTTCGAAGCGACCCGTGCCGTCGAGGAAGGCGGCGACGAGATCGACATGGTCATCAACATCGGTAGGGCCCTAGGGGAGGATTGGGAATACGTCGGTGACGAGATACGACAAATTAATGAGGCGGTTGTTAGCCGTGGCGCGATTCTGAAGGTCATTTTTGAGAACGATTTTCTGGAAGAGAGACACATTGTAAAGCTATGTGAGATCTGTTCGGAGATTGGAGTTGCGTTTGTCAAGACGTCTACGGGATACGGGTTTGTTAAGCAGGATAATGGAATGTATACGTATGCGGGAGCGACAGTGCGCCATTTGAAGTTGATGAGGGAACATTGGAAACCTGGTGTGCAGGTCAAAGCGGCAGGTGGAGTGCGAACACTTGATGATTTGTTGCATGTTATGTCACTGGGAGTGACGAGGATAGGGGCCACGGCTACTATGGCAATCATGGAGGAAGCTAAGAGGAGAGGTATCACGGATAGGCCTACGACAGTCGAGTTCAAGCCGATGAGTGAAGTAGGAACTGGTGGGTACTAGATCATTGCGGAGTTACAAAAGCAACTTCTTCGTCCTTAGGAAACAAACTATTCCATGCAAATCTGTTAGACATTTACTTGATCAATTAGCTTGGACCTTTTCTAGACAACTTTCAAATGGTATCGTACGAAAATCTTCTCAGCTTCAGTCATGGGACTATTGATGTAGCGAAGCTACAATGTTTCAATCAAGACCATCCGAGAGCACACATCAAATATGTACGTCCCAGATCAAATAAGCACATATGTAAACGTATGACATTCAATTAGAGAGGTATCATTCGCAGTTACCCAGCCGAAACCCATCCAGTCCATCCCATCATAAAGTTGCCATATCATCATCACCCCATGCCAGCCTCCAAGCTGCACACACGCACCAAGAACACAATCACCCGACCTACCTAAACCAGTCCTCCAAGAAACAAACACCCCCTCACACTCTACCCCACAAAACGACACCAATGCCCCTACCATTCAGACTAACACACACTCTACGCAACCAACGCGCCCTCCCTCTCCCTCCTCTCCATCTCAGGATCCAGATCATCGCTCCCATCATTCGAACTGCTATCGTCCTCGATGCCCTCGAAGATGCCCGTGAACCGCTCGTGCGGCTCCTTCGCCCTGCTTCCGTCCTTCTGCTTCTCGTTTTCGTCGTCGTCGGGGTTGGCCAGGGCGCTGGGGTCCGACAGCGAGTCGTCGCCGTCTTCGGCGTTGTCGGCTTGCTGGCTGGCTTCGAACTCGAGTTTGCGTTGGGCGAGGCGCGCGGCGAATTGGCGGCGGGCGCGCGACGGGGGGATCTGGAGCGGTGGTGGCATTTGGAGACCGGACTTGAGAGGGTCATGTTAGTGACATGTGAGGGGTAGGGAGAGGAGGTGGAGGTGGTTGTGCTGTCGCGTTGGGTGACGGAGGGGGAGCGGGCACGCAGATTATGATAAGAGAGATGAAAAGGCGATCCAGATGCATACATATTAGGATCGGCGCCGGGATGTTAGGGAAGCGAAAATGAAAGGGGGAATAAGCCGGAGATGGACTGCTCGGGGAATGGGTTGTGAGAATGAAATTGGGAATAGAGAATTGTCAAGAGGAGAAAGGAAGACCCGAGAAATACCACCCATTCAATTCTATAATCTTCAATTAGGAATATGAAACAGAAGAGGAGAGATAGATTCGTCACTCCCCGCTTCCGATTGCATATTGCTACAGATCTGTAATACATTCCAGAGGCAGGAGTGCATGTGTAAATGAAGAGAATTGGGGTGGTATAAATAGTCTTCCTGACCGGGCCGAACAACATGTCTTTAAAGTGTGTATGCGGAATGAAAACGAGAGGAAACACTGTACAGGCCCAAAACATAGAATGGGAGTGATGGAAAATGAAACGCACCAACGCGCAGACATGGCAGTGTCGGGTTCGGGTAGATTATCGGTAGTCCATCTCGACGTCTTCAAATGAGAGTTCACCCACTTGTTCCGAATCACTCACGGGCGTATGCCGCTCTCGCTCCACCTCACCCTCATCCATCTCTTCGTCCTCCTCATCACTCGAATTGGTGAAGCCGCTAAGTAGTGTGCCACCACCGAAGGTGTATCCGCCACCTGAGCTTTCTGTGTTGGCTAGTTCCATGCTGTCCAGTCCGATGGTGCCACCACCAGTCAGTCCTGCTGCAGCAAGGCCCGAAGAGCTGTCATTAGTGAAGCCGGAAGCCGCATTGACAGCGTTCAGGACAGCCTGGCGAGGTCCTACGCTCATGTCGGGGCGAACGCCACCCAGTATAGCGTTGTCTCGTTCCCGCGTTTCTGCCAGTGTCTGCTCGACGTAGTCGATCCAGGCCTGACTCATTACTTTGTCCAGTACCGACTGGGAAAGAAGTTCTGCTGGATGTCGCTCTGTGAACTTTAGTACCTCTTCTGCTATAAGTGTGAGATGACCCATGTAACCAAGACGCATATGTGTCTTGGCCTGAGCCTCATCGCTGGCCTGTTGTCCTTCGATGATTCTGTCAGTGATCCGACCTGTTTCGAAAAGATCGATCGCTAGGCTGCGGTTGAAGCCGCGGTCCATCTGGCCATTGAAGACTTGCTGTACAACATCGTAGACAACATTGTGGAGGAAGTTGTTCCAGGGAAATCGGAAGAAGAAATCCTGTTTCCGGCAATGAGCGAATGTTATCTTTAGAATTGAAGTAACTTACGAGGATTGTAGGAACTACTTTGTTTTCTACGAACATCATCTTCAAAAGATCGCCGACAACGGGTGTTCCATCAATGTCGACCTCATACTGAGGTGGATACTGGCCTTCTGTGCCGCCCAAAAGAATGGATCGCACACTACCGTCGTCGTCAATTGGTGTGATTTCAGATCCTTCGCTAGGTGCAACACTGGCAGTGAATTTGGATGTGTTAGATGGAGGCTCTGGAGCAGCCTCTAGGGTCTTCGGCTTCCCAGAGAATAACGGTGCAGGCTTGTCCTCTGCATGGGGAGAAAGGCCTTCAGGTGGATCCAGTGTTTCTGGGTTCGAGGTTTTGTTAAGTTGTTGTGTGAGGAGCGATGGGCGTTCTTTCGAATCTGCTTCTACTGGCGGAGCTTCCGTTGTGTCATGTCGCTCGCCCATCACTGTATCATTGTCCAAATCGAGACCTCCCACCTTGGCAGAAAGTCCGGCTGAAGTGGGAGATTCGGCATCATCCGCAGGCTTAGCTGGAGATTCTGCGTCAGGGGCTTCCGCATCCTTGGCCGGCGACAGAGGTTCATCAACAAACTCGCCATCGCCCTCGGATTTTTCGGACGCTTCTTTAGGAAGTATCTTGGGTGATTTCTCCAAAGGCTCACTAATCTGATCCTTTTCCTTAATATCTTCCGAGGCAGCCTCGGACACTGTCACCTTTTCAAAGTCGTCCTCGGAATTATTTTGTACCTCGAGCTTTTTCACTTCTTCGGGTGACTCGCTCGATGGTGCCCGGGCGTGGTGGAATCCATGACTGTCAACACTGGTCGAGAAGTCTCCAGCATGGGTGTTTGTTCTTGACGTCAGTTTACCCTCAGCTTTTAGCTGTTCTCTTTCATTATCTCTGCGCTTTACTTCAGCTTCACTGCCTCTCTCGTTCAGCAATGCCATATTGCTGCAGTGTAGCAACTCTGCCATCAATTCACAAGTCTTGAATCGATCAAACCCAAGAGGCTCGATCTTCTCACCGAAAGCTGTCTTCAGCTCCCGCTTTCTGGTGGTAGTTGTGCCGTCCTGATTGGCGATGGTCTGATTTGGGTCATGCACCAATTCCATGAACTGAGGAATGTGTTTTGCAAATTGGCGAAGAAGCGTTCCAAGATAAATTGGATCCGAATTCTTAGGAACCGGGCCGACTTGGTTTTCCAAGTCATAATCCGAATTGTTCTTTCGAATGACCTCGATAATGATGCCCACGCCAACAGTGAGGGGGTTGCCACCCCGCAGCATGTCTTCAATTAAAGTCTTGATGCAAGACTCCGACACCAATTGCCGGGTGAGTTCGTTTGGCCCAATGACTGACTGATCTTGCGTGGTGGCATTTGCGGAGATGGTAATGATGGCTTTGATAAAGTCGCCTGCAGAAGTTTGTGTTGAAGAACTCTGCTCTGGCGATAGGTTTGCTAGAAGCTGTGGCATGAGGTTTTGGGATTGCAGCCACTGATCATGGGAAATTAATTTCACCTTCTACAATCATCAAGATAGCAATTAGACTTACGTCAACAATTCCTTGGCCCCCCTCACTCTTTTCTAAGCTGATAATCTTCAACAGTAGGTCCATTATCATGGGGCAATCGACGTGTTGAAGCATATCAGCAACAACGTTGTCGATGGACTTGAAAAACTCAAGCATCTCCTCCATCTTGCGGTCGAGCAGGGATTCGTTGACCTTTGTGAAATATCCTGCCTGTACGGGATCTAGAGGTGCTGGCTGCTTGATATAATTCCAGAAATTGCGTAGTGTTTCCTGGTTTTCGAGTACCGCCTCGGAAATGGACCATACTTCGGACGAGAGGATTTCGCAGGAGACGTAGGCATACTTCATACGCTGTTTCTCTTCTTTACTCTCTTCGCCATCGCCAGCATCTGATTTGGCTGTGGATGTGGAGCGGGCTCTTCCTGTGAAGTTTCCAAAGAAACCCTCTCTTGAGGTCCTTCTAGCCTTGTCTCCGCTATCGTCACCACCTACATCGTCCGCATGTTCCGAAGCCTTGGGAGCAATGACATATCGGAGCAATCGCTCTAGGACATTCTCATCGCGGAGGTACTCGATGAGTTTCGAGTTCTGCTGCTTGAGTTCCTGGATCAGGTCCGACTCATCCAACAATTCCTCAACGGTCACGTCGGGTTTGTCCAAGATGCTGTCCAGCGACGAAAGCTGTGCATATCCACCAAATCGCCAAAACATGGTGGGGACCTATGTCTGAGCTTACCGGGGCGGGGTCAATGAGGAACGGGAAAGGAGGGACTCGAGAATGGCCCCAGCGAGGTGGGAGGATTGCGCGAAGGAGAATGCGGCGGAAAATCGTCTCATCAGGAGAGGGAGAAGATTCGTCTGGCTGAGGACCTGAAGACCGGTGTCCTTTTGTCAGTATGGAGTCCAGGATCTGCACCCGTCAGGAGCAATGCGCATGCGCGTAAAGAGGGAAGCTCAGGGCGGGCGGAGACAGGATACAGTGGGCCAAGCTACCTAGCGGAAAAGGTAGCAGTCAGCGAGCAGACGAGGGAAAGGCTGCACTGAAGAAGTATCCATGCAACAACGAAAGAGCGCGTCGTGAAGTGTCGTTACAAATACAAAATGAAGTGCGAACAAAGCTGGTGGAGGGGATGAAGTAGTGGGATTGTATGGTTCTAGTAGCAAGTTGTTGTCGGTCGTCAGTTGGTTTGGTGGGGGGGGAATTACTTGGGCGGGTGGGCGGTAAGTGACAACACGAACCTGCAGCACAACGAGACACCAATAATAACGAGCGAGCGGCGGATGAGGCTGAGAAATCGGGAATGGAGATATATCATTTGCAGGTTTTACAGTAAGCATCACACGACTTTCCTATCAATTGTTTTCTTTTGTTCTAAAGTTGTGCCTTACAGTCATTCTGAATAATAATCGAGGCCTGATGCAGGCAAATGACCTTGAAGTTCAGTTGGCATTGGCACGTGACTGTCTTGGATGACGTTCCCCTGGACCCCGCTAGGGGAACTTCGAGATCGCGGCCGCCTACGCATCGTATCGTATCCTACACTTCCGACGACGACTCTTCTCTCCTCATTCAACAAACTACCATATGCCCCGACACCATATTCCCAGCCTCTTTCTCAACCCAAGCGACTGACCCTAACAAAAACACAAATTTTCCTGCGACAAATACAGCCATGAATCGCCTCTTTGGGGCAAAGACCACGGCGCCCAAGCCGACCCTGAGCGGTGCTATCTCAAATGTAAACAAAGATTGCATAACCTTGTGACACCGCTGGCACCGTCAAGCTGACAATAACAAAGCTAGATACCCGGGTCGAGAGTCTAGATGTCAAGCTCGCAAAGCTCAACGCGGAGTTGTCCACATACCAACAACGGCTGGCGAAGATGCGCGATGGACCGGGAAAGAACGCCATAAAGCAGAAGGCGCTCAAAGTCTTACAGCAGAGGAAGATGTATGAGGCGCAGCGCGATCAGCTCCAGCAACAATCCTGGAATATGGAGCAAGCCGGCATGATGCAGGATAATCTAAAGAACACGATGATCACGGTTGATGCCATGAAAACGACCACCAAGGAGCTGAGAAAGCAGTACGGCAAAGTGGACATCGACAAGATCGAGAAGATGCAAGATGAGATGGCAGATCTCATGGATATCGGGAATGACATACAGGAAAGCATCAGCCGCAGCTACGATGTTCCAGAAGAGGTCGATGAGGCGGAGCTCGATGCAGAGCTAGAGGCCCTTGGCGAGGAGGTCGAGTTCGAAGGAATTGGTGAATCAACGAGTGTACCTGGATTCATGCTTGACGATGCCGCACCGCCGCAATTCATCGATGAGCCTCCGGAGACCAATAAGGTAAAGGAAGCCGCTGGTTGAGTATCATTGGCATCGTCTTGTACGTCACAAACTTGGCGCCGTGCTATCCGTTGCCCACGTGAGCCATTCCCGCAGAATCCCATGCAGCAATCCATGATCAAACGTAAGCTGTTCGCTGCGCCGAGACTGCTTTGACTATCACGTACCACCCATTTCGACCACTCAGGCCATTCTGGCAACTGTTCACTTTGCCGCTAGCCGGTCCTCAGGCGAGGCTGCAGGGTGGTTGAGGGCGGAAACCCTTGGCCTCGGTTTTGATTGGCTCGGACCCCCTCTCCCAAGACATCCCACTTGGTTCCCTATCGCCTCTGAGCAGCGGAGGTGGTGTGAGCAGGTACATCATAATTTGCAGAAATCGATTTCTCAGTCCCCATGACCCCGTTTCTCTAGCTAATTGTTGAGATATTGTTGACATGTACCATGACAATCTGCAGTTGTGTAACGGTCACGTCATTGTTGCGAAGTTATCCGACTGCAAACGATTGAATTCTTTGAAACCTTCTACAAGGAAACATGTGCCTTTCGATCCGCCGAGCCTTGGCACAACATGGTGCCGTGCCCGATGTGCAGGCTTGTCTCTACTTGCCATGACATTATTCACCCGAAAGGAAAGCTTTCTGTTTGACAAGCAAATCCTCGCGGGTCTATATAAGTAGTGGGCTCCCCACTATCAACGGTCAAACTAAACCATAGCTCCTTGTCATTCTCTTTTTGAACGAATGCCTGACTGGCACTATTCACTTTCTATCACTGAACCATATCATCCTCCCTAACAATTTTGAAACTTACCTGACTACATCCCTTTGAGTCCAATTCGTACTCGAGCGATATGGGTACCAGCAAGAAAGCTGGCGCCTCGCAACAATATGACCGCCATCCATTCCAATCGTCGATCGAAGAACTAGTCTCACAACTAGGCGGCGTGGACGTCGATCAGGGTCTGAGACCGAACCAGATTTCCGAGCTCAGATCAAAGTATGGAGAAAACAAACTCGAAGGCGAAGGTGGCGTGAAATGGTATGCAGTTCTGTTCAAACAAATCAGCAATGCCATGGTCTTGGTAAGTCGTATGCTGAACTGCATCTCACTATTGATCTGACCCTGTCTACCTAGGTTTTGCTACTTGCACTAGCTCTTTCATTCGGAGTTTCTGATTACGTTGAAGGCGGTGTTATTACGGCTGTTGTCGTTAGCAATGTCCTCATTGGATTCTATCAAGAGTTCCAAGCAGAGAAGAAAATGGATTCGCTCAGGGCTTTGTCTTCACCCACGGCAACTGTACTGCGATCTGGAAATCTAGACTCAATACCATCTGCTGAAGTTGTCCCCGGTGACGTTATCGTCATCAAGACAGGAGACACAATTCCTGCTGATTTGCGGATCTTCGAATGCATGAACTTGGAATGTGACGAGAAGATCTTGACGGGAGAAGGTATTTCATATTCCAGCCTTGCCTTCGATTCTGTTCACTAATCTCTCCTTAGCAATCCCAGTCGCAAAGGTTCACGACGCCGATTTCTCGTCCACAAACGAGCTGGAGTGTGGTGTGGGTGATCGCATCAACATGGCATACTCTTCTTCCACCGTTACGAAGGGCAGAGGTAGGGGCATCTGCGTCTTCACGGGCATGCACACGGAGATTGGTCGTATTGCGCAGTCTATGCAGGGCACGAAGCGAAAAGAGAACCGTTCCATGTCTCGAAAGAAGCATGGCACCCTGCAACCTGCAAAGGGGGCAGCACTTCGAACATGGGATGCCATTGGCAAGTTCTTGGGACTTACGCATGGAACCCCTCTTCAGATCAAGCTCAGTAAGCTTGCATATACGTTGTTCGGATGCGCAATCCTGTTAGCCATCATCGTTTTTGGTGTTCACAAGTTCGATGTAACAAGCGAGGTGGCCATCTATGCTATCTCCACTGGTATGTTCATTAGCCTCAATCACCGTTTGCTCCAACTGACAATGCAACAGGAATCGCCATTATTCCCGAATCCCTCATCGCTGTCTTAACGATCACGTTCGTTACTGGCATGACGCAAATGCGTAAACGACGAGTGCTGACCCGAAAGCTCTCCGCCTTAGAGGCCCTCGGCGGCATCACCAACATCTGTTCCGATAAGACAGGTACACTTACACAAGGTCTGATGACGGTTCGCAAAGCTTGGGTACCCGGCGTTGGTATCGTCGGCATAAGCAATTCAGAAGATCCTTCGAACCCCAAACAGGGCGAGATCACGATCGGACCTGCCAAATCGAAAGCTGAAATGGAATCAGAGAAACAGGCCCGTGAGGAGCACTTTGATACACTTCGTTCTGGTGCCGCCCTCAAATTTGACCTGCCCTCCAAGCACCCAAAGTCCGAAAAGGATGTGAAAAACACCGCTACTTTTGAGGATAAGCTTCCCGAGGGTACGACCGAGTTTACTGGGCTAACACCACCTCTCGAGGCTCTGGTACAAACCGCTGCACTTTGCAATCTTGCCACCGTACGCCACAACGAACAAGAAGGGAATTGGCAGACGACGGGTGATCCGACAGAGGTTGCCCTCCAGGTCTTTGCATACCGATTCGACAAGGGCAAGAAGACATTGGAAAAGGACGATGGCTGGTCTCAGATCTCGGAATATCCGTTCGACTCCACCGTCAAACGGATGTCCGTGGTCTACAAGTCCCCTAATGATGGCGAACTTGTGGTCTTCACAAAGGGTGCAGTGGAGCGAATCCTGGACCTCTGTGATGATGTCGGTGTTGATGGCGAGCGAAAGCAAATGACAGATGCTGTAAAAGAGTCTATCTATGAACAAATGACTCTTCTTGCAGATCAAGGTCTTCGCGTACTGGCACTTGCTACGAAGACTTGGCCCGGCCAATTTGAGGACAATACACCAAGAGATAAGGTCGAATCGAACTTGACGCTACTTGGTCTCACAGGCCTTTATGATCCCCCGAGATTGGAGACCAAAGATGCCGTGAGGGAATGTACAAACGCCGGTATCAAGGTACACATGCTGACTGGAGATCACCCCGGAACTGCCACAGCAATCGGAAAAGAAGTCGGTATTATTCCGCGAGACTTCAGCACCTTATCGAAAGAGGTTGCGGAGTCGCTTGTCAAAACTGCCGCTGAATTCGACGCAATGAGCGACGAACAGATCGATGCCATGCCTGAGCTTCCTCTGGTAATTGCTCGTTGCGCACCACACACAAAGACCAGAATGATAGATGCCCTCCATCGCCGCAAGGCCTACGCTGCAATGACGGGTGATGGTGTCAACGATGGACCAAGTTTGCAAGCTGCTGATGTCGGTATCGCCATGGGTATGGCGGGTTCAGACGTCGCGAAAGGAGCGTCGGACATCGTGCTCACCGACGACAACTTTGCTTCTATCGTCAACGCTATCGAAGAAGGACGTCGCATGTTCGATAATATCCAAAAGTTCGTCTTGCATCTTTTGACCTCCAATGTTGGCGAGGTTGTCCTGTTGGTTCTTGGTCTCGCGTTCAAGGATAAAGATGGCTACTCAGTCTTTCCTCTCTCACCTCTTCAGATTCTCTGGATCAACATGGTCACCTCCGGTCCACCAGCGTTCGGTCTTGGTCTCGAAAAGGCTGTTTTCAACATTATGCAGCGCCCGCCTCACGACACCAAGAAGGGTGTTTTCAGCTGGCAGATCATCACCGATATGATCGTGTACGGAATTCTCATGGGCTCACTCTGCCTCCTGACATTCGTCATTGTCGTCTACGGCGTCGGCGACGGCAACCTCGGTCACGAGTGCAACCGCACCTACTCTCCAGACTGCAACCTCGTGTTCCGTGCCCGTGCCGCCGTCTTCGCAGAACTCACTTGGCTGATTCTCATCTCCGCGTGGGAAATCAAATCAATCCGCCGCTCCATGTTCCGCCTCGACCCCCACTCCACCTCTAAATTCCCATTGTTCAAGGACCTTTACGGAAACAAATTCCTCTTCTACGCTGTAGCAGTCGGTGCCGTCATTGTCTTCCCGTGCGTATATATCCCAGGTTTCAACGACAAAGTCTTCAAGCAGAAACCAATCACCTGGGAATGGGCACTCTCAATCGGCGCAGTCATCGTCTTCGTAGCAGGTATGGAGCTGTGGAAGTTCACGAAGAGGAAGACAGGCTGGTTCGCTATGGACGAGGCGGACCCGAACCCGAACAAGAAGGGTGGATTACTGGATTTGAAGCAAGGGTTCTTCAGCTTTGCAAGGACTTTGAGTAGGACTACTAGTATGGGGAAGGCGAATACCCGGGAGAGTAATGCTAGCTCGCCAGCGTGATAGACTGATAGATTGGGTGAGACATGAAGGTGCCCGGCTCTCGGGGGACGGAAATTGGCATTCATTTGTGCTTATCCAGGGTTGATCTGCAGGGCGTTACCCGGATGCACAAAGTTTACTTTTATAGAAATCCCATAACTGAACGTGGGTTATTATGATTATACAGGTGCAAATGAGGATATCTGCTAGTTGATAGCCGTTGAACATAATAAATTTCTCTCAGCCTAGAAGTAATTTCCAGCATACTTGATATAGGATGCAAGTCATTGGTAACACAATACCTCAGTACCCTACACTACCTTCTCCTAGAGTAGACAAAGTCCGTGAAGCAGTGAACATGTTTCTACCGTACATCCTCCCGTAACGCAATATCCCATTTGTACTTAAACTTTCAAATTGATAAATCCGGTAGAGTTGTCATTCATTTTTGATATTTCCCTTCAAACATATAGTGCGTCGTGAGACTGCAGTTGGCACTCTATTTAATGCAGATATGCGATTCTACGTAGCCCTGAACCTCTCGGAATGCAGATGCCCCTACGTTCCTTCCACTCCTCACAAGCATGCGTTATCTGTATGGTCCTTCATGGAAGAGATTGATATTCGATAATGATTGGGTGCATACTGGTGACACGAAATCCGTGCGACCAAGTCAGCGGGGTAGTCTGTAGGTGCTACAGATTACGCGCTGAGGTTGCTTTTTCTTCTCACGTACGTTCACAAACCCCGCTCGAATCTTAGCTATATCATAGAGAGATCTTTCCTATATTCCGACTTCAAACTCAAGGCCCGCGATGGAAACCAACACTAACGGTATCGCGACTTCTATCTTTGGCGGAGACGCTCCACAAGATCACCGACAGAGAGATCTTTCGCATGATTCAACTTCAAACTCGAGGCCCGCGATGGAAACCAACATTCAGGGTATCGCGACTTCTATCGGTCAATCTATCTTTGGCGGGGACGCTCCACAAGATCTTTCGCGTATTTCGACTTCGAACTCGAGGCCCGCGATGGAAACCAACATTAAGGGTGTCACGACTTCTATCGGTCAATCTATCTTTGGCGGGGACGCTCCACAAGATCACCGACAGGAACCCCTCCAGCCAAAAAGCAGTCATTCACTAGGCTCCCTCCAGAACGCCATGAAAAACCTTGTTCAACTCACGAGCACGATTACCTCACAGGCGGAAAACATCAAATCTGCAGCTAGAAATGTAGCGTCCTTCCAACCCCTCCCTATGACGGCGATATGCTCGCTCGATGAGGAGGTCAAGAAGCTTGCAAACATTGCTTCAAGTGTGAATACTACTATCGATGCGCTCAACGAAGCTAGAGCACGTTCTGTTATCATGGGGCTCAAATCACTCGGAAGCGAAGCCATGACTAGCACAGTTGAGGAATTGCTTTTACATTTTGACGACAAGATTAGAGAGATCATTCGAGAAATCCTTGTTGGAACCAACGATCAAAGCATATTGTGGAGAACTGCCGAGGAGTGCTACAAGCAAGCTGCTAGCCCTTTTGGAATTCTCCGTGGCGATGAGTACTTCTATCCAATTGAAGAATCCCGTTCAGAATGCCCAGAGCTCTTCCACATCTTTCGAGCAATAGCCGAGGAAAGAGATCCAGGTGAAAATATACACCGGCGGAGTTGGATCAATTTTTGGGTTAGGGTGCTGAGCAAAATACCGGCCGGGCCAACACTATTCTACCCACCGATAAGTTCTTTTGCACAGTCTCAGAGCTTCGAGAGCTTCCAAGCTGTCCCTCAGTACTTGTTCCGGACGTTCGATGAGGATAACTCAGGAAGGGATGGCGAGAGTGTGGTAGCTTCTACAGCAAGCATTGTTGGACCACAAAAGTATAGCCGAATCGATCTTCTAGCTTTTGAAAGGCATGAAGCAGCAGGTTTGCTATATCAACATTTAACTAAAAGATGTTCTGGCAGGGAGAGATCCAATAATCTCACATCCTGGACTAGCTCCCTACTCGTCGCTATTCAATATGCACTTTGGAGCCTCCAGTACCGTAAATGCCGTCCATCTGATATCAAGATATGTGTAGTTGATACAAACAAATTTCCCCCGGGACAATTTGCGCGAGATACCTGGTTAATCAACGCGTGCAAATCGAAGGTCAACGCACGCGAATCGAATACCGGACAAGAAGATCCGACCGAAGAGTTTTTCAAGTTCCGACTCAGGCAAGAAGGCTTCTGTCATGGCGAGTTCCTCTCCCAAGGAGCAGTAAACCATACAAATCGATCCTGCGTAGTCTCTCTAGAGCACTTAATACAGGCCGGACTCTTTCAATTGTATCCCGAGTTCAAGGACGCCAGAGGTGGTCAGAAATGGACCGAACGAGTTATAGAGTTGCGTCGAAACTGGTCAGGGGAGAAAGGAACGACTGACCAGGAGATAGATCTTGCGGTCAAGATAGGGAGTGAGTGCTTCAGTCGATTTGCAGCATTTGATATGGCTTCCATCGTCCTTGCATTTAAGAATCGCAGATACGGTGAAACAGCACGCATAAGTGAGTGGCCAGTTTCAAATTTTTGAATTCTCTTGTCAGCGTTAACATATCCAAGATGCTCCCAATGGTCCCAGGGAAAGACGAGAAGAATGGGCAGACAAGCCAATCGAAGTCCATCGATACTGGGTGGTTACTAAAGTAGCCGATCTCTTTAATATACCTCACAACGACGACAACATCTTTAATATTCCTTACTCACCAATGTCGCTCCGACGGATCTTTGTTAGATCTTGAGTGGTTCCAAAGGAGTGCGCTATTGCAAGGCAAGTAGAATCAAATATGTAACCAGTTAAACTTATCTAATGGAGACATTCTAGTGCTTTCCTTTTTGTAGGAGCGCAAGAAATACTTGAAAATCAGATGTTTCTGTGATGTCGGTTGTTACTGTATAGCTAGATGCACCTTAGAAACCCATCTTCAATTTCAGTTTATCTCCCTCAACAATCTCCTTCTTCCTACTCATTAGCTCCTCCATGTCCCATGGACAGCTTACATACCTTCCACCCAACCACTCTCTCCGCTCAGCAGCCAACCACACAATCGTATCACCCGCGATATCTGGACGATCCGGCAACCTATTCCTAATTGGTTCCGGCGTGCCCGCTGTGATCTTAGTCTTAATTGCCCCAGGATTGACACTGAACGTCAGAAGCCCCCTATCCTCATGCTCGAGCTGCAATGTCTCAGTCCACCTCACAACCGCGAGTTTCGAAGTTCGATAGCTGCTGCTTCCTGTCCGAACGCTCAGCGCGCCCGACGAAGCTACGTTGATCATCGTGCACAGCGCATTGTGATTCTCGCGAGACGATAACTGTGTCGGCAGGAAACTCCTCGCCATGTTGATGAGACCATGTACGTTCACCTCCCAAGTCCGCCAGTACACATCGGGGTCAGACTCCAAGAACGGCGTATACGGCTCCATGTGCGCCGCATTATTGACCACAACATCAATCCGCCCACCGAAGCGCTCTACCACATCTCTATGCATATCCTGGACTTGTTCAGGATTCGAGATGTCGACTTTATAGCTCACTACGACCGGCTCTGGACGCCCAGCCTCCGTTGCGGCGGCTTTCAGTCTAGCGACAAGCTCGTCTGATACACCGTGTAGGTCGAGGACTGCTATCGCGGACGCGCCTGCACGTGCGAACGCGGTCGCTGTAGCGTATCCGACGCCGTCTTCCCAGGCTGTGCCTGTCACTACGACGTTTTTGCCAGAGAGATCTAGGTTCAATGGGGAGATGTAGTCGTAGGTTGTTGAGTGGCGTTTGGCTGTGAAGTCTGTGCGGGGTTTTACGTCTGTCATTTTTGATTTGTTCATAAGCAAAGGTTGCAATGGTGATGTTTTGAAAAGCTGCTATAGGCAAAAGATGCAGTTGTTGTTTAAATGTTTGATAGATTACTATTCATCGGATTCCTCATCCCGGATTCGGCCGACACACGGGTATTGAGGCATTGGTCCCCACCGCCCCACGTCAGGGCGGTGGCAATAAGAGCGGGATGTATCTCGAGCCTTTCCGTTTCCTCGAAACTCGATTACTCTAATTGTCATGGTGGTTAGAAACTTAGTGTCAGATGATGTTCGAAATCTAAACAACCAGATATGTACGTAGCCTTGGGCATGAAGCTTGCAGGCTTAGCTGCGTCGATGACGTAGTTATGTGAGTCTTATTGCAATAAAATGGTCTTCAATTACTGTAAACCAATGTATGAGCTCTTTCAATCAGATAGTGCAAGAATGGATTCTACCACTTCTTGTGCACTTCGGTAGTCGCCTTTCCAGCAGGCCTCAATAACACGTCCGCACGGGTATCTTCGAATATCTGGAAATTCCATTCTTGAATATCGAGCTGTCACTTCTTCCTCTATCAGATTGCTATATGGCTCACGATCAGACATTAGGAAATAGATGGTAGACCCTAGTGCAAATAAATCTGACTTGATGTCTGGTGTGGTCATTGGATCCCTCGGCAGGAAAAATCGAATGCTTTCCATAGCGCCCCCATCTAGATGACCGAATACAGATCCAGCGAAATCGCAGAGTTGAATGTCAAGGTTTTCGTCAAGAAGGAAATTATTTGGATGTATGTCGCAATGGATAACGCCTTCGCTGTGGATAAAAGCTACTGCTTCAGCGGCCTGCTTCGCCCACTTCCTTCGTAGCTGCTCTGAGCTTTCGCTAGGATTTCGACTTGTCAAGTACCGGCGTACATCTCCATTAGCTGCGAACTTGAATCGAAGGCCGTACTCGTGCTTCCCTAAGTACTTTATGATCCTTTCATGATCTCCAAGTGCTGATAGAATTGAATGTTCCACTTCGAGACAATTCTTCGCGCGACCGTCGTCTCTGTCCCAGGCGTACTTTAGTACAGTATTGTCTGCAAGTAGTGCTAGCTGTGCGGTGTTGCCACCCCATAGAAAGTCTTTCTCTGATACTCCAGGTGGGTACCACGCTTCCAAGTACCTCACCATGTGCATTGGGTTTGATGGGTCAACGTGATATTTACCATCCTTCGGTATGGTTATGTTATTGCAGGAAGATGATGGCATTCTCTAAAAAGTAATTCGGAAACAAATAACGCTTCGAAATCAAAGTAAGGAAGTGTTGGAATTAGTTGTAGGTGTCGAAGAAGCTACCCAGGTGTCCTCTAGATTATCGAAGGGGAACAAAGAGGGGCACGAGGTAACACAACAAAGACTGGATATGCAGTGTGTGAACAGAATTTAGAGTAGCGTATCTTATAACAGTGAAAATAAACCTATTAATTCTGTAGCAAGGCCTAGCTACACTGCTTCCAAGAACGGCATTTTTGCTCTGAAGTAAAGCATTCATGGTGGCATGTAATTGGACTCCTACAAGTGGGTATCTTGCACATTGGAAAGGGGACGTCGGAGATACCCCGGCCCGTTATGGGGACTAGCTCCATTGTCTTGGCGGCAGACCTTCTTCAAGTTCTCGAAACTTCTCTTCTCACCACTACTTCAATCACAATCTCCCCTCTGCACTCTTCGCTACCTCCTTCATTAACCTTCACAGAGCTGTAGAATCCTGCCACATTGCCATAGGTAAGTTCGGAACTCTCTATCAACATGTTTCCCCTCCCTTTCCAATGATGATACACCAGCTGGCACCAGGCCGAGAAGACTTGTACTCTTTACATGCGGATCAGCTTGCGGAGCAAAGTCTCCATCGATCTGACTATCCTTCACCTCAATATCTTGCATCGCATTCTCAAAGGGAACATCTTGCTGATAACAGTGAACAGAAAAATTTTCCGCCTCGGTGAATACATACTCATCGCTCACGATGGTTTTGCACAACCCGAACAATTGGCATTGGGTGAACAAGGATGTTTCAGTGTGGGCAAAGGACTTCTTAGATACTGAGCTGCCACAAGTAGCTGCCGAGAAGGATGGTGTTACCGCGAAGATCGATAAGGTTGTCAGCATGGATGGCGACGTTGATGTTAGCCAGCGCAAGGGCAAGGTCATTACTCTGTTCGATGTAAAGCTAAAGCTTGAATACTCGGGTAGGTACAAATCAATTGAAACCAAATTATTCTCAATCTCTCTATGCATTCGTTCAGCTGGCTGACATCGTCTCCAGGCAAGAACAAAGAAGGTGAAGAAGCCAGCGGCACCATCGTTGTCCCAGAGGTCGCCCACGACACAGAGGAAGACGAGTATGTCGTATGTTCCCTTCAACCCCAATGTCTTTATGTGCTCTCGTCGTGTGTGATTTACTGACCTACGTTCGCAGTTTGAGATAGATGTTTACTCAGACGAGAAGAGCAAACAACCCGTGAAGGACCTCGTCCGCTCCGACATCCTCCCCCAGCTTCGAAAGAGCCTCGCCAAGCTAGGCCCGGCTCTGATCACCGAGCACGGAAAAGACATTCAGCATGCCCCTGGTACCAACCCGTCCAGTGGATTCAGCACGCCCAAGGTCTACTCAAGCTCTTCGGTCAACAAGTCTTCCGAGGCCACTGCTTCATCAAGCGCAATACAAGCTAGCTCAGGAAAGCTGGTCAACACAACCACCATTACCGACTCAACAGAGTTCCGCACCACTGCCGCTGAACTCTTCAAGACCTTCACCGATCCTCAAAGGCTAGCGGCGTTCACTCGTGCTCCTCCCAAGACATTTACTGGTGCTCAGCCTGGAGGCAAATTCGAGTTGTTCGGCGGAAACGTTTCGGGAGAGTTCACTGAGCTTGAGGAGCCTACACACATTGTGCAGAAGTGGCGTCTCGCACAATGGCCTGCCGGTCACTTCTCGACTCTCTCCCTCTGGTTCGACCAGAACGACGTGGACGCGGTGACCGTGATGAGAGTCGAGTGGAAGGGTGTCCCCATCGGCCAGGAGGAGCCCACCAAGGGCAACTGGAGTGAATACTACATCCGAAGCATCAAGACGACCTTCGGCTTCGGAACAGTGCTGTAGTTACCCTCCACAGCTTTCACAGACGATTGGATGGAGTAGCAGGCGTTTTGGGATGGCTGGATGGAGGAATGAATGATTATGAATCGATGTATACTCATGGCAGCGAGATCTCATCAGATCAGATACAGATAGCCAACAAGGAACTATCGTACAAGAACAAGTAGTAAATATGCACCTCTGTTCTTCATGACAAAGAGCTACTCCTTGCAACTTACCATCTCCACGCTTTAAACTAACACGCCCTACACCTCTCTTTCCTCTCTAGTTACCCACTCCTATCCAACATCCATACACGAACCCCAGGAGCGATGTCGGATTCTAAATCATTAATCAATAATCCAAGCTCTATCTTACACATCTCGACAAGTCTCATCCCGCCCATAACCCCACCGCTCAAGGCCAGAGTCGGCATCCACTCAAAGTCCTCGTATCCGTCTCCTCCAATCACGCCGCTCGCAGTGCCTTCTTTCGTCCGTAGCTATAAGTAAAAAAGGTAGACTGCTATCACACTGACCCGTTCACTAGCTTGCTACCTGGGTACAGAGGGTTGGCACGTCGGGCTGGCCCCATGCTAGTATTTTATGCCTACAACAGTGTCTTAGCAAGGTTTATCGCAAACAGTTAAGATTGTTTACTGGCTACAGTACATTCTTAAGTAGACACTTTAGGTATAGAAGATACATGAAGTTAGCAGGTGGCCAGCCCGACTTGCCAACCCTCTGTACCTAACCTGAGCTACTAGAACTCACCAATCTTACCCCGCAAACCACTCTCGACTCTTAACTATTAAGAAACTTCGACACTTCGTACTCGTATCCTAGCAAAGCAAAGCAAACAAGTTAGGCAAGGTAAGCTACACCTGCCCCTTCTAGCGTTAGCCCTAGAACATCAGTCGACCAAAGCTGCGAAATCCCGACCTATATGATTGATCATTACTAGGTAAACTATCCGACTATCACGGTTTCCTTATTGGGTTAAATAGCCGCAATCAACCACCTTCCCTCTCCATACTCCATGGATGATTTGAGTTGTAGGGTTTGGGGAGATCGGAACTCGGAATTCGGAATCGGCGCCGCCAGCCCTCCTCATGATTGGCTTCCTGGTAACAGCTGTTCTGGTCTGCTTGTTATCAGTCTCGTGCCTTCTTTTGGCCATAAAGCCGCAAATTGTACTGTACAACCGCGATGACGGCGGCATGCATCGTTCGAATCTTGGAGTTGCGGTACCGGATAGACCATTTTTTAGTTTCTTTCCGCTTCACTTGCGATCGCCGGTGCTGGTTTGGGCTGCGGGTAAGTCGTATGGGTGAGTGTAAGTAGATAGACTTTTTTTGCGGAATCATGCAGGTATATATGAGGGTATATACGGTAGGATCGAATGCCTTCTAATGCGATTGAGCGACTCTTGTGTTGATCTTATAGTGATTTTCTCGATTCCTAAGAGATATATTCAAGGTCTCTTGTGTTATCGTGAGCGCGATTACACGAATTGAGTGTCTTTACACAAGATCTGTATGCCTTCGCTCCA
This sequence comes from Aaosphaeria arxii CBS 175.79, assembly GCF_010015735.1. NCBI lineage: Eukaryota > Fungi > Ascomycota > Dothideomycetes > Pleosporales > Aaosphaeria > Aaosphaeria arxii. The sequence goes on from NW_022983474.1 coordinate 463,938, forward strand.
TTCTCAATATCAAGACCACAAACCACCAACGATGAAATTACCCACAAGAGGCCCCGTGGTGCTATCCACGCTCCTCTACCTCCTCATTCATCTCGCCCCGTCATCCGCGCAGTTCGTCTCCCCGCCGACAGACCTGATCACGAAGACGGGCTACGCAGGCGTCGACGTGCGGTACAAGCAAGTCCCACCCGGTATATGCGAGCTTGATCCGAATGTGAAGAGCTTCTCTGGATACGCGGACGTCGAGGAGGATCAGCATATCTTCTGGTAAAACTCCCCTCCATTTCCCTTCGTCACTTCCGCACCCCTTTCCCCTCTACGTTTGATGAGTTGCTAACGGGGTGATCAGGTGGTTCTTCGAGGCGAGGAATCAGGATCCCAGTACTGCGCCGCTGACGGTTTGGATCAATGGCGGGCCAGGGAGCTCGTCGATGGTGGGGTTGTTTGAGGAGCTGGGGCCGTGTAGTATTGATATTAATGGCGAGGTGGTGAATAATCCATACTCGTGGACGAATGCTTCGAATATGGTATGTTTCCATCTTCTTCCTCCCCTCGTAGAAGCGAACTTGAATTGGGGATTCAGTGTTGAGGAATTACTTGACTTCACTTGACTTGACTTGGTATGATATTGGGGGTGTTTTGTAAGAGTGAGCTGATGATATTGGAATAGCTATTCATCGACCAACCGACAACAACGGGATTCTCGTACTCAGTGCCGATTCCTGCGTATAAGGACGCTGGATACACAATCCAGCTACCAAACAACACCTGCCCCGACTACGCCGAAGAGTTCGGCACCTGCGGTACATGGTCGCGCCCATTCCACACCATGACTGCGAACTCGACGCACAACGGCGCGCCCGCCATGTGGAAGACACTCCAGGGCTTCATGGGCGCGTTCCCCGAGTACTCTCGCTCCGGCTTCAACTTCGCCACGGAATCGTACGGCGGACACTACGCCCCCATCTACAACGCCTACATCGTCGAGCAAAACGCAAAGGACATCCCTGGCGCCCACAAGATCCAGCTCGAGAACGTGCTCATCGGCAACGGATGGCTGGATCCCCTCGTGCAGTTCCCGTCGTACTACGAGTTCATGGTCGAGCCGGGCAACACGTACGACTTCGACCCTTTCAATGCGTCCGTGAAAGCGCAGCTCTACAACGCCGTCTACGGCGAGGGCAACTGCATCGACCAACTGCAACTGTGCGCGGAGACGGGGCAGAACTCCGTGTGCTCGCGCGCCGACAACTTCTGCCTCGACAAAGTGCAACTGTACATCGACGAGCTGACTGGCAGGGACGACTTGGATTTCAGGTACTTGTTGCCGTTGAGGTTTCCGTACAGGTTCTACGTGCCGTATTTGAATAGGGCGGACGTCCAGGCGGCGATCGGCGCGTATCAGAACTACTCGACGCAGTCGCCGACTGTGGCTTCGGCTTTTGATAATACGGGGGATGATGGGAGGGAGGCGGGGACGCTGGAGGCGTGTAGGACGTTGTTGGAGAGTGGGGTGCAGGTTATGCTGTACTATGGTGATACGTACGTTCTGTTTCCTCCCGACTTGCTTCGAGATACCTACCTACGTCTATGGTACTCTACTAACTTTTCAATATAGTGACGTCAATTGCAACTGGATGGGCGGACAAGCCGCCGCAGCAAAGGTAGCAGCACCAGGCTACGAATCCGCCGGGTTTGTCAATCTCACGACATCAGACGGCATCGTGCACGGCCAAGTCCGCCAGAGCGGCCTCTTCTCCTTCCTCCGCATCTACGAGGCCGGCCACGAGGTCCCCTTCTACCAGCCGCTCGCATCGTTGGAGATATTCAAGCGGGCGCTCGCTCGCCTGGACATCGCGACGGGGTTGGTCAAGATCGAGGGCGAGAATCTGGGGTACAGGACCGTGGGGTGCCCGACGTCGGACTATAGAGAGGGGAATGGGACGGTCCAGTGGGAGGTGACGCCGAAGAATGCTACGTATAACACGAAGTTGAATGCTCCTGATCTGGTGCCTACTTGGGCGCCTGCGGCCTCCTCGTCGTCGCCGCCGCCAGCAGTGTAGATGATTCCGATATGAGGGATAATGTTGAGGCTGCACGCATTGTTAATTGGTTTCGACGTATAGACGGACATACAATCTCGTAGAAAGCAATTGAAAGAGAAATAGAGAAACTGTACATTCATATAAATCTTCAATGATCGAACCCATACATGTACATACAGAATCGAAAATTGGTTAGTATATAGCACGAGTCATACCAGAGTCTAGCAGTATGTATGTCTACGAGTAATTTAGGTAGGTACCTAGGTAGATACATGCGAGATCGTGGTCTGTGGGTTTGGCATTTGTATACAAATGGTTCTAGACGGCCGGGCGACGAGACGTCACGGGTGACAGGATGGGTTATGCGTACCGGGGTTTTGGCATCCTCTCAGGGGGAAAAGGTCTGTGATGCAGATTCATTATTGTCTTCCTTTACTGCTGAACTGTTTTATTTCGCAAATGTGTAATTGTTCGAATACTTGATGGTTCATCAAGATGTTCGTTGTTGGTGGAGATGCATGACGGGTAGATAGATCAACAATCTACTTATTAGAGTACCATGGACCATGATCGATCTAGAATGGGATAAAGATAGATGGAAAATAAAAAGAAAAGTCGAGCAATTGGATTGGATGGAATTTTATGGAAATGAAAGGGCAGCGTAATCATGATCCCTGTCGAAACGCGCGTTGAATCCCTGGAATTTTAGAGTCGAATTACACAGTAAGTTAGATGCCATCCCACATCCTCAACATTGGGGGGTCAAGTAGCACGGTCTACAGTTCTATAACGTCTGATGTCTTATTGAAAGGAAGAATAGGAGCCATGCAGAGAGACTATTAAGAGCAGAGGAATCATACTGTTGACTAAATAATATCTATTAACTATCCTTCCCTCCTGTAGGGCGAGTCAACAGTATATACCCACCATACTATACTCTTACTCGTACCGTACAAGCAACAGCCAACAAGAACCTGGGAAAGATCCCGACCACCCACGAGCTGCCTCACTCCCACCACACTCACTCATCTTCACTCGTTCACCACACACATACACATACACATACCGACTACGGGCAAGCCACTCCCACGCGCAACACCTCCATCCATCTTCCCGTCTCACCGGCGCACAGCATTCTCGCGAATCGTCGCCCTGTCCGCAGCCGTCGCAACCCTCCACGCCTCCCGAGCCCGTGTCACGCCGGAATAGTCTAAGACAACATTTTCCCAACTGCCCACTCAACACTCTCTCGCAACTCTCCAATCCAACAACTCCCGCATGCAACTGGCGATGGTTCCTGCTGGCTCATGGCCTCGCTGAGCGCTGAGGGGCTTTTCACCTCCCCTTTCCCAATCACCTCGCTGTCAGCTTAATCCCTTCGTTGTTGTTGTCGTCGCCTTCGACTTTCGTCATATTCCCAATTCCCCACGCCGCCCGCGCTCACGGCCTCTTCCCACCTACCACGAGTCGCCCCTCGAGTCCGCCCCTCATGGCACCCTCGAATGTCTTTTCCTACCTCAGGCCCGGCCATGGCAAGCGCAATGCTTCGGGCTCCTCCACCATCGCTTCGCCAGATCCCGCAGTCGCCGATATAACCTCTCCCAATTTCGCCCCGCCCTCCGTCCAGTCGCCAGAGTACTTCACGTCGCCGCGCATACCTGACAATGCGAGCTTCGCATCTGCGTCCCCCGTATCGCCCTATCCTCCCCAGCTTCCACCAATCCCGCGCGTTGCATCTCGAGTGAAGAAGAATGGGCCAAGGCCCAGCCTTGCCAGTCCCCAGTATTCGCATGGATCAACGGGAGCGGTGTCGTCACCCGTCGTGGAGGAGAGAAGTTTCCTCTCCCCTACTCAGCTTCGGCGCGAACAACTGTCTCCGGGACTCGAGAGTTTGCGCCCGTCTTCCAGATCAACGAACGCCAGCTCCATCACCGGCCTTCGTTCTCCGGGACAAAGTCTCACTCAGGTGGTGGAACAGTCCAAGAACTCAGAGACACCGCCAGCGTCATCCTCGTCGTTCCTTTCCCCCACCAACATGTCGTACTCGACGAACTCCAGATCTCAGACATCGCTCGGGAGCGGGACGAGTGACAAGCTATCAAATAACCAAATGGCGACACCCCCACCCACAGCACCGGCAGGGAGGTCCACCAAATCCCGGCTCAACATCAGGAATCCCATGTCATTGCTGATGCGTCGAAGGTCCGGACCGGCGCTGGACCCTCTATCAGACGAAGCAATTGTCACCCATCGAAACCCCTCCACGATCGTCCCACCCATGTCAGACAACTACGATCCCAGTATCCGTGGCCGTATCGTGCATGACTTCAGCGCGCCGCGCCAGAACCGGAACTTTTCTCACAACAATGCATATGGAGGCAGTGACCAGGCGCAAGTCGATAATGGTGTAGAGTACGGTCGGCAGAGCCCTGCCAAAGTAGAACGGGAGCATACACCCGTGTTCCGCGAACATTTTGACGATGACACCAGCTACGAACAGTCACAAGCCGCCATCAGAGCAGAGCAGCTAGCGAATAAGGGCTTCATCGCCAGGAACTCATGGCAACCACCGCCGGAGAGGAATTCATGGAACTCGCCCTCTGCTAAATCGCCTCCACCACCACCTCCACTCCCGAAAGACTCGCCTCCCCCTCCTCCAAGACAGCAACCCCAATCTCCGCCACCAGTCATACAAGAAACTGCCGTGGAGTTCGAATCTTCGATACTGTCCCCAGTCATGGAGACTCCCACAATGGCCGATGCACCCACCGAGATCTCGCCCAGGAAAAGGAAGTCAACCAAAACACCGCCTCCAGCAAGGTCGAGAGCTCCGTCGCTATCAGACCCATCATTCATACCCGCTGGTTTACCAAATCACCTCACAAGTCGAGCGTCTAGATTCAGCTTCCAGATCGCCGGCACGGACAACTCGCAAGAGAAGGAGTTGGAGGATAGACACAAACAGAAAGCGGCGGAGAAGGCATCCAAGGAGATCCGCATGTCTACAAATTCAATGGACGACGCCTACGACGATTACGAAGATATGGACGACTTTGACATGGACGGCGGTTATGAAGAGGAGATCCCAATGCTCGGCGATGACGACGGCTATGGCGATCCGACGATGGCCCCAGGTATGGGTGGCTTTGACTTTTCCTCACTTTCAATAAACGCAAACAACCCAATGAGCCCTCTCGGAATGGCTGGGGAGCCACAAACGCCGTACGACGCCAATGGCAATGTAATTGGCTTCGCGCTGTCAGAGAGCATGACACAGAACATGCACATACCTGGTGTCGGGTATAATCTGAATCAAATAAACGCGCCCGCAGATGCAGTTCACGGCCTCGGTATAGTCGATGCTCACCGAGGGCTTGAGGCGGAAGCGAATGATGAGTCACCGGATGACACCAGTGCTGCTGCTTCAAATATGCTGGGGTATGAGGATGATCTGGGTGATGATATGTATTTCGATGATGGTATGATTGAAGAACAGGGAGACATGGATGCTGGAGAGTTTGATGAAAACGTATTCGACGACCCAACGGGTCCTCTTTTCGACCGAAAAGTCAAGTCGCCAACCGAAGAGCAATTACTTGATAATGCAGCTCTGTCATCACAACTACCAGCCGAAGCCTCCTTGGATGCTGGCTACGAGGCAGACGATGACTTGACACGACAGATAAACAAATCTGAACCGTCCCTCGCTCACAAAACATCCATGGCTCATCAAAGGCCAACTGTAGACTTCAGCAACATCAATACGTACCACAGCGCCCTGGCCGACGCCGCCAACCGTGCTGAGGCAGAGGGTCGATTCGCACGCAAGCCAAGCATTGACAGTGCACATCCACCCTCTGAGATGGACGATGCATCTTCCCAGAGTGGTTCACGCCCGAGCCTTATCCCAGATGACGGCCGCTTCAGCCAAGAGACCGCAGGCTTTCCACATGACGATGACCTATACGGCGTAAGCTCTGGTTTCATGGACGATTACGACTACAGCGACTACGATTCTACCCTCGAAGATGACCCCATGATTGCTGCTGCCAATGCAGAAGCACTTGCGAATGATTACGAAGGCTTCTATGGACAGGAGTTTGGATTCTACGCGAATGCACAGGGAGACACGATGAATACTTATGGTGGTTTCTTCGGCTCGTCTGGCTTGGGCCGCAGTGTAAGTGGGCGGAACGCAGTCCGAGAGCCAAACCTGACACCTATTACCGAGCGGAGTGAATACAGTACCCGCAATTCTTTCATCAGTCTGAATCATTTCCGGGATAGTCAACAGCCAATTCAAAGTCCTGGACTGGCACAACTGGCAAGAATGAGTCCCTATGGCTGGAGAGAGGAGGAGCCAGACATGAGCCTGGATTCCCTGATGAAGCTGCGCAAGGGCACATTCGGTGGCAGTACGGCCAGTCTGGGTGGTACACCTAGCTCGACGGGCAACAGTCCTAGGAATTCGAGTCCGATGGGCATGCAATTCCTGCCGCGAACGTCCAGCCCGCTGCCCAACAACACCGTCTCACATCCTGATTCCTCGGAGGTGCCTGAAAGCGACGATTCGGGTGGTATAGACGATGGGTACGATGATGACGTTCTAGATGCAATTAACGACATGTCGGGAGAATATTCGGATGAGGAGGATGATCCAAATATGACCAAGCCCGAAAGTCCTACCCTGACCGCAAAGGAATGCTCTTCATTATCGAGTCTCCCGTTGTCCTCCGATAGGGACGACATACCTCCATTGCCGCAGATACTGCCTCTACACCCGCACGCCCCCAGGATGGCAGTCTCGTCACCTCTCGCAAACGTCCCTCTTCAATCGTCACCACCAACGATGCCCCTTCCTTCTCCACCACTCCCCCTGAATGTTCACACAGGCCATCAATCGGCATCCACCTACTCACCCTCTGATCCTCAGTCCATCGACCTGAGTCTCCCATCGCCACTAGCATCAGCCTCAGCCCAGCACCGCGGCTCTTTCGGCCTCATCTCGCCCATCTCGACAACATCCCCAATGACGCCCGGCGGCTCCACGGGCTGGAAAGCCGGACACAGCCGCAAGGGCTCCGACAGCGTCACCTACGTCCGCGAGCACGACGAACTTGGCGGCGACCGCTGGGTCCTCGAGCGTAGGCGTACAGCGGAAAGCGGGGAGCTAGAACTGATCGGCAGGGAGATCGTCGAGGGCGGAAGGATCTAATATAGATCCCCCCCACTCCCTGGCTCCATTATGGCGTCTTTAACAAAAGTTCAACTATATCAGAAGAGAAGACTAAAGTTAAGAGGCTTACTTGCTTGCATTTTACACACCCTCTCGCATCGTCATCATCATCATCATCATCATCATCATCATCACATTGAGCGCTTCGCTTCCCTTTGCACACACGTTCTGGACGGAAAAAAAGAACCCGGTGTTGTTGGATAACGTTTGTTTTTTTTTTGTCATGGGCGGCATTTTCATCGGCGTTGCTATCGTCATATCATCATCATCGCTTACCTCCTCTTGACTGCGGGCTTTTCGAGAGTGATATATATAACTTAATAGATGTGGTTTTCCGCCGTAATACTTCATCCATATCTTTATCTTTCATAACCTTGCGATGTCCGAATGTCTACGATGGCATGTCCTATGGCAATGAGTGGGTAGCGTGGTCTTTTAACTCGAGCTTGAGATTGAATATTAGGTATATACGGTAGGCACGTCCGGCTGGCCCCATACTAACGTTTTATGCACACGACAGTGCATTCATTTCGCCGGGGTTTGAGACCGCTTTAAGACTTTTACTGGCTACAGGACACTCTTGAATAGCGACTTCAAGTATAGAAGATACATGAAGCTGCCTACCCTCTGTACCATATAAGTGAGAAAGGGAACTGGACTTTGGCCGCGTACGTTTCTTCCCCATCCACTTATACCTAACATCTTCACACACTCACCCCATCACCCCCATTCCAGCCTCCCAAAAAGCCCATCCCCAGTCCAGTCTACACCGCCGGCTTCGCGGTCAACGCGCCCCCATTCACACTCGACACCCCGCTCCACACCAGCATCTTCGGCACGAGCGGCTGCAGCGTCTTCAACCACACCGTCTCGTACAGCCCGGGGCTGCCGTCCGAGGCTTTGCTCGTCGGCTCGAGGCTGCCCCACTGCTTGGAGTCGGTGCAGCACGCGCTGTTGCTGCCCCAGAAGGGGCCGGCCGCCCACGCCGTCCAGCCGATGTACACGTCGTTGCGGTCCATGTACTTCACCATGTCGGAGAGCATCTGCGCGCACTGTTGTTCCCGTTCACGGCGTCAGTACCGAGTCTTCAAATTCGCGGAAAGAAAAAATAGAATGAAGAAAGAAGGAGGAAGGGAGGGACGCACCTGCGTAGTGTTGCTACCGCCAAACTCGGTAATCATAGCCTTGTACTTATTCTGCTTGAGCCAGTTCGTGACGCCATCGAGCTCGCTCGCGGGCTTCGTGCACGCGGCGTGCGAGCCGCTGTAGTCCTCGTCGAGGTACTCGTGAATATCGAACGCGAGGTTGGCCTCCGGGTCCTTGAGCTGCGTGAGCTGCGTGTTGGGGTCGTTACCCTTCGTCCAGTAGTGGCCGCCGGACCAGGAGTTTCCCGGCGCGAGGATGAGTTGCTTCGCGCCGGACTTGCGGATCGCGTCGATGGCGGCTTGGTTGTTGCGGATGACGAGGGAGGTTGCCATGTCGTGGGGTTCGTTCATGAGGCCGAAGATTACCTTTTCGTTGTCCTTGAAGCGGAGGGCGAGTTCGCCCCAGAAGGCGCCGAATTGCGCGGTCGTGGCGGCGGTTTTGTCGGATGTGTCGCCGATTATGCTGCCCGTCATGGGTTGTTGGGATGGGTCGTTGTATCTCATGTCTGGAATGGCGATGCAGTTAGTCTCCCGTGGAGTTTGAGGTCAGTGTCAGATTTGGGGAGACTCACAATTGTGCGGATCCAAGATACAATATGCGCCTGGAGATCATACCGTCAGCAACAATTACACCCTCACACCGGGGTTCAGGTACACCAACTGACCCTTCGTCTTGGTGACATAGTCAACAGCCTCCTTGAAGTACCCGAAATGAGTCTCGTTGAACTTTGCCCCCAGACCCCCGGCGACAGGGCACATCCTCTCGAGCAGAAACGCGATTCGAAACAGATTGACCTGCGAGTTCCCTCAGCCTCAACGTCAGCTTTCACCAAGTACCACCACCACCCATCATCGTCTCTCGCCAGCCCCACACAACGTTCGAACCGGCAAAAAAATGGCAAAAAAATGGCAAAAAACATACAACAGCGGGGATTCGCTGATGGTCACCCACTCAACTACTAGTCCGCCGGTACTATGCTTAAGTATGGCTGAGCGAACGGGAAGCCCTGTTTTCATAGTCCAATGGTCGTATGTATCAGTCCCTTCAAAATCTTCCCTACAAAATCCCGGACATCAACAAAAACCCACCCCTTCGCTTCCCCCAGGCTCTCTTCAACCCAATCTACAAGTCCTCCTATGAAAGAAAGTGGCGACAAAGAGAAGGAAGAGTCGAAACTTACATTGTTCTGGTCGACGTAGACGTCAATGCCCTTCTTGTCGATGAACGAGTAGTCGACGCCGAACCTCCCTGGTAGCCCGAATCCCTTCTGCTTGTTCTGGCTCCAGACGCCGAATTCGCCGGAGCTCTGCGCGACGCCGACGTAGAAGAACTTGGCTGACGCCAGGGACGCGAGGGATAGGAGGGTCGTTATTTTGCGGAGGAGCATTCTGGGGGTCGCCTGGATGTTTGTTTGTTTGATGTGGTGGGTGGGATGAGGGGGTGGAGGCCTTTTAATGATCTTTCCCTCAGATCTGGGGTCTAGAAGGGGAAGGGCAGAGTGGAGTAGGAGAGTACTCATAGATTGGGAGGATAAAACGTTTCCGAGATTGTAATATCGTGACATTGCCTTAGATCTCCGACCATCCCCCGTCGATCCGTCTTCCAGAAAGATGACCGATATTGCATCTACCCCACTCTCTCTTTTCTTCTCCGCGTCAGAAATGGGAGGATGGAATCGATAGAAAGATTAAATTGGTCAGTGTTGGTTTTACATTGTTCCCAATTGATGTATCTATCCATAAATCTGGACAGAAAATTCAGAAGTATCAGTCACTCGTCTAGAGGAGTGAACGAAAGAACAGACAAGGGCATGTTAATATCGGGAAAAGGGCCTTCCCTCTCCCTGTACCTTCTCGAAGCAATCTAAAAAGAACCTCACTCAGGACCAGGCGCCGAATTAGGATCTAGCATCATTCCCACCCTGTTCCGTTTCCCTTCTCCTTCCTTCCGCCGTTTTTAGATTGGACTTCCGATCAATTGGCACCCACAAAGCCGACGTGCTCTGGAAAGAAGGGAACGGAAACTAATCATTTAATCTTAATAACGAACATGTCATTTAAATCCCTTTCTTTCGTTCGGATGTATGTGAATATGGGATGATGGTAGTGGATTAGATATATTCATAGACGACGCGGAGGCAAGCGCTCCGAGACGTTTTCAGCCTCAGCAGCGGGCGGTGAACAACTATGATTCGAATTCAATCAACGACTGAACTCGTCCTGACTCCAAGACTCTCTGAGCCATAGTGACGCATAAAACACTACACAACAGTTCAGTAATCACGAAAAACCCCACCTTACGTCCGTAAACCCTACGTGCCACACTGAGGCTGAGTCTCTCACAGGGCGCCAAACAATGAATTACCTGATCCGGCTTAGCAGTTTCCAAGTCCGGTAAGCGGAGGAGCATTAAGCTTAATGCGCAATCGTAATGTTGGTCGCTTATCGCATCTGCCATGACGGACGTCGAAGTTCGGTGGGGCGCGAAGTGAGTGGAGTGGGTGATGGAAGGGATTCGGACGTAAGGTACGTCCACCGGGGTTGGGGTTCGTCCGAAAGGTGTTGATAGTGCAGGAGGAGGGAGTTGTGTGGAGAGACGGGTTGCGTGTACGTAGCTGGGATGTTCTCTTCTCTGGCCAATGGATCTATATGAATATCGACGAATATCGATCAAGTCTGCCTTGACTGGATATTCCTCGGAGCATTTCGAACTCGAAGCTGACATTCACCGTTGTGACGATGCGTTCATCCACGATGCTACGGCCCCAACCCCGAATCTTTCGGCCATGCTTTCTTACTAGGCGACGCCGAAGGCTACGTCGTCGATCGACGCGGCCGTGAGAACAGTGGCTTCAGCTAGGTACGAGATGAAGCTGCGGCTGAGAAATATCACGGCCGTAGGAGATGTTGCTGGGTAGGTATCACTTTGTTGGATGTATAAAGTGTCTACTTCAACAGCCTCAGTCAATGATGCTGTGATGAATACAATCATATTGTTCCACTCCGCCTGGTATCAACGCAATGGACAATAACGCTTCCAAGGAGGAGCCTTCTTCTCAATTAGAAGTCCCCCGCAGTACCTCCACACGAACGCCGTCGCCAACACAGTACGAGTTCGTCAGTTTAACAGGAACCGAGGATCCAAGAACAACAAGAAGGAAACTAAAGAAAGTCCGAAGCCATGTCATGAAGAACTACTTGCACCAGCAACGGCAGCATAGCCAGGATAGATCCTCAGAAGACCCAATTTCAGCAAGTGTGGGCAGTGATAGGAGGAAGGGCAAAGAGATGATGAGAGCCAGGGAATCCACGGGTAGGAAGTCGAGAAGTCCAGGGCTCGACGGGAAGTCTGCTTCTTGGAAGGATTCGCTCGTTGGTTATGGAATTCGAGATTACTTCGATCTTGGTGAGTAGGAAGTTCTGCCTTCCAGAGAAAGCAGTCAATTGGTCGACTACAGACTGACACTCTTCTAAAATACAGGCAATTCCGATGCATCTCCGTTCAGCTTTGAGTTCACATTCCCCGCTGATCAGGTCTCGGCTTGTGCGCAATCGTACATGGATGCTTTGCTGCGTGATCAGAAGACTGGTCTGGCGCAACCTACTTTCGACACGTTGCGGTGTAGGTCGAAAGTCGTTAGTATCGTCAAGGAAACGCTGGATCGTTGTGGCGATGATTTCTCGGAATCTCTGGTACTCGCTGTCAATATCCTGGCGTTTGGATGTGTAGGTAAAACTTTAAAATTTACAGAGTATGGTCACTTATTAAACAAAGGCTCTCGATAACGAATGGAACGAGGCAAGAGGCCATATGGACGCACTGCTCAAGATGGTCAGTAGACGCGGAGTTGAAAATTTTACTTTGGAAGTGAGAAGAGCAGTCACATGGTAAGTTGAACATTACACTGAGAGCTCAATGTCATTCTGATGCAGAGACATAGGACGACATATTCCCTTTCAATCCCATTGAGTCTACCTCCCGTCTGGCCGCCAACATTATATCCTGACGCCGAAGCACTTCCCCTCGCCTTCCTCGACGAAGCCCAACTCCGATCCTGGAAAACCATGAAGCGCTTCCCCAAAGACAGCCCCTTCATATTCGACGTCGTCATTAGACTTCACCAACTAAACCTCGCCACTTCATCCGACTGGCACGGGAAGCTCGATTCGAAAACACTCAGCAACTTATACTTTGAAACGATGTACGCGGCTCTAGCAGTCGAAGCCGACGAGCGGTGGATTGAGTTCCATGCTACGCATAGTGGGGACTATGGGACAGTCACAATGATGAAGGTCTGGGCGCTGGGTGCGCCAGGATTTATATGGGCGACGCTGCGCCATGCGAAGGTTCGATTGGGATCTTCGGCTCCTAGTTGTGATTTCGAGCCCGTGTATGCACGTCTCAAGGATCTTCTCGAAGGTGTGGATGAATCGAGTGCATGGCCTCGTGGGAAGAATCTAGAGGTGGTGTTGGCGACGCTGTTCTATAGTCTTGAGGCTTGTGGACCTGCAAACAGTTGGAGAACTTGGTTGATTGGTGCGGTGAGGCGGGGCGTTGAGGGACTGAGAATTAAGGATGTAGATGCTTTTAAGAAGATTCTACGGGCTTTTCCGTGCAGTGATGAGCATATGGCTGCAGCAGACCGGATTTGGGGAGAACTTTATAGTGGAGAAATAGCTACTGCCGCAGCGTTTGTTTAAGTATCAATTGTAGTTCAATCGTGTTCTGGCTGGCCAGTTCACCGATAATAATATTGTTTTCGGGACTTTTATGCCGTCTCCGCTTTCCATCAATTTAACATAAACTTTATCTCAATTGACATACCACAATTCGTTTCCAGCCCATGATCCTAAGTTTCCGAGATGCAATGGCTTAGGCCATCATCGAAAGTGAAATATTCCTAGTGGACTTGGTCAACAGAATGAAATGAAATAGAATTGATTCTGGAATATGCTTGAAGACATTGTATTCTTAATCGATTCCTCACACTCTATGCATCGAAGAATGTGTAGCACACATATTCATCCCAATAGATCTTAGCGTCTCCGCAATCTTACACTTCCCAAATACTCCCGTCGCGTACCTCGTAACCTACATAACACATACAATAAGCTACGCTCAATTCCGATTTCCAAAATGGCGACCACATACACCGTCTCCAAAGCGTCCCCATCCGATGCTCACGCCATTGCCTCCATCTTCGCCCACTCCTGGACCTCCCCATTCACCCGCCTCCAATTCGGTCACGTGGACCCCTCTGCACTCGCACACGCCATGGCGCCCGGAATAGTCTCGCAAATGCAGAACCCGCTCGTTGATTTCCGCGTTATTCGTGACCTATCAGATTCGGAAGAAGTGATCGCTGCTGCGCAATGGAAACTCCCTGAGGAGGATGCAATTGGAGAAGAGGATGAAGAGACACTGGAAGAGAAGGAGGAGAGAAGGCAGTTCGAGGACGATGCGTATAGGAATAAACTCCCGGACGATAGTAACAAAGATCTTATTATGGAGTTCACCGTGGGTTTGCGGGGGTTGAGGGAGAGGACGTTGGGGGGTAGGAGACATTACCGTATGTTTGAATTCCCTTTGTATTCTCCTTAGACGCTGGCTCTTCGTTGAAGACCTGTAAGGATTGACTTATGTGTCGTGATAATAGTTCTGGAGAACATTGCCACGCGACAGGAGTATCGGGGCAAGGGGTTGGCTTCGCAGCTCATCAAGTGGGTGTTTCCGTTGGCGGATGAGAGACGAGTGGAGGTATACCTTGATACGGCGAGTGATAACGAGGCGATGCGATTGTATAAGAGATTGGGGTTTGAGGAGCGGGGGAATAATACTATCGAGGATTTGAGTAGGTTTGGTGGGGAGGGGAGTGAGACTCATGTTGCTTTGATACGGAAGCCAGCAAGTAGGAATGTTTAATTGAATACGTAATTAACATAATCAAAACAGTGCGACACCTAAGCCCATGGAGTACATAATAGTCTTTATATAATGGTCTTTCAATTGGTTGTATGGAAAGGAATGACTAACAGGTTCAAACAACAACCCTTTTATTGCCCGTGATTATATGCAAGAAACCAACCCCCCCGAAACTCCATTTGCTATGTATGCATTGTAATCAAGATAATTCACTTGTTGCTTTTTACCAATCTCTGATCTTCAAACTTCCGACATTCCGTAATTCTTCTCTTCAAGTCTCTGCCCAACGAGCGATGGTGATACAGGTTGTGTACACCATTGCTACGACGCCAACTACCATCATCGCAATATCGCCAGCCTTTGCAGCGGAATTAGTAGCTACACCCTTGTAGTGTAGGTAAGCAGGGTAGATGTACACCAACGGCACGCAGGCGAAACTTCCTATCAATGCTACGAACTTGTCGAGGTTGGTAGCACCAACGGCAGAGATCAAGCCACAGACCAACACCATCGAAGTGCGGAACAGGTTCTTCTTCCACTTGGTAAGGGTGTCGGCTTTCCCGGAGCGATGGCCGAAGATTTTGTTTTCGATAATGCGGAGAGCTGGGAAGAGCTGCACGGGTTCTCCGACCATCACCGCCAGTGCATATAGGAACTGCACTGCGTTGACGAGTTTGCTGCTTTGGGGATAGTTGTTGATAATCTCAACACTAACGCGATCTCCAAAGGTGCCATAGCATAGGAAACCGACGGAAGTAAAGATAATCGTAATGATGACCATGACAATGAATAGGAGCTTACGGAAGTGTTCCGGGTGTTTCATGCTCGATTGGATGGGGAGAATGAGACCAATTCCCTCGAAGGTAAAGATTGCAGAACCAACAGTCAGGGTAAAGTCCCGAGGATTGAACAACTCGATAGTTGGGTTGAATCCTCCCATAGAGATAATGGCGCTGATATCGTACCAATAGATGTATGTGAGTCCAATAAGAATGAAGACGTCAGCGAGGAGAGCGGCGGGTCCAAGTTTCGATATATTCCGTATGAACGAGAGTGGAACAAGAGCGACAAGTTGAATACCGATGAGTGCATTGACCGAAACAGGCATTGAGCTCTTAGAGACAGCCGCCAAGAAAGAGAAGAAGTTGTCAGCCGTGAAGATTAAGCCAGCACAAACAAAACCAATCTGCGAGATGGTGATGGATATGAGAATCAGGGAGCGCAGTCTCCTGCCACCAATTGCTTCGCCCAATTCACCGTAACCACCACCATACTGGCTGCGGCATTGTAGCAGGAGGTGAAAGCATAGCGAGGTGACAATTGATACGACCAGGAGAGTGATCGAGGAGAATAGTATTCCGCCGTTTTTGAAAGCTTTCGGAAGAAACATGATGCCAGTACCAATGAAAGCCTTTAGTAAGGTGAAGAATGTCTTCACATTTGACGCGTCGCCTTGGCCTCGGAGTCTCTTAGTGCTCCTGCGTCTTGGGAGCAGCGGCCTCCTCTCGCCAGCCTCTTCATCTTCTTCATCTTCAATGGCATCTTCGTCGTCCGTTTCCGCCAAGTCTTCTCCTGCGAAGCTCCCGTAGAGATCGAGGAAAGAGACAAAGTTGCGGGTGACTGGAGCAGCAATGTAACTAACACGCCTGCTTTGTCGCTCAAGGAATTGCCTCCTGAAACCTCCTGGAACTAGTTGCTCGTGAACAGCTGGTCCATCGTGGTCAGGTTCTACAAAATCGGATGGGTGGGAAAAGGTCGCCGCTCGTTGATGCAGTTTGGCACGCTTGGACCTTGCATTGATCTTGTACAGGTCTCTGTGGACATCTCCGCCCAGCAGTCGCAACGACGACTCGGCTGTAGCCTGGTCTACAGAGTTCGAAGATTCTCCGCTGTTTTCCTCTGCCACTAGGGTCCCATCAAAGTCGGCATGGTAACTTGGATCAAGATGCTTGGACAGGATTTTGGCTTCCTGGATGTCCTGGGTAGTATCCCTGCCGGAGTTGGGAGTGTCGCTCATGGTTGGTATAAGATGTGTCCCACAATGTATAGAGATTGTGTTCGTCAGTGACGTCAGCTACGTCGAACTCTGGACAGTGGAAAAGATAGAAAATAATATAGTGTTCGTTGTTGCTGGCAGGGGTCGCGGTGGAAAAGTCAGAGTTGGTCCGTGGTTGACATCATCAGATATTCACCTGATGAAAGCTTCACAGTGGCAATTGACACACAATCTCGTGCCCACGAGAATGAACCACGACAGATGATTATGTTAGCGAGTCAGCGAAAGAAGGAAAATTAAGATGATGAGATTGAAGAATGAAGAAGTTGGGGTTTTGGAAAGAAGTTCTGGACAGCCGTGCTTGGCAGTTGTGGGGGAACGACGCTAAAGGCCTTGAATATCGGACGTCACCGCCCACGTGCCATCAACGTCATCACGTGTTTCGTCCTATCCGTTTTAGGAGGACGTCGGCAATCGGAGTTTTGACAACCGGCTATGTCAATTTGATCTCTACCGTTGTACCATATCCATACAACCGCTCGGCATTGAATTAATTAATTCAAAATATCCACGACAATCAACATTCACCCGTTGACCCGCAGTGAACACGTTTCGCTGCTTTGTCTGTTGAACGATATATACGTCACAGGTAAGCCAAAATTCCTCACTTCATTCACAATCGGATTTCTTTCTCATGGCGCCCCCAAGGAACCCAGCAGGTTACATACCACCATCATTCAGGCGTGAGCCTCCACCCTATGGGATGGATAGCAACAAACGCGCCTACGCCATTTTCTTTGGCTATCTAGCAGCATGCGCCGCATTGGCTTTGTACATCGTGTCGCGGCTACGCAGAACATATACGGTTCTGCAGAAATCAAGGACGGCACGGCCACCTCCCAAAAAATATGTCTATCTCTTCATCCTCCTTGCCATAGGTAGTCTGGGGACGACTTGGTACTTCATGATTCGGTTTTTCTACACATCATACGGGAATTGGTTGATGTGGAGGTCGTATTATGATCTCACTCCCGAGCAAAAGCACTGGGGTCTATGGTTGAAAGAAACGTCACTGTTCAAAGAAGCCTGGGAAATCGCGCTCGTGGGTTATGCTCGGTTCTGGTGGAGTAGCCAAATTTTCTTCTTTGCATGCGCCCTTGGTTTAGACCTGGAACAACAAGGTAAGCCCGAACATCGTGATGGCAACATGTTGACGATTAGCTCATAGAAGTTAGGAATACGCCGTGGAATCACACATACTTGGACTTTTATGCTTTTAGGGCAGATAGTTGCGATTAGCTTCGCAACTAACCTCTTTATTCTCGCGCAACTGCTTAGTCCTCCTCCCCCGCCTGTGCAATCCTCAGGTGGTATTAATAGGCGGTGGTTCGGCCCATGGTTACTCAACTTTGGCGCGGTCGTTGCGACTATTGTTCCAGCGTTCTTGCTCGCGGCGGAGGAATACTGGTACGGTCACTCATTCTTCCCCGTATTGATCACGCCTCATGTTGCGCTCTTGGTGCTTCCCATCATCCGCTCGTTCCTACCAGCGAAGTATTTCCATGACCCCAATGTCCAGTTCGCGAATCGCGTCTACAAGTTCCTTTGGATCCTCACAATCGGAGGCGGTATTCTGCTTGGACTCAACTCGACTGGAGCTGCAGTGCGCTATGGAGGATACAATGGTCTCAAAGATGCATTGCTAGACCACCCGGCCGTGAGTAGTGTCGGCTTCGACGTAATATTTTGCTGGGTCACATGGTTTGCTTGGTGGCTAGTGAAGAAAGCTAATGCCAACGACGTATTTGTTCGCGAGAAAGAGTCTGACGAGACCTGGGAGGCCTCTGGTACCGCTATCTCTCAAAGTGAGGGCGGTGCAGTTCGTCGCCGCTAAGGATACCTCGGGCGGTTTGAAGGTCACACATTCCACAAGTCGTACGACAGTCGTTGAAAGCCTTTTTACACTTTCACGTCGGGCCTTCGGGCGTAAATAATCAAGGCGCAGGGTCAGCGGTGGCTATGGTATAGAATAAGACGGAGTCATGCATATCTCTCAATAATGCACCTTTAAGGTACTCAAAAACTCAATAACATCCAAATTACATCACTGCAGTGCCCTCATAAAAAGCTTATCGATAATTATCGACTTCGTATAAATAGCTCACTGGATAAGACGGATGTGGCACAGTACTAGGGAGAAGCTTATTCTGATACCAGCCAGGCGGCGACCTACACGAAAACTACTGTATTTCGACGAGCTATTATATTCCTATTCGAGGTTGCAGTTACTAGATAGGGAAGCCGGCTGGCCTGGAATACGAGGTGTTGCAATATACTTAGGTGGGTTTCGGTTAGAAACTGGGGTAATGCTGCAACACCATATGAACATTCGGGTGATCGACAGTGTGACGAGTGACCTCACAGCATCAATTACTGGGGAAACGGCCAATGTATGTAGGCCACGCTGGGGAGCAAGGCGCAAGAATGTTCAAGGTTCAGTATAAAAGAGCACCCTCCCCGCGCGACAAAACGTCACTGTCAGATCAGGATCTACAAGCCACTTCCTCCAGCAATACTTAATTCAATAATACCCTCTACAGTCGGTCGCTACCCATTCAGTCATCTTACAATATCAAAATGAAGTTCTCAGTCCCAGCCCTCGCCCTGGCTTTCGCCACCGTCGCTGTCGCTCAGTTCGACGAGCCATCTGCTCCATTCTACCTCGTCTTGGAGTCGGACGATGCGTCCGTCAACAGCAAGACCCTCACGGCATGCCATGAAGGTGCTGCCATCGAGGGTTTGTGCCTCAGCGACGCACTCGACTCATACCCGACCGGCCAGGCCCCAAGCACTTTCCGCTTCAACTCTTCCAGCAACATCGACCCTCCCGCTGAAGGTCTCGGAAGACCAGGCTACCTCACCTATCTTCTCATTGGCAACGACTTTGAAGTGTCATCCGGATTACAGTTCTTCGCTGACCCTTCCACGAACGTCGGCCACCCTCAATTCTACCCCGGACCAGACGGTGCTCAGACTCTAGCATTCGACACAAAGAACTACTTGACCGTTCAGACCTACGTCGACGATACTGTAACTCCTCCTAAGCCTGGCGACTTCAAGGCCATCGAGAGGTGGTTTGCATGCACCACCTACAGCCAGTCCTACACCAACGACTCCTTGAACTGGGTATACGGAAAGGCCGAGCCCCAGAACCCGTCTTGCAAGGCTGTCCGTGTCAAGAGGATTTTCACTGGAAAGCGCGCTGCTTAGACAGCTCTTCGAGAATAGGTTGCAGGCGTCAAACCTTTGTGAAGTCTTAACGCAACCAGGTGAATAGGCGAATGTGGTCGGGGATACGATAACATAATGCCGGAAGGATAGTCAACGTATGATAATGAAAACAAAGGAATATTACAATACCCATTCGATGGATTTATTGACTGTACTACATGCTTGTCTGCATGAAATTCGCCCAAATACAACTTGAATACACCCTAACCAGGACATATTGATTGGACAGTGCATGAATTGCTCAATAGGAGCTTCGCCCCGCAGAGTCTAATAGCCTTTCTTATTAAATCTTTCTCCGAGTCGTGCTGGGCCAAGATCTATATCCGAGAATGCCTTTCGCCGGAAGTGACGTCGACATCCTGTCTTACAGTAAGCGATACCGAATACGCGGCCTGGGTCTCGTAACCGCGATATATCGGCCTCATACATTGGCGCTAGAAGCTTATGAACGCTTGGATCTGACTACACCTCTCGCATGATAACCATTCTGTCGTAACGGATGGTTCGGAAGGCAGTCATGATGGCGGAAACATCGGAGGCGGTTGCGACGAAGCCAGTAACAGTTCTTTCCTGCAATTCACCAAACAAAAAGTCGATGGCAGCATGTAGAGTACTGTTTTACATCGCAACAACACCTTTTATCGAATGCTGCAACATTCGTAGAATAGACGTTTTGAGCTTCGCATTTTCCCAGGTCACTTCTCGTATTCGGAGACGTACCTATCCAATCGCTTGAATCTCGTATTCCTCATGTCTTTATTCAGACTCCTACCTGCTTTACAACTCTTCTATGCACAGTTCGCATCTGCGCAGACCTCTTCTACAAGCATATCCGCTTCGACTCCTACAGCGCTCTCAAACAACCTCTTACCCGCAGCTTTATTAGAACCTACAATATCACCGAATGCTACTCAAATCTCATCGGCCCCTCAATCAATCACAACTATAGTGGGAGTGTCACGTCGAACCGTATCGATAAGTTCGAATGCGACAAGTACCTCTTCATTCTCTCCGCAACCAACCAACAGTCAACCGTGCAATGGCCATGTCGAATTTTGCAACCGGAGATTCAGTAATGTTTCCATGGTGGTCGCCCACAATTCACCATTTGCAGTAGCTCATAACGCTGCTAGTAACCAGGCGCTTCCGGTTCTGACACAACTCAATGATGGCATTCGAGGGTGTAAGCATGCTCATTATTCGAATCGTCAAAGTCACATTGACTGACATGTATACCAGTACAATTTGAGACTCACATTCTTAACGGAACAGTCCAACTTTGCCATACTAACTGCAATCTTCTAAATGCCGGTTCCCTCGAAGCCTACCTCGAACTTGTGTCGGGATGGCTTGCCGACAATCCATACGAAGTCATCGCAATCATGATGGGCAACGACGCGCGAGTATCTCCAACGACATACATCCAGCCCTTCACTGCCGCCGGGATGCTCCCATACCTGTACCACCCCAGCGTCCCCACCGCGAACCTAACCCAATGGCCCACACTATCAGAAATGATCCTCGCGAACAAGCGCGTCGTAGTAATGCTCGACTACCTCGCAAACCAAGACGCCGTCCCATGGCTCCTCGACGAATTCTCATACCAATGGCAAACCCCCTTCTCGCCCACCGACCCATCCTTCCCCTGCACCGAGCAACGCCCGCCTAACCAGCCAGACGACGTCTCCCGGGACAAGATGTACATGGTCAACCACAACCTGAACATCGAGATTAGCGACCTCATCCCCGGGGTGGGACCCATGCTGATACCCGCCTACACGCTCCTCGATGCCGTCAACGCAGTGTCAGGGAACGGAAGCTTGGGCGTAAACGTCGAGCAGTGTACTTCCATGTGGGGGCGTCCGCCGAATTGGCTGCTTGTGGATTACTATAATTATGGAAACTTCAATGGCTCGGTGTTCCAGGTCGCGGCGATGGCGAATAATGTCACATACAGTCAAGACTCGTGTTGTGGGACGGTCCTCAGCAATCGTGCACATGGGAAGTTTTCTCAAGTGCCAGTCAAGGCGCTCTTTGCTGTGTTCAGTTTCCTTGTTTTTCTGTTTTCATGACAGGTCGTCTTCTTTTTCTGCGGACGGTGTTAAAGCGTTACGTTGTCCTTCCTATTGGCATTTCTGGAAATCTAAGACAGCTGGCTGTTTTTCTTCACATCGTTTTTGCTTTTGAGCGGTTGCTTTTGTTGTGCTTTTTTCTTGATGATTGAAATGATGGCGTAATTGGCGTAAACATTCCTACCACGATTGTATTTCGCTCTGCATTGTCGTTTGGCGTTACTTTACGTAGACGTCTCCTACCTCTCCTTTGAAATCCCGATTGAATAGAATCTCGCACGACAGCTTCTTAAACGGATGGTTCTTGTTTCCGTCTCTGCGCGCAAGTTCGCAGCGTCACCATCTCGAGTTATCTGTACGAATGTATGAAGAGATAAACCAGACTAGTTAACACAATCTCATAAATTATAAAAAAAAATGCTATTGTATAACCCTACAACAATATAGACCTAACCCTAATCCTACCCGCTATATGCAAATGTTTGTAAACGACTAATATCTATGCTTTAACAAAGAAAAGGAAAAATACCCGAGATTGTGGAAAAAGGATACCTTGATACTGACGAGACCCGACCTGACCGGACTGAGCGACAAAAAAATAAGAAAAGGGAGAGGCGAAGGTAAAAGGGAAGAGGAGGAGGATGAAGTGGGCGTGAAAGGGGTTAGGTAAGGCAGGTCAGTCGTGTGGTGTGGTGGTTTGCCTGGCTTTGGGGAACCCTGATATGCATGGAAAAAAGGGAATATTCCGAAAGGAGAAATTAAAGAAAATATAATTTTGAAAGAGTAAATAGTTTGTACATCTCGTGATGTGCGGTACTATTTTGAGATGTAGTTATGAGATAGTACGGACGCAACTACCTCCTCATGTGTAGCTCCAAGTAAGGGCAAAAGGAAAAGAAAAAAGCCGAAATTTTTGAACAACGCCATGCTACGCTTCCCTTTTTTGCATACAAAAGAAAAAAATCGAAAAATAAAACAAAAGGTTGACAAACTCTGTCAGGAAGAAAGGTCAAAGTGAGGTCGTGATGAGATTAGTTTAGGAATAATGATACGTTGGTCGTGCCCCGTGATCCTGAATATCCCGCGCGAGAGAGAACACGGGGCGTAAACTCAGGATCGGAGACGGGGGAAAAGGAACAGAGGAGGAATTATGAGAAGGAAGGGACAGAGAAGGCAAACGGAGTAATAAAGAATCCCCTTTTTACATTCCGTTGATCCTTCCACCGCCCAAGCTTCCCCATGCAGCCAGCACATCTTCGCTGACGCTGCATCGCGTGCTGGACGATCCGACCACGACGCTGTCTCGCTTTGAACTGCTGGCGAGCGAGCTGTCCTTGCAGATTGTGCGGCTTTGTCTGCGGTCGCTGTGGTGGACCCTCGGAGAGGAGCTTCGTGCCTGGGAACTGCTGCGCAGGCTGCTGGTTGTAGTCATGGCGCTTGTACGCCTGGAGTTCTTTGTGGGTACGGCGGGGAAGGTAAGGTCGTTGATGCTGGGTCCTGGGGAGGATGCCTCTGAGAGAGCGCCGAGGTCGAGGGGTACGTTGGATGCCTGCGAAACTCTGCGGGTCGGGTTGAGAGGGACATCTGCGCCACTGCTGGCAGTACGGCGTCGTTGATGATTGCTGGGCTGGGACTCGGCTTGCTTGATGGGAACGTAAGATGATGGGCCAATGACACCCGTCTCAAGGATAGGGACATCGTCGCTCTCGTGGTCACCGCTGCACGATGGTTCACTGCTCGCGACCTTGACATTTACGTCGCCTTCGCCGGTTCGAAGACCCGGGGTGATAGGAGAGGGCAGTGGAGATGCATGGTCTATGGTGGTAGGGGATGCCATGCTGGGCTCAGTGGCCGCAGGAGTAGGTGATGCTGCCGGAGAGGGGAAGAGATCGAGAGGAGAAAATACAGGTTGAGGCGCGAGCTGGTGAGGCAAGTTGGTGCGGACGTTGCTTATTGGGGAGCGCTGGCGGTCAGATTCGGGATCGCACGATGAGCTATCACGTAGCATGCTGGTACCAACACTGCTGTCGCGTGCCGATTTGGCTGGGCGACCTCGAGGGGGCGGCTGCAGGAGAGGAGCGGCTACCACCATGGAGGATTTTCTGGGAGGAGGGTTGTTCACCACTCTCACAGGGCCAGAGGATGGGCTGTCCATTGTCAAGAATCCGGATGTACGATAGCTGTCATCTCCTTCATTCTGATGACGAGAGTCATCCAGCTTTAGTGCAGTCTCATATCCCTCGGAGAAGCTCTGCTTGACCATGGCTGCTCGTTTCCTTCGCATCATTTCAAGCAACGCCTCCTCTTCTTCTGTCACCGCCATCATCTTGCGCTGGTTGACGCGAGATCGAGGCTCACTGTTAGAAGTTCTCGCACTTCTTATGCTGCTTGACGAAGGTGACATGGGCGGTGGTGCTGCGGTCCTTGGTCGAACATCTTCGTCCTCTGGGATCATTGAGGGTTGTCGCACATGGCTTGAGCGCCTGCTGCTGTGTGGTGGCCTTGGGAAGGCGTGTGGCGTGTAAGGCTCAGGGGTGTACATCACTTCAATAGTAGCAGCGCCGGTCGACGTCGTGAGCATGCTCATCTTCGAGTCGGAAGCTCTGCGTGCATTATTAGGGCGAACATCGAATGCTTGAGCTTGCCCGATAACGATCTCTCCATGGCCATCAGTGCTGCCAATGCTATCGCGCATTGGATATTTGGGCATTGGGAGCGAATCTTCTCCCTCGTCCTCCGAAGATGACATGGAAAGAACGCTGAAATCTTGAAGATTGCTCTTTGAAAACGCTGACTCCTTGGTTCGATTCGAGGTCAACGATGATTGGGTCTGAACGGAAAATTGGCTGGGAGAGTTGAGACGATGTGCGTTCAAGGCATGTGCCTGGGCGAATTGGTTCTTGATTGGATGTATTGCTCGGGGCTTCAAGGGTAATTGATAGGTGTCTTGTGTGTATGAGCGTGCCTCATAGTCACCATATGATTGCTCCTTTGCTAAATCGACATGGCGTTCGTTCGGGGCCACGGCATCGTAGTATGCAATTGGCTCATTACTCTCTTCCTGATCGTCGTCGCTATCATCATCATCGAAACCCTCGAACCAATGCTGGATTCCTCGTGGTGGGCGTCGTACATTGATCTTGGCATTATCGTACTCGTCACGCCTGTGCACCCGGACAGGGGAGGGTGGGCGTTGAGGCTGATGTTGTACTCTTGGGGACTTCGTCAACTTCGCTTGTCCCTTTGGTCGCGGAGATGGCTCTCGTGTCATAGGCCGTGGGAAGAATTCCGAGGCAGAAGACAACGCTGTAGGAGAATTCACCATTTTGTTAGGTGACAAAAGCGGCATACCCGTTTCCAAAGCAGTATTGCTCCTAGGCTTTGGGAACAATTTCGACAAGTCCAGTCGTGCGGGTTTGCTCTTGCGGAAGCTCCCTTTAGAATCTAGGTGACTTGGAGGGCTCAGTGCATGAACATTGCCGCCAGCCTCGAGTGCGATCTGAGGATGTCCCTTTGTAAGTGCCATGTCGCGGACTGCCGATGCAGATGTTTGTTGTGATATAGAGAGGGGGGAGCTTTGGGGATCGTAATGGGAACGCATGGTGGAGCTCGAGGCCTTTGAATGTAATCGGCGGCTGATCGAACTTGAACCTGAGCCTCGCCGGCTGTCTTCACCATACCCACTCCCGAGTATGTTTGACGACGGCCTGTGGACCATCCCTGGCCGCTTTGTAGGATGTAGGTTGCCATTGTCCTTGCCATTCGACCTATCGGTATGATCTGAACCATAGCTTGCCTCCGAAACTGTAATCGTCATGTAGCCAGGATGCTGCTGTAGCGAGGTTTGGGATTTGGAGGATCGAAGAGGCATGTTGCTGGCGGTTCCAAGCACACGCTCTGCCTTTGAACGAGAAGTGGTAGGTTCGGGACGAGACGGCCACTCGGAGCCTTGCGGTATTGAGGTTGAAGAGTATCCGTTTGCGTGTACCTCGTAGTCACCATTGAGCTTCGTCGACGACTTCTTCCCAGGCAAGGGAAAGGAGAATTTGGGACGGCCCATGGTGTAAGGAGTTTCACAGCCTCGGGCTTGCTAAAGGAAGTAAAGTTGGTGGCTCAAGTCTAAGACAACTGGACGCTTAGCGACCTGCAGCATAGGGAGTGAACTGAGTCGTGGAATCGTTAAAGTCTATCTCCCATTCGTATTCGGGTTCGATGGCGTGGTGGTGGAAGCGACAATGGAAGGAAACGAACTCGTAAAATCTCGATCGAGGTTTCGGGGGGCATATAAAGTTGGAGTTGAGGGTTCCGGGGGGCCCTTGTGGATGGAAAGAGATGTGCTGAAAGGATGAACGACTTCCTCGAGTTGAAGGCAAGCCGCTCCCATTTGTGGGCTGTTGCTCTGTGCTTGTTCTGGGCTACTTTGCTCACCCGAGAATACCGGTACCTGGATCTAGCTTGCAGGTCAACAGGCGGCTACAGACTGAGCGGGTTTAGAGGGATGCGCGAGGAACCCCTAAATACGAACGGCGCAGACTGATGGATGCCGTCTCTGATAAGAGCAAGATATATCTCTCCCGCTGTGTGCAATGATGGAATGTTCCTGCTTGACGGTAAGCACAATATGTATCTTCGTAACTATGTCCTCTCAACATGGTTCACAGTATACCTGTCCCCCTGGTTGCCGCCGTCACCTGCCCATCTGATCCATCTGTTCACCCAGGAGGAACCTTGAGAAAATCCAGGGGACGGCCGCGCGCAAAAGCGCTAGTCCCCACAGCGTGGCGTGCCACGATATGGTTGGCTTCCAAACGCGGATCATGGCCTCAATAGCTCAACTGCCCAGCAACAGTCTTCCAGGTTCCCCAGCATCATGCATACAATATATGTAGGCATGCCGCATTCCACCCTTTTCCTTCCTCCACTTACCGCACGCACAGAGTTCCCGTCCCCGCTAGACCTCATACTGCTATCTGTGGAGTGACATGTCCAACTGAACAAGACCAACTCGTATATCTGGCCCTCCAGCAATCGACTGTGAGCATTGCTGAAAGGTAGAGAATGGAAGCGTGGACGTTTCAGGGACATTCCACGTCCTGCAGGCGACCGGGCTTGCCTGGCACGACTGGATAAGAGAGCTAGAACGAGTTGTCACCACAGCGTACCACAGCATCTTTGGGTTCACCCCGTCGGAAGCGTGGGTCGCGCCCGAAAAGAAAAAAAAGTACACAAGCCATGCTCTGGGCACCCACATGCCGCACCAAAAGACACCGAATCTTTCTCAGCTTGTCCCCATCTGCGCCAGTGCAGTGGTCGGAATCCCGCAAGCTCGGTGTTGCTAGCGGCCAATACTTAACCGACCTCCCCTTTCCATCATTCAGCGTGCTGCTGTGTATCATGAGCGTTACCTGTAAGGCTGTTGAAACACATCGGAGGCTTTGTTTATACTTTCTTTGTGAGCACTGTCGGAGTGACCAGATATCGTGACCCTGAACGCACCCGCCCGAGATGGCGTCCGCGAGGAAAACGAAGAGTTAACACAGTGTGATCATAGGGGACTTTGCCCGTCCACAGTTAGTGAGGCAATCCAGTAATGTGGTGACTTGATAGGCTTACGCCATCAAGCCAACGATCCATGTACTGTACGTACGTCCCGCGTTCATCGATCACTTGCTTTGACCCATTCCTCTTCTGTGCTTATGGGAATCTTTCAGTCGCAGCGGATGCATCATTCATGATCATGCCATATGTGGTTCAGCTTTCACATTGTTGTGCAATGTTGTGCAAATCGTGCACCGTTGTGTACTGCAGTACTGAGTGCGTTCTTTGACAAGCGTCGTGAATATCTGCATGTCCCATTCTCCTAATTAAAAGCTTGTGTCACCAAGCCGACAATAGCGGTCTGCGCTGTCGCGCTCTTGATACTTCATTCCTTGGAATGCCGTGTAACTCTACAAAGTACCAGCCATCATTCGACGTTCCGAAGATGTGAGCACATCGCCAGCTAGCCTACCCTTGTATTATATGTGAATGTTAAGCCCAGCATGCGCACTGACTGGCTGATTGAGGCCCCGAAAACTTCGTCCTATCTGACAAGGTAAGTAAACAGAGTGGACGATAACCGAACGCCCTAAGCATTCTTACCCCAAACATCCATCTACGCTCTGTCCTTTCATCCATCCACATACGAGTGATCGCCATTCGAGGGGACCCTCGGCGGCGTCATGGCATTGAGGCCGCTACCGATAATCGCGGAGGACCAGAGGCTGCAGCCCCTTTTCGCGGGATGATCGATATTGCTACTGCTTGGGGTCTTCCGCTTTCGCTTCTCCGTCGATGCATCCCCTGGTCTCCCGCTGGATTGAAGGTATGGCATGCGTATAGCGGGTCGAGGCTCTTGATCATCAGTCGCAATGGGCCGATTGGCAATCGGAAGAGCATCATCTTCGCCCATGACGACTTGCCCTTTCTTTGTAGCAAGCGGAAGCTCGTACTAGTCCACAGGTATCAGTCATGGACAGCAAAGACTGTAGATCAGGGGTCCTACAAAGTGTGCAATTTCTGAAGATGGGTTGAAATATTTGTCCTTAATCGCCGACCAATTAGTCTCCCACGGTCTTTCAGACCATATTCGCCGATTGCCTTGAGGTTGAATCAGGAAGTTGTCGCTGACGAGCGTGGTTAGTATTCTCGAAAAATTCGTCACTACATGTCCTAACTATTTTCAGTTATGATCATTCATCTATCGCCATTTCCACTTACCCAGTGCTTCTTTCAGTTGCTTTTGATTGAAGTATCCATGCAGGTCGATGATATGGATAACCCTACGAATGGCTGCCAAATTTTTCACCTTACGCATCGCCATATTATTGTCGCCCAGCAGACAGTGGTAGCAAGCATGCTTTTCTGGGGCATGGGGAAGCCGGAGGTCGTCTTTGCTTTCGTAGCCGTAGCAGTGGATATGCTGCCATTTGCCACAGAATTCACACAGTATCTGAACATTCTTAGTGTGAATCAATAGCGAACTTGCGATACGTACATTGTTCTTAGCTTCAAACTGATCGCAACCACACACGCATCGTACCTCGTCAGTTGACGGGTTGGGTTCTTGGGAGAGGGGAAGTGTCGTGTCTGGACGGGTCCGATTGACGTTCAAGCGCGTTAGAGTGGTTTGTGAGAGGAGCATGGGATTTCGTGCGATGGATACACTCGGCTGCGTCGGTTCGCCTTGTGGTTGTGTATCATCGATGATATAAGTTGCGGAGAGCGATTGTTGCTAAATCATCGTTACAAACGTGTTTCATCCAGCAAGGGAACACATACCATTTGTTGAAGCTTCTCTCGATACACGAGAGCTTCAGGCTCGATGGACTCGCTTGCGGTACTACTTGAATCCTCCATGGGTGTGTCTTGCACAGGTTCTTCCGTCACTTTCGCGTTACGCTGAGCATGATCGGTGGGCAAATCGAGATCCTGTTTTTCTGCTTCAAGATGAACATATTGGCATCGATCATGGGAAATTCGGTAGGCAAATTGCCCGGGAAATGGTGTTAGTGATCCATCCCTGTCGTCACTCTGGCTTCGGTGAGTGCAGTGAAGGGAGATCTGGTGGAAGCCGGCATCAACTTGAGGTACATGATACGATTTGACACCATCTTCAACATCCGGGAACAGCACAAAGAGATTCTCAGAGGGCGTGAATCCCGGTGCTTCGAAACCGGGTGCACATTCCTCATTTAGGAATAAGTGAAACTGTATGCCGACAAGTTCTGGTAGACGTGGTGCAAAGTAATCTAAGGAAACGATCTGTTGTACGAAACTCTGGATTTTGGATGCAACATTGCGGTTGGTGATACGACTACTGTTGATGCTGCCTAACTGGAAGATGGGACCTTCCTTATCGAGACCGTCGTTGGTATGTTTGTCGTCGAATGTGAACGTGAACAATTCCAGGACTTTGTCAGACTCGTCAGGGTTCTCCATGATGGAGAGCTGCAAAGCACGGAGCGTCCCGTCTTGAAGACTTCTAAAAGCACCATGCTCCTGGAAGGCATGAGTATTGCTCGATATGAGGGAACTAAAGATTACACTTGCCAGCCAATCGATGAGATGATTCAACCGAGAGCTGCGGTTCCGTCTCATAATCTGCAGGTACTTGCCAGGCACGTCCCCGGGCTGGAGGGGAATTGCGTTCTTGCCCTCTGCATAGTCTCTGTAGGACGTATGGTTGTTGCTGATGATGTACCGTTGTTTATCGAAGCACTTTTCGTCGAACAGCTGCCGCAGGTAGAGTAGAGTGCTGATTGAAGCGTGAACGACAGTTTGGACAAGCTCCAGGCTTTGCTTCACACTGGTCGCTTGCTCATTTGCAGTCAATGGTGCTGTCTGTGATTTGGTTTGTTTCACGACGAATGTGGGCTCAGTCGTGAGAGTGCCGTGTGCCTGTTTCTGGGACTTCGGAGCCATCTCGGAGAGGCATCCACGGGGAAAGTTAAGGTAACTACGATGGTTTCGAGTGAGAATTCAGAAAGAATCAGATGGTTTTTGAGTTGAAGGAACAGAAATATGAGGGAGGTGGAGAGGGGGAGGAAAGGGGAAGAAAATGAGCGGTGCAAGTGGTTACGTCAGGTCGCGGTTGAGAGGGAAGGCACGAAGGGGCATCGTGACCTCGAGCTCGACCACCACCCGCACAACCATGGGAGCCCTCAACAATACATGAGAATGATTGTAGGAGGAATCTCTTTGTGGCATAATAAAAATGCATGAAAATAATGTGGTAAAGCGAAAGGTTCGATCAGTGGCATCTTTCTGTCGATTTCAAGTAGCAATAGCAGTCAATTTTGCGAGCGATGAGTCCATTGAACCAGGTAGTCTTTGCATTTGATCGAACAGAGGAGAGCGATTTATTCTCATCTATCATGGTCTTCCTATGATTCTCTTCTGCCTCCTGTCTGTGAATTAAGTCCATAGGGTTTATCATCCCATCAGCGATTCTGCAGTACCATAACCCAGCTTACTGCTGCTTCTGATTTCCTGACTCTGGAATATAGAAGAACTCTGGACCATGGAGAATTTATTCCTACAGCAGCGCAATGATAGTATCGTTTTCATGAAGTTGCCGTCCAGCATAGCAATATACCTATCTCTCTAAGATTAAATTTGCAATGTCGGGGTTGGTCTTCAGCATGTATGTAGGAAAGGGTGAATAGTGGCGCCAATGTTGGAAGCAATCAAGAAGTTCACGACAACAGTACTCTGAAGGCGTGAAGATCAGTGGATGCATACTTAATGTTTATTGCATGCAATTCCGAGGTAGTGTTGAGTATATAGTTGCAATAGTTGAGGACAATCAACTTCGATATGGAGTCGATAGGCAGAAGGACACTAGCATGGATGGGGTTAAGGAGCGGCGTTGTAAGCTGACGGCGGTGATTGGTGAAGGAGTCAAAGGACCTCCGTGGCGCCGCTATTTTCCAATCTACTGTGTAATACTCCGTACTGGTATGCAAATTCGAGAATGGTTGATACATATTGACCTTTAACGCTGGCTCGTTGTTTGTTGAAACGACTCAGGGGAAGGAGAGTAGAGAACACTATGAATGCAAGCGCAAGGTTTACTTTGCTCGGGGCAACTTTCACATTTTGACAGTGATGTTGCCAGGTTTGGCGACATGAGACGAGCACAGATGGATATTGGGGGTTGTGTTGGGGGAAGATGCCTGCAGCGGACGGGTCCGAGCTACGTTAAAAATGAATTGCCACCATTCGGGCAAAACTGGCGCGTTGGACGTTGGATGTTGGACGGTGGCCACCCGCAAAGGCAGCAGAGAGGCACAGCAGCAGAGCAAAGCACAGCACAGTGTTATTCTACGAGAGGTCACTTCTTCCTCGGCCAGTAAGTAGCTCGCTCACTCGGAACACGAGACACGAGACACGAGGCTACAACAGGACTCGCAGGAGGATGCAGCCTCGGGATCGGGATCTTGGGATTTCGATTCCCACCGATACATGTTTGCGATACGTATTCCAAGTCCTCGTCAGAAGTCCCATACGAGCACTCCGTAGAAGCAAGGATAATAATGGGGAAGGAATGGTGGTGACTCGATCGCGGAATGGGAATGTTCCGAAGGGCATCGCGACGCTCAAAATACCTAAACGGATGATGGATGGATTGATGCTTCTGTGCCTCGAAGGAGATGCGCGCTCGCTCCCGAGAGGACATTGCCGATAATAGTTGTTTGCGTCCGTGGCATTGTACAAAGAACATGCTGGCAGAGCGGAAAAATGGTAGGACGCAAAGTATTCGGTACAGTGCAGGTCATTCGCCGAGGATGTATATGCAACGTTCCGAGTAGATGAATACTGGCGGTGATGAGCCCTGACCTGTGACAGATACAAGTAGGCAGAAGAATGTCAGAATGGAGTAAGGAAAGGAGAGAACGGAGAAACGATATATCATCTGAACATGAATTAGGCGAAACGATGCAAATGCTGATGCTGAGCTTATTATGCGTGCAGCCACCCAGCCTGCCAGTACCCGTCGTGCCGTCCAATCCAGCTTTGCAT
The DNA here is from genome assembly GCF_010015735.1 of Aaosphaeria arxii CBS 175.79. NCBI lineage: Eukaryota > Fungi > Ascomycota > Dothideomycetes > Pleosporales > Aaosphaeria > Aaosphaeria arxii. The sequence goes on from NW_022983474.1 coordinate 496,209, forward strand.
GACGCGACCGCGAATAATGAGAAATGAGCAAACTGGGATGTTGATTTGGAAAAAATAGGATGGCGGCGAAAACGTGATCTCAGGTGCTTATTCCTAGGTAACAGTAGCGAGCGTGTGTGGGTGCATTCGAGGTATCACTATCCGTAGAATAGAATAAAACAAAAGCTGTATTGTGCAATAACCATCATCGTCATGATCATTACCGAGTGTTGCTATTGTTGCTATTATTGTTGCTAGAAGTCAGGGGAGAATAGGGTGCAAAGCCAGTATAGGACAGTGATGAATGTATGTGCTATAGCCCTGCTAATAATGAGTATTACTCTCGTGATAATAATACTGTTACCTTTCTTCATCGTGTTCTACGGAATAACTAATGGTACAAGGTATTTACCTATTTCTGTAGCGGAAAGGTACAAGAAGATAGGTGGACGCGGTAAGGTAAAGCAAGGTATTTGTGCGCGCGTGAGTTGTGAAGAGAGAGAGAGAGAGAGTGTGTGTGTGTGGCCAACAAGCCCCCGGCTATCTCTTCCCTACTCCTCCTCCTTCCTCCTCCTCCTCCTCCTCCTCCTGTTAGACCCGGCCCTCGTCCCCGCCTTCAAACCACCTCTACCTCTACCAGCCCAGCCCAGCCTTCTATTCCCTTTCCCCCCCTCAAAGGACACTCCACTTCCACTTACACTTCACCACCCACTCCGCCAAAGTCGCCTATCCTACTCCAACCCCACTCCAACCTCACTCTACCTCACCTCTCCTTTTTCACTCACCTTTCTCTCTCTCGATTTCCGTCTCTCCTCTGTCTATCATCTCCTACAAAGACTAATCACGACTCCTTGTTTCGCCGCCTGTCAGCCGCTCGTTTGCGGACTACAAGACGCCTTCTACGACTAGACACAAGAAACTCTAATATTCAGGTCCTAGCCTTTGCTCGACTTGTCTCTTACTTGCACTCGATGGTTGTCTAAGGAATAATTCAGCTTCGTCCTCCGCCGAGCTCGACCCGTCCCATCGTCGCCACGTCCTGAGCCTCGCCTCTGCCTTCGCCTCCACCCCCTTCTCAGATCACCCTTCAGTGGACATATCTAGCCGTCCACTGAGGGTGTACGACTACGGAAAACGTCTGTCCAGGAGCACTCTTTGTCGTCGTATCTTCACTTCGCGGCCCTCGTACCAGGTCGTGACAGGACCAATATGGCCACCGTTCCGCCAAGCGGCTCACAAGAGCCCGGATCAGCAATATCCAAAAAGCCAGCCATAGACCCCTATGCAACTATCGGACAACTCTCTATCGCACCGGCAACACACACGACAGTCGTCACGACTACCACAACCACCACAACTTCATTTCCTCCCATGTTCATGAAAGCTCCGCGGAATCTGAGAGATCGGGACGCGAAAGAGTATCCCTTGGCAAATGCCCCAGCACCAGAATCCATCCGGAAATTCATGTTTAGCACAGGCAACGGTCAGGCTTGTTTCGAGGAAGCAGGTGACAGCGACGAGAAGATCCGCGAGGTAAGCTCCGCATAGATACCTGGGTAGCCCTAGGACACCAACCCCTCCTCTCCATGCATAACTGGAATTTCACGTTGATCTTATACTAATGATTATTGTGCACTCAGCACAATTCTATTTACGATGGTCTTCGCAGCGCAAACGGGACGATACAGGTCGAAGAGTCGTTCAGCGGACCCCCCGAGTTCGCAACGCCTAGCCGGATGACTCGACCCTCGACCGCCCTGACGCCAGTAGCTCGCCCCCCATCTAGCCGCCAGAAACGATCGTCTTCTCCTCCGTCTATCGCCGAAGCCGTTGAGATTGCGAGCTTGCAACGCCGCTGCAAGAAACCACGACCCTCGATCCAAGATTACCGAATTCGAAGCGGCCCACACGTTAACTCTAATTTCACTCCAGAGGATATGGAAGATGTAGTTCCTGCTACGCCTGATACAGATGTGTCTGGGCCAAGTTCATTCAAGATGCCACGACCCAAAGTGACCACGAGACGCTCCAACCTCAGATCTTCGTCCCAACAAAACCACTCGGCCTCGTGGCAGCTTCAGCAACCCGTTACCGGATCACCAAGTTCTGCGAAGCACATTTCCTCGGACTCGCCACGATCTGGGATGCAACGCTCCTCGAACGAGCACTCATTCTCCTCTTCGATCGTCGATGGCCCAGGAATAGCCGCCACACCTCCCATTGTCGAGACCGACCTCGAACCTATCGGTCCGTTCACGGCTGATGATGCTTCATTCAGCCACCCTGCTCGACCAGCGCCTCTGGACACACTTGCCGCCCAAGATGCCAGTTTGCCTAGTCCGAGTTTGTCTCCGATAACTGCTGCAGCAAGTCTCGCGCAGCACAATACTAATAACTCTTTCTCGGGCGATGCCGATGACGATTCGAACGATATCTCTAGCCTTGATATTTCACAGAGCTCGCTTCACAGGAATAGGTCCAACGATGATTTCTCGTCTTCTAGCCACAAACTTATCGACCTCTCTGACGCACGTAACGGGCTAAACATGAATCAACAGCTACCTACGCCTGCCCTCATGGATATACCTACGATGCTGGACTCCTTCGATTCTTTACCGGAAAAGATGAAAACCTACGTCATGTTCCAAATGCTTCGTAGATGCACGAAGCCAACCCTTCATTTCGTGGCTGACGTTGTAAACCCAGCCCTGAAATGCGATTTTGTAGCCTTGCTACCTCTTGAACTTAGTCTCAACATCATCAAATATCTAGACGTGCAGAGCATGTGTAGTGCTGCTCAAGTGTCTAAGAAATGGAGACATGTTGTTGACACGGATGAAACGGCATGGAAGGATCTACTCGAGAAGGATGGTTATGGACTACCCGAGGGAGAACTTGAACGCGCTGTCAAAGAAGGCTGGGGCTGGCAGTATCCACACTCAACAGAGAGCTATGAGCGAGATTTACGCCTGGCTCATACCTCGAGATCCGATACGGAGCATTCGCCTGCGCCAGGCTCATCTGGCTCGAACGGTATAGGCGGTTATACCGAGAGTGATGGAACCTCCCTCCGCCTCTCTGGACGAACAAAGAGAAAGGCCACCTCCAGGCATGGGCCTGCAAAGAAGCAACGAAAGAAGGCACCGTCGTCATCGAAATCGCAAGTGCCCATGTTCTCGCGCTCAGCAGTGCTCCGACAAGGTCCAATCGCCATCGCCGAAATTGCTGCCGCTGCGATACCAAGCCCACCAATCGGCCTGCCCAGTTTGAGGTCGATGCACCTCTACAAGTCGTTGTATCAACGCCATCATCTGATCCGAAAGAGCTGGATGGAGGAGGACACCCGACCCAAACATGTCGCCTTCCGCGCCCATGGACACCACGTAGTAACCTGCCTACAGTTCGATACAGACAAGATCCTTACCGGTAGCGACGATACGAATATCAATGTCTACGATACGAAGACTGGTGCCCTACGCAACAGGCTCGAGGGCCACGAAGGAGGCGTTTGGGCACTCCAATATGAAGGCAACACTTTGGTCTCTGGATCGACCGATCGTTCGGTGCGAGTGTGGGACATCGAGCGGGGTAAATGCACACAAGTATTCCAGGGACACACATCCACCGTGCGATGCCTAGTCATCTTGAAGCCTACCGAAATCGGCGAGACTGCAGATGGGCAGCCGATCATGATGCCAACTGAGCCTCTGATTATTACAGGATCGCGCGATTCCACACTGCGTGTGTGGAAACTACCCCAGCCTGGCGATAGAAGCATCATGCAGACAGGTCCCCCACAGAACGATTACGACAACCCGTACTTCATCCGAACTCTTTCTGGGCACCACCATTCCGTTCGTGCCATCGCAGCACACGGTGACACCCTAGTCAGTGGCAGCTACGACCATACTGTACGTGTCTGGAAGATCTCGACTGGAGAGGTACTGCAGCGCCTGCAGGGCCATAGCCAGAAAGTGTACAGCGTCGTTCTTGACCATGCTCGAAGCAGGTGCATCAGCGGTTCCATGGACAACCTCGTGAAAGTATGGTCTCTGGAGACAGGACAATGCTTGTACAGCCTTGAGGGTCACACGTCGCTTGTTGGACTTCTGGATCTGAGTCACGAACGCCTCGTGTCGGCAGCGGCCGATTCAACACTGCGCATCTGGGATCCTGAGAATGGACAATGCAAGAGCACCCTTTGCGCCCATACAGGAGCCATCACCTGCTTTCAGCATGACGGCCAGAAAGTCATTTCTGGTTCTGACCGAACGCTGAAGATGTGGAACGTCAGGACCGGCGAATTTGTCAAGGATCTATTGACCGATTTGAGTGGAGTCTGGCAAGTCAAATTCAACGAGCGCCGATGCGTCGCCGCTGTTCAACGGAACAATCGAACATATATTGAGGTAAGCACTGCAGGTACCTTGAGTCATAGTCTGAAGCTAACAAGCACGTTGTAGGTCCTAGATTTCGGAGCCTCGCGTGACGGCGTCCCTCCTGACCAACGAGGACGCAGAATAGTCGTCAACCAAAAAGGATACGAAACAGACGACGTTGACGATATCATTGAACCAGAGCCTGTATAGCCAACTCTGGTCTTCGCGAATTTCCCTTTGAGTTTCACATAGCCTTTGAGCATGATTTTGAAAAAGCAATACCCCTTATGCGATCCCCTTCGATTCGATGAGCGCTCGGTCTGCAGAGTCAATTGGACTCGATACGTCATTACTCTAACATAATGTAAACGGAACCGGACAGGTGGACACATTAGATATATCCTACATTTTCCTTTGGGCGGCGTTATTTGCATCATTTTTTAAACACTGGACCGATTTCCAGCAAACTTCAACGATGGGTGTTTGGGCAGGCTTACGTTGCATATTCCGGCGTTCTGATTGCGGATTCCCATTTTCATCTTTAGCACGCTTCTTCCTTAATGCGGAAGACAACAACACTATAGTAGTAGTAGTACGCAGTCATTAGGTGACAACATGGTCCTTTGATGGGCCACTTAGTATGAATCAAGAATATGATTAAAAAAAATTAAGCAAATGGTTTACCTCATTTTGAATTGCTTCAATATCCTCAACTAATTGTCTATGTGATTGATTTGTATGTTGGTGTATTCGGTCCAGGTAGTCGTTTGGAGCTACCCATGCGCGCCATGGTCCATGCGGATTAATAGTGCCCGCAATCGTTCCCGTCCCACCAAAACATGTCCGCCATCTAACATAATCGCGAGACCTCAGTTCCAACCATTCGCTCTCTTCTCTTACGTTAACGTAGACTTCATGTCCGTTGAGATGCGCAAACTACTATATCTCTCGTGATGCCCGCCTATTACTTCCACATTACTTTCGAACTCTACCCATCGAGGTCTTCCCCAGAAACGACGTACACCCCACCTCCACAAACCGACATCTTCACCTCCAGTCTTCCCTCACACGGCTCGTCACCCTGGGGCATACCTACTCCCAGCTCGGCAAAGTCCAGTTTCTCCAAATCTCCCGTCTCAAGCAGCGACGTGAACCGCCTCACTCGTGCCCGCGAACGACCGCCAGCTCCCCGTCGCTTCAGTCATCGTGCTCAACAAACCTTCCCCGAGCTTCACGACAGCCCCGTACCGATCGTTAAGCCCCCGAAGAGACCGGCACACAGGCGGACGCAAAGCTTTGCCCCCAGAGATTGGCGCTTCGACACCATCTCCATCCAGAGCATCGACATGAATCCCAGTCCAAGCGAGGAAGGCACCATCCGGGCGCTCAAGCAACCTTCACATGCAACGAGCTCCGGGGGACTAGCTACCAAGGGCAAATTCATACCTTCGGACCTCAAGGACACAGAAGTGGGATGGGGTGTTGTTCATCTGTATAGAGAGGGAGAGGAGACACCCGGTCTATACGATGAGGTCAAGGATGGCGCTTTCAACGAAGAGGACTGCACAACATTATGCATACTTGCGGTGCCATCGTACATGACACCCTCAGACTTGCTAGGTTTCATGGGAGAGCAGACGAGGGAGCACGTCACTCATTTCCGTCTGGTGCGGACGAGTAGAGCGAACAAGTATATGGTCTTGATGAAGTTCCGGGAAGCTAAGAAGGCGCGAGAGTGGCGGAAAGAGTGGAATGGCAAAACATTTAATAGCATGGAGGTAAGTTTATGCACATTCTGTGGCTTCTTCGCATTGCTGACCATGATCACCAGCCTGAATACTGCCATGTCGTCTTCGTCAAGTCTATAAGCTTCCAAACATCATCGGATGGCACCAACCACGACCCATCCTCATATCCGGACCTCACCAACGATCCATTCACGCCTGCTTCTACCAAAGAGCCCACTGCTCCCCTCCCATCGACAGTCGACTCACACTCCCTGACCACGAAACCCTTCGCACCGCCGACCCCTTCGCTCGTCGAGCTGCCAACATGCCCCGTCTGCCTCGAACGCATGGACGAAACCACCGGGCTGCTCACAATCCTCTGCCAACACGTCTTCCACTGCGCATGCCTCGAGAAGTGGCGGGGATCAGGCTGTCCCGTCTGCCGATACACACAAAACGACGCGTTCGCGAGCCTACGCGACGGCGACACCCCAGACAATGAATGCAGCGTGTGCGGCTCGACCGCCAACCTCTGGATCTGCCTCATCTGCGGCAACATCGGCTGCGGACGCTACGACTCGGCGCACGCCTTCGCACACTACGAAGCCACCTCGCACACGTACGCCATGGACGTCGTCAGCCAGCACGTCTGGGACTACGCGGGCGACGGCTACGTGCACCGACTCATCCAGAACAAATCCGACGGTAAGCTCGTCGACCTTCCCGCCTCCCACACCTCGACCACGTACGCCCCGTCCAGCATGACCGGCTACTCCAACGACACGGTGCCGCGGGAGAAACTCGACAACATGGGCATGGAGTACGCCTACCTCCTGACCTCGCAGCTCGAGTCGCAGCGCGCCTACTTCGAAGAGCAAGTCGAGCGCGCCGCCGACAAGGCCGCAAAAGCCGCTTCCTCCGCCGACGACGCCAACCGCGCGGCTGCCTCCCTCTCCGCGTCCCTCGCACGCCTCGAATCCCGCCACGCTGACGCGCAGGCCAGCATCGCGGCGCTCGAGCGCGACAACACACGCAACGCGGCGCGCGCGGCTTCCGCACAGGACCTCGCCCGCAGCCTGACGAAGCAGTTCAAAGAAGAGCAGACGATCAACGAGGCCCTGATGACGAGGATCGCGTTCCTAGAGGGGAAAGTCAAGGACGCGGATGACAGGGCGAAAGCGGCCGAGGAGCAGAAAAGGGACCTCGAGGAGCAGAATCGAGATCTGAGTTTCTTTATATCGGGGCAGGAGAAGTTGAAGGAAATGCAGGGGAACGAGGTGTTGGGACTGCAGGAGGGGGAGGTCGAGGCTGCGTCGGTGGAGGTTGGGGAGAAAGGGACTGGGAGGAGGAAGGGGAAGGGGAAGAAGAAGAACTGAGGTGAAGTACTTGTTCATTCATTCTCCTCGTAGGATTTGATAGTATTCATTTCTCTCAGTCTTTTCCTTGTAGCGAACAGACGGACGGACGGGCAAAAAAGGAGTTCCTTTGCGATTTTTACGATACCCCCTTGGTTCCCCCCCCCCACTTAGTTATAGAGAGTGAAAAAGAGTGCCCTTCATTATATCAAGGGGCACTTCACTCACACGTGCATACATACCTCATAGTAGTAATCAACAACATACACCACTCTCCTCCATCACTCACTCTCTCAGATCTAGCACAGCACCATTGAAGCAAAAAAGGTTCAAGAACTCAGTGTAATCCATTTCCCCACATGTTTTACTCCGTAAAGATATGCTAATTCATTTCATAAAAAAGAAAACCACCGTCCATGACTTTGTTGTACTTGCTTGCTTGTGTTAGTAGTTGTTGTTTTCCAGCATTTGGTTTCGTCGTTCATGGCCGTGTCTTATCGTGTCGTGAGAGTCATTAATGGAAAGGAAAAGGGAAAAAAATGCAAAATAATGCATGCCGGACCACAAGTGGAGGATGGACATGTGGAAAAGGGGTGAAAAGGAGACAGAGGTCCCATGATACAAGCACCAGTCAGAACCCATTAATCAAACACCATTACCCGTGACAAGTCCGACGCCTCGTAAAGGAAGAAAAAAGGAAAGGAACAAAAAATATACAAAAAATGTACCTCACCCCGAAGGCGAAGCAAGACACCGGGAGGATGGCGTCCGAAGGTTCACAAATATCCAGGAGTCGTGAGAGGCAGTATCCAGAATATAAGATGGCCAGAGAATACCTCGGACAAGGTCTGTGCCGATGCCATCAGTGCCGATGTTGCTGATCAGACCAGATGTGTCATGAAAAAATATCGTCATGTTGCTCGGTTGTCGACATCTCAGAACCAGTCGTCGTCATCCTTCTTTCCGACTGCACCAATCTCTTTGTCGAATCCCAATCCCATACCAAGGTCCATCTTTGGTGCTTGGATCTGGGGCGGTGGCTGGGATTTCTTAGTGGGCGATGCCTTCACGGGGCTGCTAGGACCTTTCCCATCGCCAGCACCCATTCGCACCGTCTTCACGTCCCAATCATCTTCGAGGCCGGCCTTGATCCAGACCTTAACTGCATCGTGCACAGCACCATAGAATTTGGGGTTGCAAGCACGCAGATGACCCATCAATTTCTCAAATCCGGAAACTTTGCATTCTTGACGGAAGGTGTTACGGGCCTCACGAGTAGGCAGAGAAGCGATGATTCCATTGAGAAGGTCGATGTGTGTGGCAATGTAGTTAGTCGCATCCCATTCCACTCCTCCGACATATGGTGCTGCAGGGACGATGGCACGAGGTCCTGGGAAGTGAGTCTTCGCAAACGATGCTGGAGCCGTGTCCTCGGATTCCTGCCTGGGCAACGGTACAACATTGAGGTGGTGAATGAAGATCCAGAACACCTCCTTGGTCACATTTGTTATCTCCTTGCACCAGACTTGATATGGGCGCGGCTGGTGCATTTGCAGAATAAAGGGTACCGTTGAGGATTCCTTCTCCTTAACAGGATCCTTCAGGTAAGTGAGCAGCTCACGAGCGCGGCAAGAAAGCTCAGACTCGTGAGCAGAGGAGATATGGGCGAAGATGATCTGGATGATAAGCTCGCGGGTGGTGAATTCGCAGGGTCCCTTGTGTTCTTCATCAAACAACATGCCGAGCAAGGCAGGGTAGAGTTTGGGTGAGATCTCGGCGAATTGCTTGAGCGCTGAATCCGCAGTGCATAGTCCCTTGAGACAGCGGAGAACTTCATGGAGCAATTGGTCTTCGTGATCTTCGCGCCATTCGACTTCCATGATGCGGTAGAGCAACCCAACCAACTCGGTCATGCCACCCTCGTGTAGGAACAAGTCAACCCACTCCACGGTCTCATTTCGCAGAAGGAGCCGAAGCTTATGAAGCTTCCCAACTTCCACATCCTGAGGCTTGGTCGTCTTCTTCATATAAGTAACAAATTCATCGGGACTGGAGGATTTGGCACTCTTGGACGAAGACTTCTGTGAAGTATTTGATACCAAAGAGCGTGTGGAGGGCGATTTGGGAATTGGGGTTGCTTTGGAAGATGTCTTTCTCTCATTTCCGGGTCGCTCGGGCTTGGCCTTCTTGGTTGGGGAATCGCCCTTGCTAAAGGTGAAGGTCCTGCTCCTGGGGCGTTCCCGTTTGGTAGAGGCACCAGTCTTGCCGTCTCCTTGTACCTCTTCATCGGAGCCATCGCGTGACTTGGGCGCCTTTTCAGATGTCCACTTGGTGTTACTATTTCCTGAAACATCTGTCATCGAACCCTGAGCAGATGTTGCACGAGACATTGTCTGTGGAGTGTCAAGCTTGTGTGTGCGAACAAAGTCGGCTTTGACCTCAAGCTTTAATGTACGCATTGCCGTCCGCTGATGTTGTGGGATATTACGGGACTCCTGTAACACCGTGTTAGTCTAGTAACAATAAGAAGTACATATTAGCAACACTCACAAGGACGGCTTCGAATTCGGCATCGATCTGCTTAGGATCAAGTTTTGGGGGAGGGGTAGGCCCAATGTAGACTTCCTTCGCTTTGCCATTGAAAGCAGCGACAGCGGCCATGACACGGTTTGGCTTCTTCCCAGGGCTTGCATCCCGCTTTGAAGCTCCATCTTTCTTCTTGCTATCCGAGTTCGAACGACGTAACATACTCTTAGCAGAGATGCTTTTAGAAGATGTCGACTTCTCTCCGTTGCCTTTGGTCTCACCCAATGGAGCTCGCTCGGTGCTTCGCTTCTTCGTCAGGGTTTCGAACAATCCATTGGAAGAAGTATTAGGTAGAAAGGTCGACTTTGGTCGTTCTTTGCCAGCAGGCTTCTGCAGTGAAGGCTGTCCGTAGTCGAAGAAGTTGCGCTGCTTAGAGGGAGAGTAATTCGAAGGGGTGTAGAGCCTCATCTCGTCTTCGATGCTTCGGCGATCGTTGAGAGGAACCTTGCTAGTGGTAGTCACTTCCTCGAAAGGCTGCGAGCTGAACTGTGCCCAGATAGGTGTGATCGCGGGTTCAGTTGCACGAGCAGAACTCGGTGGGGTGGTATTTTCTTTATCTTTGGGGAGGGCTACGGGTTCTTTTGTAGAGGAGTGCTTTGCCTTGCCAAAGACCGCAGCAAGATTTGTTGTTGATTTGGTCTTCTTAGGCTTATCGGTTGCTGTGGTGTCCTCGCGCGCTCGGCTCTTGTCCCGCGAGTGATTGTTGTCCCTGGAGCGGTCCTTAGCTCTCGCGTCCCTTTCTTTGTCTTTTCCCAGTGAACGCAGTGAAACAGAGCTGAGTGTCTTCTTGTGGAGGCTCTTTGTCGGGCTGCCGGTCTTTGTGTCTTGTGACTTCTTCGGTGAAGACGGTGGTTGGATAGGAATATTCTGAACCTGGCTCCTCAATTGGTTATGAGGATGGTCTGGTGGCAGAAAGGATGCTCCGGCATTCGCGATGGGGTTGTAAAGGCGACCTTCGGGCTGGGCCTGGCTCAGAGCACTGCCATCGGAAGGGGAGCGTTTGTGGCTCTTGGGAGCAATGATAGACTTTAGAACTGAAGATGACTTGTTGCGTCGATGTTGGCCTTCGGTTGGCCTTGTTGCTGGTATCGAAGCCATCTTGAAGCAATGCAGTGGTCACGAAGAAATAAATAGTGGGAAGAAGAGGAAGTAAAGGCCGGGATCGCAGGGCAAACCCCCGAAGTAAGAAACAGAGAAAACGTGTTATGGCTATATGGGAAGGATGTTTGATATTAAAGTGAGCAGTGTTGTTGGTTGAGATTGCTCTGCATAGCTCGTGCCTGTGGTTGCGTTGTTTCCGCCAAGTAAACACAACAATTCGTTTCCACAGCGACCCCGACAACCCGACCCGGAAACCCCACGCACCCCAGATCCATCAACGACAACCAAAACATTCTCGATTGGGGCCACGACATGACTCGATGATCATTCTACGGCAAGTCCGGATGAAGATGCATAAAGACTAAAAGTTCCCCTCTTTCACTGATCGCGCGGCTTGCATTGCAATTGTGGTTCGGAACAGTTGACATTCTCTAGAAACTACTTGCTATATTGATCTTATATTCTGACAATAAGCAATAGAATAAAACTAAGGAAGAACAACTGAAAAAGAGAGCTTATTTTCTTCCTATAACTTGAGAATAATAGTGTCATGCATTCATTATCTAGCCTTGCAGCTATCATGAACGCTACAGAGGGTTGACACGTCGGGCTGGCTACCTGCTACCTTCATGTATCTTCCATGGAAGTAGGAGTGTACTGTAGCCAGTAACAGTCTTAAAAACAGTCTCAAACACTCCGCGATATGAATGCACTGTTGTGGGCATAGAATACTAGCAGGGAGCCAGCCCAATGAGCCAACCCTGTGTACATGAGAATGTAAAAGTGTCAGTGATACCTCAATATGATTGATTATGAACAAAACCTGGATCGAACCTCCACCACATCTGATACCACTTAATTACCTAGTAGACTTATACATCTCCCCTCCAAGTCGCAATAACCCCACTTATTACCATCTCTATCGATGACCCATACCACCATCAAGCCTCAAAAGCTCCCCAATAGTCAACCGTCCAAACGTCGGCATCTTCTTCGTACGATGGCTCAACCCAGCCGCAAGCACATTGGAACATCCATTCGTATTCAGACACAGCCCCCCGCCGCCTACACAGCAGGTGCCCGGCACGCAGACCGTTCCTAGGCCGCAGTCAGCGGTGGAATTGCACCTCTGGTAGTCGTCGCAGAAGCCCCCGCCGTTGAAGCAGAGGCCGCTGCCGCCGGACTCAACACCGCAAATGCACTCCGAATTGCTGCCGCAGGTTCGCAGGCTGCCGCAGCGGGAGTCGCAGGGCGGACGCGTGCAGACGCCGTTGGTGCAGGTGTTGCCGGAGGGGCATTGCACGCCGCAGCCGCCGCAGTTCTGGGGATCGGTGCTCACGTCGGGACATGTGCCATTGCAGAAGACGATGTTAGGGCCGGTGATGGGGCAGCTTGTTGGCGTGGGAGATGTGTCCGTTGGGAGTTGCGTTGTTGCTGTTGCTGTTGCAGGAGTTGTTGTGTTGGAAGCAGAGCGAGTAATGTTCGATGTTGGAACAGTCGTGGGAGGAACGAAGGTTGTTGCATTGGAGAGACTAACCGTCAAGTTGAAGGTGATCACTGTTGTTGGTACTATAGTTGTCGTAGTATTCAGAATAGTAGTAGTAATATTGGCAAGTCCAGTAGTACTGGTACTAGTACCCGTGATGGTAGTATTGAAACTGGCTGTTGTCGTGTTCGCACCATCCGTGGCACTAGTGCTTGTACTCCTAGAGAACGTTGTATTCTGAAATGGTGGTGTAGGGGATAATCGAGTAGTAGTAACAGTGGTAGCAGTCGCAACATCTGTGGCCGTGGGCGAACGGCTTTCAGACGGCGAGGTGACCGGAGCGGTACCTGTACCTGTGCCTGTGCCTGTGCCTGTACCAGTTCCAGTGCCCGTATTATCGGGATCGGAAGTCATGATAAGTGAGGTCGTAGACGTAGTGCCATTAAAGGTCATCGTAATGTTGTACGTAGTACTAATCTGGGCCGCCGTCGTACACGGGGCAGTAACTATATTCGTGATAGTCTTCGTCAAAGTGAACTTTTTCGTCTATAACTTTCATGTCAGTGATACAGTTGGGGGCAAGCACAAGGAGATACTGACTGTTCTTGTCACGGTAGTGGCTGTTGCAGTGACTCCCAGGCAGGAACATGCGCTGGCGTATCGGTCCCCTGGACATACTGTGGTGGCATAGTATGGGACGGTTCCGTAGGTGGTGGATCGATCGCGGGTGTAATATTGATCAAGAGGTGCTCGGTGCATCACAGGGGCAGGCCTGTCCGTCGGCGACGAACGTACGATTGATACGCTATCGTTTGGCAAGGTGGAGCATAGAGGCTTGGAGGTGAATTTGATCGTACATGTTGTCGTTATCGTTGTCGGTCTATCTTGTCAGTGAAATGAATCATACAGTTTCAATCCTGAATAGCATACTTTGGATCCTTCGTGTATGTCGTGGTCATGTATTTAGAGCAGTCTGTAGTTGCTCTGACAGGATAACCATAACCATATCCATATCCACTGCCTTTGAGTGCAAGAAGACAGTCGTCTTGATAGCAATATTCACGTTCTTCTAGGACATTTGCAAAAGAAAGGAAAGGAAAAGCGAGTGTAGACAAGTAGCGAAGCTTCATTGTGAGGGAATTGCGGAAATGGTAAAGCGAGCGAAGTATGGCCTATGGTCAGAGATACGGGCATCCCATCTTGATATAACAGTTTCTGTTGCCACCGACAGGAAGATTGGCATGGGTACAGACTGTTCAGATCTATTGATGAGCGTTGCATAGACAAAATTCCGTCCAAGTTTGATAGATTGCAAGACGGCAGAGGCGGTCTTACAAGGCAACATGCCGCAATAAGAGAGACCATTGTACGGCATCCGCATTAGGATGACTATTACTTGTATAAGCGAAAGTTTCTAGCTTGTGTAGTGACGGATGATCGAGTTGAGCTCATCGATAACAGAAACAGTATATCATTGCCAATTGAAATCTAGCTGCAAGTACACTATTCGTTACTAAATGCACTATTTGGGAGATATCCAACGCCCACGGTCTACAAGAGCGATTGATTGACGTCTTTAGGAATAGTAGAATTCGTAGAGTGGAAATTTGGGCCAAATGATTGGCAAGTCGCACCTTGTGTTGCACGCATTGTACACGGGGGAATGGTGGTCTCACAAACGTGCCGTTGGCAGACTAATGCAGGTACAAAGTTCAGAACGGTGTAGCTAGAAATAGGACCAAAGCAGGTTTTTGATCGTGAATACTCGTATTGTATTGTGGAAATGCTGCGCAGCTACTTCCATTTGACGGATGTGTTGGAGCTTTCTGGACCCCTGTGCCCATTGTCAGACTTAAAACCAAGGTGGCATGAATAAACTCATGTTAAAATGCCTTGCAGGGTTCATTTAAAGTCTCTATGATAAGTCTAGCTAAAATTTTAATCCAGAAGCAAATCGGTTTGTCATAAGGAGTACATACGGTCTACGGTCGTGAAAGTAAACCACACCGAACCCCTGGTATGGCTTAGACCGCGCTTCGATCATTTAGCTTCACTGTGATATTCATACCCACAGTTGCGGAAAATGTTCAGAAGACACGCACTGCTCACGTAGAGCAACGGTGGCTTAAGAGGTGTACCGGCCCGCATCACCATGGCTGTCATTCCACAACTCAACGTGCAACATCAAGCGAACCTGCCCCCGAAGTACATTATTGATATCACCCATGGTGGAACAATTTCAGAGTTTCATGCTGAGACCAGAAAATTGAGATGTTCTTAACTGTGATTGACTAGGGTAATTATTTCCAGCAAACGTGGTGGGTAGTTCTGTGCACTTGCAGCGACTACTAAAGAGTACACAGTACATGTACTATTCCTAGCTAGGATATGAGCTCGTGAAGGTGGTGGCTGGTTGTGCCTCACAGAGCGAACAGGAAAATGCAATGTATGATATGGTATCGTTACAAAGGTTAATGTTACAATTTTGGCGCCTCGCGGCTTTTGGAAGTACTTTTCGAATTTATGGCTTCAGTCGCTGCCAGATTCAGGCCGGGGGAAGAAAATTCGCGAACAAAGCACCCTGTACAATTCCGTACAAGACCATGAATCGCACTGCCCACTGAGGTTTCATGCTCGTCTGCTCTTTCGCCGAAGAGGATGCTGTCTGAGCTATCCACGTAGCTATGATTAAGTACCAGATCGGATAGCCGGAAGAAATCCGATTGACGATCTGGACGTGGAAATTCGTAGTCGCAAGAAGTGCAAGTGACAGTTGGGGTAATGCCAGTTGCGGAAAGTGACATATGGCTGTCGAAGAATCATTTGGTGGCGAGTCCTCCTTTGTTTGAGCCTTCCCATTAGACTTCAGCTGATCATGACCATGACCAGATGCCATTACAGTTACACTGGTCTTGATCATAAGCCAGAGCATTGGCGCAGCCATCAGGAATAGTGGCAAGTTTGGAAGAGTCCAGTATTTCAAGAAGCCGACATGCCTATTCGAAGCTGTTAGCGAAGATATCGAGCCAGTGAAGCCGTTACCTACCAATACCGTTCCTGAACCCACGAATAGATGCTAGGCAGAGCCTTCTTGCACCATGGCCTGACATTTCCATCGCCAGTCTTGTCTACGCAGTATTCGGAATATGCAAGATACTGGGGAAGTATGAGTCCGAATGGGAGGACTGCGCCAGCGATGCATGTCACAAACAGCCGGTGAGCGTCCTGTTTGTTCAACCTGAAGGTGAGGATGTCTGGAAGTGCAAGTACGACATCATACAAGAATATCAAGCCGCTCAATAAGCCGTTGCTCCGGATTAGAGTTGCTACTGCGAAGATCAAGCCTGAGCCCACCAAGGTTACATCCCGGTGTGCAGTAGCCATTCCATTGGTTGAGGTAATGTTTCTTGCGAGAACGTAGAGAAGCATCCCTGTGAAGTTTAAGAGAGAGAAGAGTGCCTCAGCGTAAGGGGCGATCAGGAACATGCTGGCGGGAGAGATGATATGAAGGCAGCTTGCAATGAATGGAACTTTGCGGTTCTGGTATGGCGCCAGGATGAGAGAAAGTAGACGATATAAAACAAGCACAGAGAGCAAGTGGCAGATATTTGACACGGCAAATCCGGCCAACACGTACTTCCGTACAGGAGCATCTGGATAGCCTGGAATGACTTTGATATATTCAGCACATAGGAAAACTATGGAAGTCAACAAGGAAAGGGCTCACAGTTTCCAATAACTCTTAGCAATTGGGAGTAAGCCCAACTGAAAGCCCATTCTTGCTCGTACTCGTAGCCTCTCTGGGCGGCCTTGACGAAGTAGATAGCATCCCAACGAAAGAGATTGAGGGAAAGTCGATCAATGAAAGATATCACAGACGAGTTGGTAGGCTGTTGAGCATCTTCATTAAGGAGTATGTACCCTGAGGTGTCATATCCGGGCGTTGGACAGACAATTGCAAGGAAAGTCAAGAATGATTTCCACGCCAGGAAAAGTGGCACTAGATCCTTCGCATGGTCGGTTCGAAGCATCATGTTAGTCGATTGAATTCATCGCTGTTGATGTGTGTCTTGATTGGAGGGGGCGGTCAGTCTTCCTGCAGGCATGCGCTAAAGACGAAAACCGTCTAGACCAAAGCAAGATCTGGTTAGCCCTCATCACCTTTTCGTTCCTACTCGGATTAACTATTCTGCCGGCCCCGAGACGAAAATTAACCGAACGCCAGCCCACTTGAACTTTCGATTTTCCTTTGCGCATCTTCAACCTCATCCACGCCGACAATTTTAACTAACCACAGGTCAAGGTAAGCATATCGCAATACCCTCCTCCCCCCAAATACAAACTACAATTGCGATACAAGAAATTGTTCGCAATGTTTGTTCTGGAAACTATGTTTTCTTGCAAAGGCTAGAGTTGTGGATGGCGCAAGCCTCCCTCTCTTACGAGACAGAATATCGCTAACGGTTCTGTTCTCTATGATCAGCCTCGGACAAAATGCCTCCCAAAGGAAAGAAGGTAGCGGCTTTCCCGCAATCAAAGGCGGGAGCTTCCTCCAAGAAGCCTAAGGTAAGTCTTCGCAATCCATTCTCAACCTCAGTTTTCGTTTCATCGCGTGGGTGCTAATTTTGTGATCCAGAACCCTCTCATCGAGAAGCGTCCTAAGAACTTCAACATCGGAAATGACCTCCAGCCCGCCCGCAACCTTGCTCGCATGTAAGTCAGAAAAGTCCGATGGTATTGGAAAAAATTTTCTAACATCATAATAGGGTCCGATGGCCCGCCTACGTCCGTCTCCAGCGCCAGAAGAAGATCCTCAACCTCCGTTTGAAGGTTCCCCCGGCGATTGCTCAGTTCACCCACACCCTCGACCGCAACACCGCCACCCAGGCATTCAAGCTCCTCAACAAGTACCGCCCTGAGACCAAGCAGGAGAAGAAGGAGCGTCTCACCAAGGAGGCCACCGCTGTCTCTGAGGGCAAGAAGAAGGAGGATGTCAGCAAGAAGCCCTACGCCGCCAAGTTCGGTCTCAACCACGTTGTCGGCCTCGTCGAGAACAAGAAGGCTTCCCTCGTCTTGATCGCCAACGATGTTGACCCCATTGAGTTGGTTGTCTTCCTCCCCGCCCTCTGCCGCAAGATGGGTGTCCCATACGCCATAGTCAAGGGCAAGGCCAGGCTCGGAACGGTCGTCCACCAGAAGACCGCTGCCGTCCTCGCCCTCACCGAGGTCCGCTCCGAGGACAAGAGCGAGCTCTCCAAGCTCACCTCTGCCATCAAGGATGGTTACCTCGAGAAGCACAAGGATGCCACCCGCCACTGGGGCGGTGGTATCATGGGTGCCAAGGCCAACGCCCGCACTGAGAAGAAGAGGAAGGCCATCGAGAACGCCATCAAGATCTAAATGAATTGATGTAAGCGTTTGGCGGTGGGTATTCATGGTTTTTATGGCGTCTCCATTACTTGCATGTAGGGCTCAGAATATGGCCTTGGTGTTTTAGGACAGTCAAAAGCACTAGCGTTTTATGGCTGAAAATGAATCTTCATGAACTTCATGGATTACTCACTCAATTATGCGGCGACAAACTTTGACCACTAGCGGATAATCTAAATCGTGACCGCCCAACTTTGTACCTGACAGGACTCCTTTAACCTACTGCCTACTTAGACCAGATGAACCCCCCCTAGCTGCCCCACCTTACCCAAACGACGACCCTTATCGATCGTCCCTTCCCCGTCCCCTTCCCCCACTACCTTCAGCTTTGTGTGTCCATACACCTCTTAGATACAAACAACATCCAACCGCGGCACTACTGTCCTTACTATCCAAGTATGAATACCATTCCCTCTACTGTTCCATCATGGAGACTTACACAAATTGCTAGGTAGTAATCCAAACCGGGCGCTATGCCGCTCACTGTACTCTCCGACGCGGATGTCCGAACGCTCCTATACAGCCTCAAGAAGGAAGACATTCTCGACATCCAGCAGAGTCTCGCCGATGCTCTTCACTACTACTCGACCGCGACCGAGAATGACCAAAACGGCTGCTGCTCAACCTACCAGCCCCTTCGTACTAAGCTCAAACGTCCAGATGGCCAAACCACACTGGTTATGCCAGCTTCCTCGAACGAAGGCTTCGGAGTGAAGCTTGTCACTCTCGCCGGTCCAGATGCGCCTTCTACATTCTCCAAACCGTCGAGAACCGACAGCAGTAGCACCGGTTCTGCTCTCCCCTCCCTGGACTCTCTCTCCCTCTCTTCGGAAAACACCATCTCAACAGCATCCTCCACCAACCCCGTCGCGCGAACCGAATCTCTCGAAAGCTCGCAGAGCACAACACCAAGAGGGTCCCTCACCCTCCTCGATAAGAACGGCAGCACACGAGCCCTCATCAACGCCGAAGAAATCACCGCCTTCCGTACCGCCCTCGCCTCAACCATGCTCTTCAATAAACGCCACAACGTGCACGACCTCCTCGTCTTTGGCGCGGGCCGTCAGGCATATTGGCACATCCGGCTCGCGCTCCTCCTCCGCGGTCCCGAAATCCACCACCTCAACATCGTAAACCGGTCTTACATGACCGCCCACAACCTGATCGAATCGCTCTACGCCCCCCACGATTCCCCAGCCTCATTCCCGCAGATCAACATCTTCGCCAACGAAACGCACCTCGCGCGCCCCAAGATCTCCATCCTGACCCCACAAGCCCAAGAATATGACCGCCTTCTCAAGAACACCGTCCGCCAATCCGCCGCCATATTCTGCACCACCCCCTCCGTCGAGCCTCTGTTCCCAGCAGCCTACCTCACCAACACCGAGGGCCGCAAAAAAGGCCGCTACATAGCCGCCATCGGATCCTACAAACCGCACATGCTGGAACTGCACCCGGACATCCTGAAGCAGAACGTGCAGCCGGAACATGGCCATCATTTCCACAAGCATGCGAAGACAGGAGGGGCGATCATCGTGGATTCCGTGGAGGCATGCTTGAAGGAGGCGGGCGAGATCATAAAGGCGGGCATCACGGGAGATCAGGTCGTGGAGATTGGAGAGCTGATTATGCTAAGGAGAGACGCGGAGCAGAGGCGTAGGGAAGGAGGCGAGGGTATAGATTCGGATTCTACTGGGAGTGGCGTCGAGTTGGGCGAGGTGAAGAAGGGGAAGGGTGCGATGGGTCAGGAAGAGAAGCAGAATCATTCCATAGCCGACTGGTTGCATAAGGGGAATGTCATATACAAGAGCGTGGGTCTAGGACTAATGGACGTGGTCGTTGGGTCCCAGCTCGTCAGGTTGGCCGACGAGAGGGGCATCGGGACGAGGATTGATAATTTCTAGTACCACGAAGGTAGCATCAGCAGCAAACGTTCGCGGAAACAAGAAAGACATTGGTGAGGGTGAGGAAGAGCGAGAGAATAGAAAACCAAGGATCATCAAATCCGCCCCTACAGAACTTAACATTCTACCCCTCTACCCAAAAACACTTCACGCTAAACCTATATTCCATAGAAAGACCAAAAAGCTTCCAAAAAAATGAATAAACAGCTTCCACATGATTTAATTTTGCCTCTCCCAGTTCAACCCCTCAGACATCCCAGACAGAGGCTTACTTATATCAAGTAGAAACGATACAAGCCTTCTTATGTTCGACTGTCAAGTTCCAGCACTGTGAGTTATATCTAATATGGTTAACCACCTCTCAAAACTCCATGAGGCGCTCGCTTTTCCAGCATTGTCGTTCTCAAGTCATTCACAAAAAGTGTTTGTTTTTTTTAATTTTATTTCTTCATCGTTTATTTATATCTATAATACAATTCTTGCTGTCTGACTTTCTCAACTCTCCAGTCTCAACTCAAGAAATGCAAAAGCTTTCTTCTTTTGTGTGTCGTTCGCATCTAATAAAAAAAAAGACGAACAAACGGAGGAACTCTATTCCTCCAATGCTAACCTCATTTCGCGATAGGTGGATTTTGTCGTTTTTTTAAGCTTAAGCAAAATAGCTCTTCCAAAGCACGCCCTCGAGATCCTCAAGTTGCTCCGTCTCAAAAGCCTAGAATCACAAACAGTTAGTTTCTTATTTCTTCTTTCCCTTGCTTTGAAAGGGTGCTCGGTGGGGCATAGGAATAAGGATAGGAATAGGAGAGAACTTACCTTGACGTCAGCATGCCAAGTATCCTGCCTCGTCTTCTTGAAGTCCGCGAGGATGCTCTTGACGCTCTTGCCCACCATGCCGGGGTCGCTCGCGGCCTTGCGGGCCAGGGTGGCGAGGACGTCGGGCAGCCATGCGGGCGGGGGGCTCATGTAGGGGAAGGCTTGGATGAGGCTGCCGAGGCCGAGGACGGCGGCGTGGCGCGTGAGGATGAGTTTGTTGTGGTCCGGTGTCGGGGTGCCCGGGTTGCGGCGCTTGGGGAGCGGGTTCTTCGCGAGCATCTGCGTGAATTGCGACTTGAGGGATTCGACCATGGAGTCGCGGAGCGCGACGGGCGAGCAGCGGATCATGCCGGAGAGGGTGGTCGCGGCGCCCATGCGCACTTCGAGTTGGAGGTCGCCCAACATGGCGGAGACACAGTCGAAGAGCTGGCGCTGCTGCTCTTCGGACATGAGGAAGAGGCGCCGGAAGTAGATGACTTGGATGTTGATGAGGATGCGGAGACGCTGGTGCCAGGATGTCGCGTTGCGGCCGATGCGGATGAGAGCTGCGATGAAGCCCGCATCTTCGCCTTGTCGGTGGGGAATGTTGGGGAGATGGCGGAAGACGTGGTACGCAAGAGATTGAAGCTCAGGGTCTTCCTTGATGTCCATCATGTGTAGCAGCTGCTCCATGAAGACATCTGGGAAGAACTTGACGAGCTGAATGCACTCGTAGGATGTGAGTGTTGAGTCAAGCCAAAGAAGCACCGTCTTGCCTCCCGATGTGTATGATGATGGTGTTTGTTGACCTGGTGTACGCTCATGTCGCCATTTCTCCAACCTCTCGAAGACTTCTGTGATTGTTGCCGAGTATTCCTCATCAGGTTCATAAGGCTTCAGACCCAGCGATGACGCACCTTTCTGGGCAGACATAAGCGTCTTCACGTCCTTATACGACTCGTGATATCTAGTACGATAAATACTGGCAATTGTCTGACCCATAGCTTCACGCACACCCTTGTAAGGGTGGTCAAGATGCTTCATAAAGTCTTCCAGGATGGGTTTCTCCAGTCGGAAGTGCCAGCCAATGTCGCTGATGCACTGTTGGAGCAGGTGAATCTTCGAGGACTCTTTGAAGGCAGCGTTGGAATCCATGTCCAAGCGGAAGCTTGAAAGCCAATCCACAAGGGGCCAGTTTCGCCTAGGGTCTTTGGATTGTAGAACGACGTGGAGGAACGTAGTCCAATAGGATGAGTTCTCGGGCGTGAGTCCATCTTGGAAGATACCGCGGACGATGGGGAATGCGTATTCCCATACTTCTTGACGCTGCTCAGCTGGAAGATCTGGTGCAGTCGACAACAGAGCTCCCATGATCTCAGAGGTGGCTCGATGTTGATGTTTATCACTTCCATCGCCGTAGACAGACTGTGTCAGATCCTTGATATCCTCAAAGTTCGCTTCAGTGAGACCGCTGAAGAGCAACTCGAATGCATGCGTGAGCATCATGGCGCTCGACATCCGGAATCTGTCCGCACTAGAGTCGCGTGGTTCCTGTTTAAGATATGCAAAATATGTCGAAAACCAATGTCGATCAAGGAGCTTGCCAATTCTTGCACGGACTCGGTTCTCAACATCATCGTAGCTCAACGGCGGCGCGTTCGGAAGATAACCCGGCATGGTCTTGTTCCAAACCAACCATCCGGGATAATCAAAGTCGACATAGTATTTGGCCTCGGGCTTCGCAAAGGTAGCCAGGTGCTCTTCGGTCCAGCCAGGCTGATCGGACTTCGTAGGAACAGTGATCTTGTCGGGAAGGTCTTCGTCACCAAGCAAATAGCGCTCATAGTTGTGGCCGGTGATTGCGCGCGTCTGGATGACAGAAAACAGTCCAATCAGTGCTCCGGCGTGAAGACTGCGAAGATTGGGATGAGAGTCGATTGTACCCATGGTCACGAGATCGATCATCTCTTCGGACGCAATGGTCTCGTACCGCATAGTGAGGTTTACGATAATGGCAGCAGTCCTGCTCACCTTCTTCCAGTGAGCTGTTTTGCAGGTCTCGACCAGCTCGAGGGAAAGATTAGACTTCTTCTCTTCTATCCGTCCTCTCTTTCTCTTAATGTAACTGCGTCGTTTTTCAACCTTCTGTTGAACTGCTTCTTGCTGGTCCGTCCCGATGGCGAAAGCAATGGACTCAACAATGTCTTTGTCGAGTATAACCATCCTTTCCAGCGCCTTGCCCATGTCCATGACTTGGAAAGTAGCGTTGGAAGCGAGCTTCTGCACAGAAGGCTTGTCCGCGCCTGTGACTTCGATGAACGCCTTAATTAGGGTAGGCGTGAATCGCCAATCTCGACTTATGGTCTTCGCAAGACTACCGAAAAGCAATGAGAACATTGCACCCTTAATGCGTGGGTAGTTGTTCTCAGCAACAGCTTTAGTCAACGCCTCGAGCAAAGGTGGGATGACAAGCGGGCGTGCTCCTAGTATGCATTTAACAGCAGATTCGCTGGCACTTTGCGACGTGCGACGAATTTCCGTGTACAGAGAAACGCTCGACTCAGCAAGATCCAAGAGCAACTGCTTATCGAGATCTGTCTTCGGGCGAGGATTGGCGTTGTGTCGAAGACGCTGTAGGTGGTATACATTGGCACGACCGACCAATAGGGGGCGAGGATATTCCTTTCTCAATCCACTGAACTTGAAAGGAAGCTCATTTGTTTCGAGGAGCCTGGTGACTCTGTCTAGCACGTGAGCAGAGCGCTCAATACCGACGTCAATGAACCAGCAACGGTAGGCATTGTATAGAGAGTTGAAACAGAGAACGTCGTCTTCTTGCTTGGTAGTCATGAAGTGGTGCACCTGGTGCAACACCTCGCCTATGCGATGGCGAAGATCGTGAATCAGCTTGTAATTGTCATCATCACGCTTGAGCGGGTAGCCGGCTTCGTATTGGAACGTAGGTTTGACCTCTTCGTCCTCCGCCTCTCCGAGCCCTGCATCGTCGTCGATGCCTTCGGTATCCATAGCATCGGGATCGGACCCATTGTCAGATTCAGCAGGCGCCTTATCGTCTTTCGCTTGATCATGACGTGGGTCGAATAGCACGGAAATACCAGAGATGAGAAGCCTTAACAAGACAAGGTTCCTTGAAAGCTCGTCGGACCAGTCCTTTCCGGTACCATCACGCTTGATGGGCGGATCCGGCCCAGTGAGGGCTTGAAGCTGATTGATAGCACTCTTGGACTGAGACTCAAACAGTCGGACCGCAAAGTCAATCTCTTCAGGGGATGGCTTGTGCCATTTCACAGTCAATTTCTTGGGATCGACTATCCTTCCCCAAGAGTTCGCAGTGAGACCCTGTTGGAGCTCTTCGGGCTCGTAGATCGAGTAATCGATCGTGTAAGTCACTGTCAGATTGAGCAGAAGATGGTGAATGTAGTTGGACACATGGACGGTAGGTGTTCCTCGACACTTTTGCTGCATGTACTCTGCAATCTCGAACAGCTCCTCCTTGTACGCCAGGACGGCATCACCGACGTGGACGACGCACATACTGAGGAGGGCGATGTTCCACACCAAGGCTCGGTCGCGAGGGAGGACTTCGGACCCTGTTGTTCGAGATGAACCAGCACCATTGTCATCAATCTCGGTGCGAATGCCAGCGAGAAGATTGGGTAGCAAGCGCTTCAGTGCTCGCTCTGGGTTGATCTTGACCAATGCATTACATATGAATGCCATGGCATCACGTGCTTGATGAATGACATGATTTGTGATGAAGTTGGCAATCTTGTCCAACGCAATGTCAAACAGATCAGGGGAAAGTGCGGACAGGAGGGGAGTGAATGCGGCTGGCAAAGTGTTGACTATGCTCTCCTCGGGAGATCCACTACGAACTCGCGAGGCATCTGGCAGATTTTCCAACAAAGTGAAGACTCGACCTAAGAAAGAGTGAAGGAATTCGGCCAAGCCAGTCGTTGACGATCGCAAGATCATCTCCTCATCGTGGTCACTTAATTCCTTTGCATAGTCGATCTCGATGTTGCTGCCAGCAGCCTCGAGACGTTCCACCTGTTCCGTGATCCACCCCACGGCGATTCCGGTGTCAGTGTCCATTTCTTCCATCGGGGTCGCCGTACCATCTCTGGCTGCGCCCTCCGTGACACGTCTATTCTCCTTTGTGAGATCGTGGAAGGGTACAGTGTAACAGACGCCTTGGATGTAGGACAGGGTATGCAGCGTCTTCTCCAAATCATTGGCATCGATACCAGGGAGTGCAAGGCCTAGCACCGATGTAACATGACACCGGAAGCCCTTCGTGCGTGCCATGATTTTCGAGAGCATCTGTAGTGCCCGGATGGATGAGATTGTACGATGGACCTCAACAAGACCCTGCATAGCGGGGTAGATTCGCTGCAAAGCGCCTGGTAGGATCAGATTGGGCTCGAGGTAGGCCAGAATCTGGAGTGAAGAAAGTGAATAGTTCACCATCGTTGCACTCTTGGCAAAAATGCCCATGAAGATGACTTCCCGAAGACACAGCACGAATCGTCGCTTGAGGGCATCGTTTAGTTTGCGATCTTCTGGAACCTCCATCTCTCCGCTACGCTCGCGGTTCCAACGCATGACGAAGAAGTCAGAGAGGAAGAATACGAGTTGCGAGAGGGACTTGGTCCAGCTGCCTGAGTTGGAGGGGTGGAAGAAAGTTTCGACCGCTTGGATCAAGCCCTCGAGCTTGCTCAAAACGGAATCCGGGTGCTCCAAGCATGCTGGAGACATGGACATGACGATCCACCTTGCAATCTGATGTGCGATCGGGTGCTTCCGCGTGTCTCGATCTAACATGATGGCCAAGCCAGCGCCCAAATCCACAGATTGTGCGTACGGCGAAGTTGCTTGTCCGACAGGGATCTCAAGCAATCTAAGAATGGCTGTAAAGATCTGTGATGATTGCTCCCCTGTGAAAATACCATGCTGCGAGTATGCAATGTGTTTTGCGCCCAATGAGTCGCGGGCGAGTCGTGACAAAACATCGATGAAATGCACATCGAGCAGCTTCGATCGATTGACTAGAGACCACATGTGGAAGAACGTAGGTAGGTACTCCTGTGGCAGTAGGTCGGGCCTACCCTCAGGTGGAGAATTCGTAGGGAGCAACAGGTTAAGCAGGCCCACTACGACAAACGCACCCTCAGAGAACGATGTACTATAATATGGCAGAAGCTCCTCGAAGAGCTTCGGTATGTCCTGTGGATCGAAGTAAAGCTGTGCGAACGTGCACATCTTCGTCAATGTGCGAATGTTGCGCTTCACATTCGGTGGGTGGGAGCCTCCCGATTCCGAAGGCAGAACGAAAAGCTTGAGCTCGCGGAACAGAGGTCGCCAATCAAGGACCAGGTCCTTTCCGGGACGCAGATAGTGCTTCCGCCTGTTGATAACAATGTCAGCCTGCTCAGGAGTAAGCTATCGTGAGAGAACCGTTGCTTACTTTGTCAACACCATAAACATGCTCGCAAAACGCTCAGCGACTAGATAGTCGAGGCCTGGAGCGAGCGCGAGCTCATAGTACAACTGTATCAGCTTCACCCTTGTGCTGCGCGGCAGATCGAACTTGAGTGACAGCCATCCCCGAATCTCCCGCGTCCAATGTACAGCGCCGGGCGCAAAGTCACCAGCCGAGACGGCGATATAGAGATGCTTCAGACATGTATCCAAGTTCTCCAATCTCTCGCTCTGCTCCTCGGTATCATACGGAAGGTACTCGAAGTAGGGGAAGGTTCGCGGGCGACTGCGGGCTTTGTCGATGTCTATGCCGTTGACGCCGCCATTCGGCTGGCGCCAGTCGCCTCCAGGAGAGGTTGCGCGGGAGTTATCAGGGCCGGTTCCGACATCGAGGGCGCTCATGAGATGCGGTATACGGTCGCTGGCGGCCATGATGAAGAAGGTAGTTGTAGCTCGGGGGAGCGTGTGAAACGCTGCTACAGGGTGGGCAGAGGGAGTTGAGGCGGGGCGTGCTCATCAAAGAACAGGTAGCAACGGGCGCCTGCGCGGTTGAGGGATAGGAATTGTGGGACTGTATGTTGATCAGCAGCTATGTAAGGATGGATAACGGAAGAGCAGAAGCAGCAGTAGCAGCATGGGTAAAATGCACAATGCAGAAGCGATTGTTAGGAGCAACGACCCCGGTGAATGGGTGTGCGTTTGCGAATGTGCTGTGTGCGTGACATACATACAGTAACAGGAGCCCTGGCTAGGTGCTCGCGGGGATTACCGTGAGCTAGCAACTGAAACTCTCAAGTGCGATCTATGATGTAGAGGCGAGATGGGGTGAGGGAGGGCGAGGGTGATAAGGTGTTGGGGTAGTGGTTGTAGTAGAAGAGGAGGTGGTGGTGGTGGTGATGATGATGGTGATGGTGACTAGCAGTAGTAGTGGTGGTAGTCGTAGCTGGGGCAGTTCATGTAGGTTACCGATTGACGCAAGTCCAAGTCCATAGGGCAGGTAAGTCGCTAACACTAACAGACAGTCAGTCAACCAGTCAGTCAGTGGCACGAAACTCCCCTCCAGTAATACCTGGGAGATCTCTAATACGAGACGAGACGAGGTCATCTCGTCCCAACTAACAGCAGGAAGGGGAAGCTATGACGGTCTTCGGCTGGTCCGGGCACTTCCTCTAACCGCTTGCTAGGCAACTTACTAAATCCCCCTCCAAACACATGCATTTACACGTTCATACACGTCCAAATACACACACGTACAACCAGCAAGACCTTCCAATAAAAAGAGATAGAATTGGCAAACTTACAGGGAAGAAGGAGATCGAAGAAGCTTATCCCGAGCAAACGCGACACAAAGGAGAACAAGTCAATCGAAACATTGGAGGCCACGCGACCTGTGTTCTTATACTAAAATCCCATCTAACGGAGATCCGCTCAAGGCATCTCAGGCATTGCGCGTCCGTTGGGGGAGAAGAAAAAAACAAGGCGCCTGTTTTGCTTGATAGGTAGACTAGGTGGGCAGGCAGATCGCATCTTACACAATCCAACAGCAAAACAAACCAGGTACGTAGATAACTGTGCTGTACATACATACATACGGACAGTATTGTTGTATTGTTTTGTATGTGCTTCGCCGCAAACGCACCTGCACGCCTTTTCCTTCGCATGTCCTTCTCTCCGTTTCTATCTTTATGTACATACACGCATGTCTACATCCATTCATCTGGGACCCTGTTCACCGACCATGAGAGAACTGCACATACATACTTTCGTTTAAACCCCCTCGGCCTTCTCCTGCATCTCGCGCTGCATTGCTTGCTGCTGTGGCACACACACACAACCCCCCTCTTCCCATCCACGCTCTCGCCCTTAGGTAGGTCGCCGAGAGAACCCTCGAGGTTGTTTTTGTCCGACGTGACTTCACGTGGGTTTGTAATATCTGGTTGGGTTTTCTGGCGGCTTCTGCGGGAATATCGTCGGTCCTTTATCTATGCTTACTTTTTCTTTCTATTTACTTCTTTTGCCACTGACGGGAGGTCGCAGTCAGACCGAATGGGGTCGTATTACGATGTCGACGCGATCCTGACCGACGCGCAAAAGGTCCCGTGTACCTTCGAGCTTACAGTCCCCGGTCTGGGCTACGTCGAGGGTAACATGTCCGGCGACATGAAGCAGGGCTCGAAAGTCGAGCTGCCGCTTTGGCTTGGGGAGATGCTGGCATTGAGGTAAGTGAGGAGGGCGAATTTTGCAACATTCATCAATCGTTGGTGATCTTCATGATGGAGAGAAAAATGAGTTTATATGATTCTTATTCGGAAATTGTTATAGCCAAAGCTTGAATACGTCCTCCCTCGTCACCCTGGATCCCCCAGCTGCTCTCGCACCCCGCGTGTTAAACGCGTTGAAGGCTGATCCGAGAACGGTCGATCTGCGGGCCCTTGCACCACACTTCTACAACCTCGGAGCGCGGATATTAGAGCTTTTCGAGGAAGAAGAAATGGTCGAAATCTTGAGCGAGGTGAGTACATCAGTTCCAGCTACCGACATAGAGTTCGAGATAGTGACAAAGCGCAGACGTTCAAGGCCAGAGCCGCTGTTATCGCTGATCAAGCTCACAACCCACGTGGGGCACTGGGCGAGGGTGCTGATTTCATGCGAGGACTTGATGAGAACGAACGCAAGTGTGAGTCTTCATGATGATATCAGTTGCCGAATGAGCATCGCGCTGATACTCCCGCTATGCAGTGTTTCGAGATGCGCACGAAAGCGCCAAAGCAGTCCGAACGTGGATGACAGAGCCCAAGACTAAATGAGCCACCTCGTAAGAAAGGAAGTATGCTGAACGAACAAGTCAAGTCATATAATCCTTTCAAGGGACACATGCCCGCGGGACCAGGCGTAAGTCAGCCTAGAGTGCTGCAACCACCTATTGCAAATCTACAGCAAACATGTAGAAATAGGACAGTCACGAAGAACACACGAGACGCAACCACGACGTAAATGAACAAACAAAAAACGAGGTAGTTTGAGTACACTACCTTTATTACCCATAGTTCACCTGAACATAGACAAATAAATGCAACTCCTGAACACCTTGCTATACAAATGCGATACGAGTTAGTATATGCTGCTGCGGAGATATCAATCATCTCATTGTTCCGCCGAGATTGCTGTTCTGCAGGATCATCATCAGTTGATCGGGTGGGTATCCAAGAAAGACGGGTCCGTTGAAGACCAACTGTGGTATCATTTTAGGGGACGAATCGCTCTCATGCTTCGGTTGGTCATTCAAAGGCGGCCGTTCAGGGGGCGGGCTAGATGTAGTTTCATGCGCTGGGATATCAATGGGCTCAGGTTCGGGGGGAACTCTTGGATCAGTGGCATCTGCCATCGGTGTGCTTGTATGGTTGGCATCGACGGCGTGGGGCATGCCGGACATCATTCCCATTGCTCGGTGATCAAAGGGGCATTTCGACGGCTTGGGGTTCTCTGTCTGCACAGCAGCGGGCATTGAAGATGGTGGAGGGATAGAGTCAATCGGAAGGGCAGGCGACGCGGTTGGAGCAGATCCAACGGATGAAGAGCTCTCTGCGTTGGTGTACTTCGCTGGAATGGAGATGCCCCACGGTCGGCTTGGGGATTCTCCGACTCGTACTTCCTTCATAGGTCGATCGAAGTGAGCAGTCCGTGCTTCTCCAGGGGCACTCTCTGGCGATTTAGACTCTGCCTCTTCTGGCGTAAGGTTTTGCAAGCTAGCAGAAACTGCCTTCGCCCACTTCTGGACCTTATGTTCCGTGTGAGCTTCGGTTTCGGGCTCCTCGTCTTCTTCCGGCTCTGGTGGTAGATATTCTTGATGCTTTTGACCGAGGCCTTGAATCATGCTGACCATGTTTCCGTACTTTCTATCCAGCTGCTGTATGCTTTCGGTGTTGCTCTGGAATCGTTTGATGCAAACTTCATGGCTTCTCGGGATCTCATGTTTGTGGTTCTCGAAGTACTTCGCAACCTCTTCTGGCGCATGCTGGTCCAAGAAGCGAATTGGACACACCGCCGCTGACCCATCTACAGAGGCAGTAGGCGATGCTTGGTGGTCGTTTCCACATATCTCGGCTCGTATAGGATCCGTGAACGAGGGCCGTTTCGAGCGTCGGCCCGAAAAGCTCATTCGCGAAGTGGAACTTCGAGGTGTTGCGAGTGGACTTTGTCTGCCACTCCGCGCTGCAAATGGACACCCAAGCTTACTGGGTGTTCCTGTTGTGGTGAAGTCCTTTTCGAGAGAAGAAATATCTGATTGTATACGCAGCGGCGGCCGCTGTTTGCCATCGGCGGATGGACCGTTCCATATCTTCACTCCATCATTCGCAGTGGTACTCCGCAGCTTCACCGCAGCATTTTCAGCTTGACGAATGAGTGATGCCCGACCTCGCCCTTCAATGTCATCACTTTGTGCAAGCTGTTCCACCCAATCGACCTGCGAGCGGGGTAGCTCGGCACCGGCGCGCTCGAGGTCCTGGAGGAACACAAGGTGGTCTTGCGAAAGGGTTGAAGGTGTGTGACGCTTCAGGCTGTCAAGGTACTGTTCGCCGTTAGTTGCGAACGAAGTATTGAGGTGTAGAGATAGAAAGGTGAAATGGGAAGGATCAGAAAATGGTATGAAAATTTCTCCAACACCGCAATGCGGCTGTCAGGTCTAGAGCTAAATGTATTCATCACGATAGGGGTATATGTAAAAAAACTCATCTCGACTTACCTGTTGCTTTGCCCATGACAGCTTGTTCTCCAGCTGTCGCTGCTGGTCAAACAGCAGTTGGTATTCTGCACTTAGAGAGACGAAACCCTCCAACAGTTGCTCAGCCAGCTGTACAACTGTATCCTGTCCTTTGTCCCCCATGAAATGTAGAGGATGGCCGTACAAAGGCCAAGACTCGGAGAAGTTGGGATGAAAAGGACTGGAAGAGCCTGGGAAAAACAATCAAGTAAGTGAGAAGAAGAAAGATCCAAGTTTAAGAATGGAACGTAGCAAGGGTTCGGCCCTCGAGCCTTGGCGATGCCGAATCTCCGATTCTACCACGTGACGAATTTGGGCATCGTCCTCCGGATCGACATGATTGCTGGCTTGCATATCTGCATCTCTAATAGGAATGATGTATTGAATATTCAAAAACCTATCATATCAACTAGTTCTCGACTATTATCGAGTGTCATACAATACATCGCGAGATGTGGCCTCTCAAGGAAGTCGAGGCGTCCCGAAGAGCGCCCGAGCGTGAACTTGGTGAATTATCTTTCTTGGTTGGCGCGTCCCGAGGTCACAGTAAACAGCTCCGCCCCAGCATTGCCAGGGCTGACGTACCCTAAATCGCCATTGATCGATATTCTTATAATCGAGATGCCGCGCAACCCGTGATTCTACTACTGTTCATTACCTTGTTTTTCTACGTACCTGCCATCAATTGGGACTCCCTAGACCTTCTCCACTACTGCGAAGACATCTCCCCACCACATCAACAAACTTCTACAGCACGACATGACCGACTCATTGCATAATTCGAGAATCCGAAAATGGTTCGCCTCTTCTCCTCCAGTCGCCTGGGGAATTCGACAGCTGCGAGAGCTCCTCATCGGTGCCCTCAAGCAGGGGCCAATTCCTCAACATGTAGCTTTCGTCATGGATGGAAATAGGAGATTCGCGAGGAATCATCACATTGAGACGGTGGAAGGCCACAGCTTGGGATTCGAAGCACTTGCTAGAGTATGTGTTACACGATGTTCCTCTTCCACGCCTAAGACTAATCTCTGGGTCTAGATCCTCGAAGTATGTTACAAAACGGGTGTCAAAGTCGTGACCATCTACGCATTCAGTATCGAGAATTTCAAACGATCGAAACGTGAGGTGGATGCTCTCATGCATATGGCAAAAGTAAAACTAGAGCAGCTCTCAGAGCATGGAGCTCTTCTTGACCGTTATGGGGCGTCGATTCGAGTCCTGGGCAACCGTGACCTGGTGAAGCCAGACGTGTTGCAGGCTATAGACAAGGCAGTTTCCCTGACGGCCCACAACAAAAGGTGTGTTCATTTATGGCTAGATATGGCTTGCAAACACTGACTGTGATCTAGGGCGATTTTGAACGTGTGTTTTCCTTACACCTCGAGGGACGAAATCGCATCGGCGGTCAGGCACACTGTCGAATCGTACAGTGTCCCGTTAAGTTCCATGCAATCACCATCCAAGCGTTCGTTCTCGGAGACACATATAACACAACATATTCGTCAGCAAATGCTCAATACAGTACCGGAGGATGTCGAACCAACATCGCGTTCAACCTCTCCGGCTGAATCCAAAGACCTGAACTCGGCGAATGACGCTAACTCTACTGCGACTTCGTCTACAGCTGCAACTTCGGTTGAAAAGGACGGATCCATAACATCAGGTCGGAATTTCTTGGATCCGGAAACGATCACCGCGGAGACATTGAATGACAATATGCTCACTGCCGGTGCTCCACCTCTAGATCTACTGGTTCGAACTTCTGGCGTGATGAGGCTGAGTGACTTTATGCTTTGGCAAGCTCACGAGAAGACATCGATCGTTTTCTTGGATTGCATGTGGCCTGAATTCGACCTCTGGCATTTCCTACCAGTCCTTGTTGAGTGGCAATGGCAGAGGAAGAAGCTTCAAGAGGAGGATCGCAGCTGGAACAAGACAGACTGAGCTGTACGATGGATTACTCCCAGTAACAGAAAAGATTGAGAAGTATAATATATGCAAGTTAAGGCTGTTTTCCTTGCACGGATACCCATTGGCGCATGGCGAGCATGGCGAGCATTTATAGACAGGTAGCGTTCAAACTCATATAATTGCATAAGGCTTTATCGTCGAGCGTTCTGGATATGTGACAGACATCTAACTGGTCGGGGATGTCTGACCGGTAGCTACCTGCATCAAGCCGGGGTGCTCATTGTGCTATCATGGCGTGTACTACGTTCGAGCGGGCAGTCATCTGATTTGCTAGCGCTTATCCTGAACAAGACAGCATCTACCCGTGGGTGAATCGAAGCTATTACTCTCCGGGCTTACCTAGCAGCCGGTAACTCAGGATGTCGCTATCAGCAAGTGCTTTATTAGGCTTGTGAGGGACTCTGAGCTGACTTTTCAAATCCTGCGACCACATCCGACACACAAATCCCCCTTCCTCGACGTTTCTGCTACTATTGATCTCTGTTCCGACGCTTTCAGCTTCACTCTTTTGTCCTGTATCAGCGAGTAGGGATATACATCTGTCTACCAGACTACTCTCTTAAGCAATCATGGCAGCTCATCTCCTCACGCTTCCGCTGGAGCTTCGGGAAATGATCTATGAAGCATTGTTCTCATCATTCACGGTTTCCCATGGATTTGGCCGTCGCACTGATGATCATCGCACTGCGCTACTGCGAACCTGCCGACAGATAAATCAAGAAGCTTGGCGGTTTCTTCCCTTGAATATCAAGTTCCATTTTTTCGGGACTGAGTCGATGTTGGAAACTCTGCTCGACGCCAATCAATCCGTCATCACAAGAATACGTCATATCCGCATCAAAGCATTTCCCTTCCCGCTTTATGCCACAGGCCGAGCAGACTACTATCCAACCTACTTCTTCCACAATGCATTGGCGTTGCTGCCCGGCTTGAATCTTGAGCGTCTTGTCGTTGAAGACAGCTTCCACGGACATGGCCTGGTCGAGGGTTGGCGAGATGTCGTTACTTACTTCGACATCGAAGGGCTAATAAAGTGTGATGGATGGAAAGAGCTCGAGTACATCACGCCAAATCCAGACTTTATAACCTCGGGCTACGACCATCGACGCAAGAGGGTCGCTCAGCCAGAGAATTGGGATTCCTTACTCAAGGAAAGAGATGGTGATACATCGGGAGCTGAAGTTCGAATGTTCATTACTGTGGTACCGAAACCATCCGAAGGTGCAAAGGGCAAGCAGATTCCGAGGCCCTGGGCTGCCAGGCCAGGCCAGGAAGTCGCGGAGAATTGGCGGTTATCGACTCCAGAGCAGGAGCTTAAAGGCGAAGTCAGTATAGTTGCTCGACGGGGTAGGAGGGCCCATTATGTACAAACGGGTCTTTCAGAGAATATGTCGTGGAGAGACCTGAAATACAGGGAGCGAGGTTTTATTCGAAAAGGTAAGACGACGACCTTATTGCAATACTGTTTTTCGCGCGCTGATCAATTATTCAAGATTGGCAACCTTATTCCAACGACATGGCAGATGCCGTTTCGTGGGTGTATGGAGGATGGGGCAGGCGGATGCATCTCGCGGATAGAGCACTTAACAGTTAAGAGATGCCACAAAGGACTTATAAGTCAACACGCGCCAGGACGGCAGCATCGGAACTTTTTATTACCCGCCGAGCTCTTGTCCCAATCTTGGGCTGTCCATTCTCCTGTCATCTGGATGTTATTAAGTGGCACAATGCCTTACGGCCTTGGGTGGTGTTTTGGGTATATGTGTATTGTATTTACCCCACACGTGCGTCAGACTGGGCGCAATGGGATTTCATTTAGCCTGCAATATGCAAGTACTTTGTACCTATGTGATCGACGAGACACGCATTCCAAGATCCCGGATTTGCGTTTTGCAATGTCAGCTGTCATCTGCCAGAGTGTTATTCCTCACAGTTCAAAGATGACATGTCGGTACTTATGGCATTGACGATCCGCAGCTTGGTTTCAATGTCCTGATGGACGGTCAGGAATCAGCATGCCTTCACAGAGCCACGGACGGATATGGCTGGTGGGAGTAGTGTGCCTTTTTCTCGTTCTTCTGGTGCTGAAGTATCAATTCATTCCTAGTCCTCGCGATGGGTATTCTTTCACGAGGCAGTACATTCATTCAAAACAGACACTCCAGGATGGGATAGCAAACGATACATTGGGTGTAAGTCGGTAGTTCCGAGACATTTGGATCTCATCATTAACGCAAAATACAGTTCGAGAAGATATTTGCTATCAACGCACCATGGAGAACAGACCGTAAAGACTCGATCTCACTAGCTGCATCTTACAGCGGCATTTCTCTAGACTGGATAGATGGAGTTCGGGCAGAGGACATCTTGCTTAAGGCATATCCACCTGGTAACCACCAAGATATGTCGGAAGGTAATCGAGGAAGTTGGAGGGCACACATGAACGCAATTCGAGAGTATGGCCACTTCGATTTCTGATGTATAGAACTATCTAAGCAAGCTTAGGGTCATCCAGCAGAATCTCACAACGGCACTTATCTTTGAAGATGATGTCGATTGGGACTTTCGAATCCGATCTCAGCTATCAGACTTCAGTCACGCGGCTCGTAAACTCCAAGACATACTCTCTCAATCCGAACACGACTCTTCCAAGCCTCCACCTTCCTCAGAAGCGTTATCTCAGAACGAGCAGGCCAAACTCTCCACTCTTCTCCTCCCACCGATATCAAAACTCAGCACTTCCCATCAAGAACCCTATGGCCTCGACTGGGACATCCTCTGGCTGGGGCACTGCGGTGCAAAGCTCCCTCCCTCTTCTCCCAATTCTCCAAACCGAATCATGCTCAGCGACGATCCTACCGTTCCCGAACCCCAGTACCTGAAGCCCATGTCCTACGCCCCTCTCGATGCAATCGGCACCCTCTATTCTCCCCACAGCCGCCTCGTCCACCGCGCAAACGAAACCTTATGCACCATAGCCTACGCCGTAACTCAATCCGGCGCCCGCAAGATCCTATACGAATTCGGCGTCAGGGAAATGACGAAAGGGTACGACTTCGCTCTCTCGGATTACTGTAACGGTTTGACGCGAGGCGCGACCAAGGAGACCATGCCGATGTGCGTAACGGTGCAACCGCCGATTTTCAGCCATCACTTTGCGGAGAAGGGAGGTAGTGATATCATGAAGGTCGGTCAGGGAGGGAAGGTTCCCGAGGGGACGCGGTATGTCAAGTGGAGTGTTAGGATGAATCTTGAGAGGTTGGTGAAGGGAGAGGAAGGTATCGTGGAGCAGTGGCCTGACACTGTTGATAGGTGAGGAGACGGTGAAGGACCGAGGCATGATAGATTTTCATTTACGAACAGGTACCATAGAATTGCCAGTATCAATTGAGAGAGTTTACGTGATCTTAGTACGTTCTTTGCCATTGGTGAGTGGTATGTCGTTTGTGCAGAATTTAGGGAAGGAGCGTCCAAAAGACCTCACAAGACATTTCAAATTCTGATTCCACCTCATCCCTCCTTCACCTCACTCACGACCTATTCATCTGCCGCCATGTCGGATCAGATAGGTATGCCTGTCTCGGAGGCTGAAGGGGCGATCGTGGGATTATCAAATGCTCAGAGTTCGTTCCCATCAACTAGCCTGTCACCGCAGATAGTCATTGACATCCACAGCTTCGGTATCCACGATGCTCGCCACACAGGACACGGGATACAATCCTGCTCACCTACCGCATCTGTCCAATGAGTTGAAGATGATGATACTGTCCCAAGTACGCCCCCACTTCATCTGATAGCCTGCCAAAATGCTAATTCGGCTTGCCCAGCTCAGTCAAAAGGACTTGCTCCTGGGTGTTGCACAAACTTGCAAGGGACTGCAGGAGATCTGCTACTTCCTTGGGTACAAGAAGGTCAATATCCAGTCTGGATCATCGACTCTGCTGTGGGGAGACGTAAACTGGGCGGCTCATTCAGGCATGGCACACATTCGTCATATCGAAATGCACTTGACTCGTCGCACGAATCCATTTTTAGCAGCTGCCGACGACATCATATTGAGGGGCTTCGTGGAGTCTCTCCCAGTCAATCTGCTTACTTTCCGGTAGGAGAGGAAGTCTTGTTTAGAAGAAAGCGCCTGACTTTGCCTCATAGGCTCCGATCATCAAACCATGCCCCTCAAGGGATCTCTGCCCCTTCATTAAGAAGTTTGTCGCGAACACAAAGTCGCTTACAAGTTCT
Source organism: Aaosphaeria arxii CBS 175.79 (assembly GCF_010015735.1). Lineage (NCBI taxonomy): Eukaryota > Fungi > Ascomycota > Dothideomycetes > Pleosporales > Aaosphaeria > Aaosphaeria arxii. The sequence goes on from NW_022983474.1 coordinate 533,422, forward strand.
TGAGTTTCCAATCTTCAACTATGGAACTGGAGAGTCTGATTTCGATCGAATAATGACCACATGCGAGCTTCCCGAGTTAGAGCGTCTGGCCTTGACCACTTGCTCATTCCGCTCTGTGCTTAATCTTTGGGGATCATCAATCATTAGATTGCCAAAACTGCAGGAACTACACATAACTATCTCATCAGTATGCCAACACAGCTCCGTTTTCTGGCATGGGCCTGGATTGAACATCGGAAAGCTTTCATCGATGAGCCCACTGATCACTCGGCTCACCATGCACGGCTTGAAGCTCAATTGCCGTCTACGCCAGAAGCTTCCCTCTGTTCGCGTTGTTCAATTCATCGAATGTGTCGAAATTGAGGCGCTCTTCTCCCACAAGCATAGCTGCCTGTTTCCCAACTTAACAGCGCTTATGATCAGGTCCGTTCAGGTCATCTCCGTCATCCCCCAGCATCTATGCACGATATCCCAATTGAAGGAGTTATACCTTGACCTCCCAGGAGTTTACAGTTCATTCCTCGAACATTTCAACAACGGTGCCAGTTCCTTGGAGTTACTTGTTTGGGGCCCGGCTGTGCATCGAATAGGAGCTGACAGAGTTCCTTTGCAATTGTACGATTGGATCCCCTGTTGTCCTAGGATAGCTTTCCTTGGGGTGGCTCTTCCGCACCCCCATGTCTTGTGGAATTCCAATATTCCCGGCGATATGCAACTCAATTCAGAAGCGCTAGTAAGATGCGTGTCATATTACGACTAGCTGTGTAGCTAACTCGCAGAGCAGAAGTCAATTAGGGATGCAGCATCGCTAGAGGCCTTGTTCTGTCTATGCCATCTCGATGCAGGGACATACAACTATGATCGTCAGAATCCAATGCATGCTGATTTGGAGGGATGGTTTCGTGGTGAATGCCTCATATTCAACGCCGCACTTGGTGGAGATTACTGCATTACACCCTCACTGCAATTCTTCACAAGCACTCATTTGGTCATGGAGCCTGCCTACTCTAAAAAGGTGCTTCCATGGCCATTTTTGCAAAACCAGACAAAGAAAATTATTGCTTTCAAACCAAGTCTGTTTACCATCAAGGGAACAGAATGGAAAACTCTTTTCTTACAAAAGTATTCAGCGCGAAACCTGTTTTTCCTGGAAGATTTTGCAGATGCTATGATTCAGAAGAGTGTCGCGTACCAGATCCAGGATTTGCCAAGGTGAGATACCTCAGGGTTTATCGAACAATCTCAGGATTCGGAACGACTAGAGTCATGCTATTCTAGGCATTAGTGAGCTATTACAAATTATAGGTATGGTACAAGATAGTTCTCAGTAGTTATACGCAATTCATTTCGTCGTAAGTGTCTCACGGGCCTTGCATTCCGCTAAACCTTCGACCAAATCCCATTAGAGTCTGTACTGTAATTACTGGTTTTGGTACATGACTGATGGCTTTCGGACACATCTTCATCCTGCGGCCTCTGCCTCTCAGATCCTTTCTTTCAAGTCGCTACCGTCGTGTAAAGCGTAAGTACTCAGCATTTATTCTTCGTCTTGGACAAAGAATGCAGGTTTGCTATCTAGGAGCTCGCTGTTGACCTAGTAGTCGATCATGGTACATATTTGGGCGGCGGCGCATCGTATGTTGGCACAGCGTCCGTTGACTGCCGTCTCGGGTTGTTTACTGCTGGGTCCAAAGTAGCAATCTGCCCAGGTCCGGTTCCAACCAACGGTGCATCCCTCGTGTATGCAGTCCCAGGAGATGGTCCCTGTTGTCTCATTGCTGCTGCAGCGTTCTGCAATCCCGCGGCTGCGGCCTCTGCATCCTGTTCCGGCTTCGTTTTCGATCTGTTCTTCGCCGGCCCGCAACAGCATGCCTTGCAACAGCAGAAGAAAAGGATAACAGTGGCGACAAGAACGATAGGAACAACAATCGCAGCAACCTTCCCTCCACTGAGTGAATTCCCACCACCCCCACCACTACTCGCCGACGAAGTCGATGTGCTCCCCGACAGTCTCCCACTCGTCCTCGTCGAAGTCCACTCTGCACTCTTCACCAACGTCACTGTCTGCGCATCGTGGATTTCGTAATTAAACGCATTCGTCGTCGCGTTCTGCCCCTTGAACCGCCGCTCGATCATGTAGATTTTCACCACCTTCTCGTAGGGTTTCCCCGGGATCGGAACGGCCTTGTAGTCGAATCCATATTCGGTGAAGCTGGTGGTCCGGTTCCCCGTGTTCTCGCGGAGGAAGAGAAAGGCCGAGGAGAGGTCGTCTTGTATGGCGACTTTGGATTCGTTTTCTGTGTCGAAGTATTCTATGGGCCAGAACCCTGCGCGCGAGGAGAGTATGTTAGTACTTGTATGTCACAAGAACATAATTTTGGCATTCCATCGTTGTGTTGGGGCTAATAAGGGAATGGGTTCGCACATCTAACTTCACTTGCAGGTGTGCATATTCTGGAGCCGTTGGGCGGCCAGCAGAAACTTGTGTTGGCGGCTGCTTGACAGTCGTGGATCTGTTGGAGTATGGTCGCGTTCGGATACAGGTCCAGTGGTGTGTCACAGGTCGCTGTGGCATGGTTAGTCTCGGTTTCACAGATTGTATGGAAATCTCAATAGCTGTCGTCGGAAAGCTTTAACTAGGTACTCACCATTTGTGTAGCCTCTCGTAGACATGATTACAGTCTTGTGTTCATTCCCCGGCTTGGATTCTTCCAGACTTGAAAAGAATTCCTTCTGTCAAAACGTGACGAATTCAGAATCCTTAATGTTCAAAACAGTATTCAAAAAATTCCTTTTCACGAAATCCAGGAACGAAGCGGTATGAGGTATGTAAGTATGTATGTACATCAAAACCCTCCCAAACCTGACGCGACCGAACACCACATCATATACCCCATCACCAAACCCACCCATCATTATCATCCCGAGTACCCGTTCGTATACCCAAGCCCTGCCAAACCCTTGCCATTGACACAAATCTCCATTCAAGGCCTACGGTGAACAAGACACACCCAGTCAGACCCCTCCGCCTCGCCTAATCTAACCGCAATGGGTTTGCGGTCAAACAGCCCACGTGCGGGAGATCTCCAACCGCATTTGGCACCATTTTGCGCGCCTCTCTTATGCTGCGGCCGTGCGAGTCTGCGATCCTACAAGACTCATGGACATCCTACCGGGGTTTTGTTTTCCCGTGTGCATACACAATCCGGATTGGTTGTTTAGTTAGTCGATATGCAGGCACTTGGGTTATGAGAGATCGGGTTAGCGATGCGCTGTCGATAGACATGAAAGGTACACAGCCTCGACGCCCAGAGATTGGAAGCTGTTGTGGCAGGGTCAAGTACAAGTTAACTACCGGTATTCACTGTAGACAAGCAGCCTTGTAGTCGATGTGTGGCGGTGACACTGATCCGGTATCATGGGATTGTTAGGCTCCCTTACCTTTCCTATATGCCTATCTACCTAGATGTGTCATGTGGATAATGTAGGCATTGGTGCATAGGAGTGGTTTTTGCACTCTTGATAATCAGAGTTATCTATACGGCAAGTCTTGCCAAGGGAGGGTCTGCTGTTTCGCTTACCCTTGCTGCTTTTGGTCGTGTTCTAGAGGGAGGCTGTGAGTACATGATAACTATGGGGCATGAGGATTGGGTACGGAAAGAAAATATAAGTGAAATGGGGTGCTGGTGAGATATTGGGGGAGCGAAGTACTTATCGTAGTGAGGGTTGATGTCACAGCACATAATGACAGTGTCCGATTCGTTGATTTGTTATATAAGGACAACTAGTCTTCCTCCACATCCACGATCGAATGATAAGACTTATAGGAAGCATCGGCAATAGATAATCCCAAAGCATATGATTACACCCGGAACCTTCGTCACAATATCAATAAAGGGAATGTTTCAACAAGAATGCACACAATGTGCTCTCACGATATAAATACTCGTTACCACGTGTTGGGGTGTCTCTTGGAACAAAGGAGTCGCAAAATAAGAAAACCTCGCTTTCATGAAGCAAATAAATACCAACCCCACTCCATCTGTGTCTATCCTCTTCCTCTCCGCTCTTATGTCTCACACTTCCAACCCGTATACCTTCCACTCGACTTTCCAAACGGATCAGCACGCACATCCTTCCTTTGCGCCTTCTGGCCTCGCGCTTCCTAGATTCACTCGTGCATCCTCTTGCCTGCCAAGATTTGTCTGGCCTCCAACTCCCCTCGGTCCTTTCAGGCTCGTCTCTGGAATGGCATTCGCGATAGCTGTGAAAACCTCTGCAACGTTCTGTCCCGTCTTCGCACTGGTTTCAAAGAACAGCAAGCCCTCCTCATCCGCATAGCCCTTCGCCGTCTTCGTAGGCACACGTCTCGCATCAGTGCTCTCCTCCTCTTCCTCGGGGTTCTCGCCCTCCGCTGCGGGAACTGCATCCGCATCATTTACATCGGCGCTGTCGTTTTCCGTGGCCAAATCGTACTTGTTTCCAACAAGCGCGATGACAATGCCGGGCGATGCTTGGCGGTGAAGCTCGGCGACCCAGTGTTGTGCTTTTGTGAGAGAAGAGGGCTTGGTTATATCGTATACGACCAGTGCGGCTTGGGCGTTGCGGTAGTACATTGGTGCGAGAGATGCGAAACGCTCTTGGCCGGCGGTATCCCAGATCTCAAACTTGATGGTGCGGGATGGGAGGTTGCATTTCTGGGTCAAAAAGGCGGCTACATGATTGACATGTTAGCTTTCGACCATGTGTGATTGAGCTGAAAGATCACAAAAGTGACCTGGAGACAGTCGTGAATGGTATAGACGTACCGCCTATCGTAGGCTCCTTGTTCTCTTGGAAATCGTTGTTCACAAAGCGCATAACAAGAGAAGACTGCTTGAAGCATTAGCAATTTGGAAAGACCCCAGCATATAGAGGTTATCCCACCTTTCCGACTGCGGCCTCTCCTAAAAGAACAAGCTTGACGCTGCTGCTCGGCTTTGGTTGTGAAGCTCCCGAATCCGCCATGGTGAAGGGGTGTGTAGGTGTCGCGGAAGTTTAGGGATATACTGGAGAACCGCCGACTATGGGAATTATTTTGGGATTGATAGAGCTGGAGTCCAGGAAGGCGGAGCGCGTAATGATGTGGTTAACGAGAGAGGTGTTGTGGTCGATAGTCAGGCAGCGGGTTTGAAGTCGATGCATAGAGGTTGATGACGATTGGGGCGCGAATTAGACCACGTGATACCACACTAAGCCTTATTAAGATGCCGATGTAAGGTTGTGGGCCCGAGCTTGCTATTGTGAGGTAGCCAGGTAGCTTACGTCTATCATACTAATATACCGTACCTGTCCATGATCCCATATCGTGCTCATGTTTTTAGAACTGCGAGAATGTTCTCAACCCTCGTATGTGAATCTGGGCGCGAGTACACGCCCCCAACGATCCTCCAAAATCATCCCACGAAACCAGCACTGAAATTTAGCCTTGCCCTGTAGGTCAGAGGCCATGTTCGTTATTCTGAATGTTGGCATGAGAAGTAATTGAGTTAGATCACTATTCTAGCTGCGATAATGAACCCATCGTTTTAAAGCATGTTTCCCCTTCAATTTTTGATCTCATGCAAGAATTCAAAGCAGAGTTCCGTAATAATATTCGTCTCCAAATCCACGTGGATGACAACGAAAAGGAAAACGTGCTTGTGTATGAATATTCTAAGAGTGATTTGCTTTCTTTGGTAGAAAATACCTAGCCCTCCCAGTAAGTGCAAGAAAAACAATCCTAAAAGAGGTCGGACTGGCATTGAATGATATTCATGCCTCTCTGCTGACCGATCCTGGACTAGACTTGAAGCCTAATAATGTCTTTCCTGACTGGTAAGTGAACGAAAATGATCAGTTTCACCTGGAAAAGGTGGTATTGGGTGATATGGATTGTGCTTTGAAATTGCATATTTATCGAATATTTCTCTGCTTATTTCTGACTGCCGTCGTCGTCTCCAACAACAGCAACTATCTTGGTGACAAACATACGTGATAGCTTGTCAAGATACATTGGAAAGGGGTAGTGGTTATCGTTAGACTCTATAGGCTCTTCGCTTTGTATAGACGCCTCTATAGTAGGAAGCATCACAGGCAAACCTGCAATCGGTGGACAGGTAGCATAGATAGATATTAGCCACTGTTAATGGATCTCTAGAGCATTTGACAATATATAATGCATTTTCAAAGACTAATAGCATGTGGTCCTTTAAATATACCTCCAAGGATTGAGAGCTCTTTAGGCCACAGGAAAGTTCTTGTACGACCCCAAAGACCGTTCGATATCTGAGCCAATGTTATCACACACTTTCTCAAGTTTCACACAACTGGGTTCTATTCGAATTGTTTCCATAGCAGGGAATACTACGTACCGTCTTGCATTCTCATACAACTAGCCGCCGAGATCTTTGTCGTCCAGCTCAGCAAGAATGCGTACTTCAGATCCTTCTGCAGAAGTTGGGCTGTTCTTTGCAATACTGGTTTCGCCAATCTTGATGAAGGCTTTCCAAGGCTGAAACTTGGCTTGCGGCTGAGCTGACTTTGGTGGGCTGGTGTGAGATGGTATTTCAAAGATCTGATGAATTGTGTTGACTCGTTCGGCCCTCCAAGATGGGCAGACCTCGTCTAGATATATGTAATGTGGCAGTACGACCCGACTACAGTGTCTCCATATTTGACTGGTTCAATTAGCAGCGAGATACATGTTTATGATTACAATATGGTGTGCATACTGTCGTGGGTGTGACAGTGTTGTACGGAGGGTTGGCACGTCGGGCTGGCCACCTGCTAACTTCAAGTACGTTCTATACCAAAAGTGTCTATTTAAGAGTGTATTATAGCCAGTAAACAATCTCTCAAGTCCTTGCAACAAAACTTGCGAAGGCACTGCTGTGGACATAAAATACTAGCAGGGGGCCAGCCCAACGTGCCAACTCTCTGTAGCAATGTGATGGACACACCGGTCGGGGCAAATGATACTTTGCATCTTTTAGGGTTTTGTGGGGCCCCGTGCTTCTTTCTACAAACAGGCTACCCGCAGTACTTCACACTCTTACTTGCTTCCATACTCGGTGGCGAGACAGCAATGCCAGCCGCGTTTCGAATCACTAAAATATTCGTCATCGCCCTAGCTTCTTTCCTATACCGATTCTTCTCTTTTTCCAACCCAACTTTGACCATGTCCGCCACCAAAAATCACTTTGATCTGCCCAGGCTCCGTACTGCAAGCCTCGAAGAGCTAGCTACAGGCCTAGATAATCAGCGGTTCACTTCTGTCCAGCTGGTGGCAGCATACAAACGTCGTATCAGCGAAGTGAACGATGAATTCAATGCTGTCCTAGAGATCAATCCTGATGCAGAGAAGATTGCAGCAAGTCTGGATAATGAACGTCGCGATGGAAAATTACGCGGGCCTCTGCATGGAATCCCAATCCTCTTGAAAGACAACATCTTCACCGACGACCAAACATCGACCTCTGCTGGATCCTACGCCTTGCTAGGATCTCGGCCAGTTCGAGAAGCTACTGTCGCGACCAAGTTACGCGAGTCTGGGGCGATTTTACTCGGGAAAGTTAACCTATCCGAGTGGGCAAACTTCCGTTCTGGGCCAAACAATGGGAGCAATGGTTGGAGTGCACGCGGTAGACAAACATACGGAGCCTTTTATCCAGGCAGCGACCCTGACGGAAGTAGCTCTGGATCTGCAATCAGCTCGATCCTCGGACTTACCTTTGCCGCAATCGGCACTGAGGTATCTACCATGTCACGCTTTGTGCTTTCGACCATCAACTGACGGATAGCAGACTGACGGCAGCATTGTCTCTCCGGCTCAAAGAAGTAGCGTTGTTGGAATGGCTCCAACCATTGGGCTTGTAGCCCGAGACGGCATAATACCCCTCTCTAATCGTCAGGATACGGTCGGTCCATTGGCACGCACTGTAAAGTCTGTTGCATACGTACTCACAGCTATCTCTGGAAAGAGCCCATACGACAATGCTACCAGTTCCATACCATTTGATCACATACCTAATTACGCAGATGCATGCCAAGGCACACGGTTGGACGGTTTGCGCATCGGTGTTCCCCGGGATGCAATCGCGGAGACTGATGGCATTGTCATGAAGAAGTTCGATAAGGCGCTGAGCTTGCTTAAGTCAAGAGGAGTAACGATCGTGGATAATGTACTCTTTGCCTCGGCCAAAGAGTGGGATGCATGGGATAGTGCCGAAAAGCGGGCCTGCCTGCAGGCTGAGTTCAAACACTCCATCGAAAAGTGGTTGAGAGAACTCGTTGAAAATCCCAACAACATCAATAGTTTGAGTGACCTTGTCAACTTCACTAAGTCTGAACCAAAAGAGTGCTACCCAGAACGTGATATCCAGCGTTGGGAATGGCTTCAAGAAGGACCGGAATACAATTCGGACGCATACAAAAAAGCACTGGAGAAGATGCTGCGTCTTTCTGGAAAAGAAGGCATCATTGGGGCTATTGAGGAGCATAAACTGGACCTAATTGTTCATCCAACGAACATCGACCCTCCAACTACCTTTGCCGCCCGGGTGGGATTACCAGCAATTACAGTTCCCCTTGGATTCTACCCAGACGATACTGAACCTACTTGCCACCGTGGGAAAATCATCGACGTAGCTCCAAATGTTCCGTGAGTAGCTATAATTGTTCGCAGTAAAACTCTTACTAATCGATATAGATTCGGGATCACCTTCACTGGGAAGCCGTTCACTGAGGAATTATTATTTCGCGTGGCTCATGTGTACGAATCTGTTTCCAGCGTGCGAGAAGAGATAAAACCTTTTAGAATGCCCGAAACAGAGCTACGAGATGTGATTTCTGCAGCAGAACAACGAACTATGTTATCCGGGAAGGATCGCCTGACCCTTAAAAACATTCATGCCTGCAGGCTGAGTTCAACCACTCCATCGAGAAGTGGGCCGAGTTATTCTCACTCGTCTCCGTTATCTACAAGGATAGCTACTCCTCTGCCCATCAGCCCAAGTTGTCATGGACTAGAGCCTAGGGGATATTTCTTAGATGAGATCTAGTGTTATAACTGTAGTAATGCGCTGTAGTTACAACAATAAATCCGGGGTATTGCTGAGCAACCCTCCTGGACACTCTTAGATTGGATTAGTGCATGAGCAGCAGTAGGTTCTAACACGGACTGACAGAGGTTGATACTATATTACAACCTTAGTCTATAAATAGTCTTACTCTGCACCAGTGCCTTTTTGTGTATTGCCTTAGCCTCTTCGTACTTTCCTGCCTAAATAGCAATCTTGCTTCTTACAAATTAGACCTTATGCATTTATATTACGTATAGGTTTAACTATATTGTATTGTTAGCCTCTACGATTTGCAATTAGCATAATTCTCAGACTTACCTTTGCTGCAATTAGCACAGAAGTATCTATCACAGCACTCTTTGTCTGGCTAGTGACGATTACTTCTCGTTGCCCTGATGGTATTGGTCGAATATCAAAATGCAGGTTCCGGCTGAGTTCTTGAGGGTGACAACCTCGAGCTAGGCCTCACTTTCTGTCCAACGGTAGGCGTCTCTTGGGTTTAAGAAGAGCACTCCAAGTCAACGTAATCAGCATTCTCAATAGAATGGCCGGTAGTTGACCACCAGTTGAAAGCTAGCTACCACCCTGAGGGCTGACTTGTGTCGTAGGTAAATTCTTACGTGAGTTGATTACGGACTTGTCTCAAGCAGCCACAGATGGAGCTCAATCGCATAGTGAGCAGAATTCGGCTCTGCAAATATGCATCGGTTCTCTCGAGATGCAAACCGAGAAATCGAAACCAGCTAGTGTAGGACTGTTCAGAGAGAACTAAGCAGCATCAAACTCTGTCTTAGCATATCTAGCCCAACTGGCCGTGAGCCATGTCGTCAAAAACGAAGATGCAAGCTTAGATGAAATCGCCCAACATATCGTGGGGAATCTTCCGAGCAGAGAACAGCTGTCTTCATTGATGCTCTCCCTGATAGGATGGACACCGATGTTGTACAAGCCATCCATTAAAATTTATCACGAGAATACGAACAGTTTGAACATCGAAAGCCATGGCTTCGAGTGTTTTTTTTTTTTTTTGCAAACGGGGCTCCTTGCTTCGCCTAGCATAGGGAGACCGTTCACAGGGATCTTACATGGGTTTGGCATTACGCTGCCTGGCCAGGACATCTTTGATGTTCCATCAGCTGCAATCCGGCGAGGTACACTTGATGTTACCTACTTGAATGCGACGCTTTTCGATGCTGTTGGTATTGAAATTGTTTGGACAGCCTGTCTTACTGCGCATTTGAGCTTCGACGAAACTAAGCGACGCCTCTACCTTTTCGAACTTCCGGCTTTCTGCGTCTTGCACAAGGGCGATAAGTCTACATTGACAAATAAGTACGTTCTCCATCGTTATCTTTTCTGAGCTATTCTAAATGCATGCACATTGTAGACTTTGGCAGCGACTATGTGCTGATGAGAGCCCAACAAATGATGAAGACCTCAGTTCAGCGGTGGAGGAGATGACGCTGTCCTACAACATATTATTTGCTCGTACACGTAGATCTCGGCGACAGTTTCGTTTGAACGAGAAGCGGCGATGCAAGATCACAACCGGTGTGACAGATTCCTTTCTTGAGAGACTCTGTACCCAAAAGCAATGCAAGCTCTTACCAGAGAATGGCCGACTTCGATCAAGCTATAGCACAACCGAAGACTTTTAGCCATTCGGCAGGAGATTGTCCATCATTCAGCAGTTTACTTTGAAACGTGACCCAAAAGGTCTCCGGGATTTGTGGAAAGACGGGAGAAGTCTTGAAAAGATCACGACCTTTCATGCAGTGATAGTTTTCGGTAGTGTCGGCGTCTTGTTCGGGATCATTCAAACCGTCCTATCTGGGTTTCCAGTTACATTCTGCTATAATACAAGCAAACCAAGGAAAATCAGGTGGTTGCCTTTGAAACGATCGTGATTAGCGTTTAATGAAATTAGAGTCCTAGCCAACGTAGATGACAGTCTTGAATGTTTTATCTACTTCTAATATATTGTGCAAATATTCAGGTTACGGGTGTGAATGTTGATTGCTAGCTGGGCGGGCGTCAGGATAAGGAAAATTCAAGGTAAAAGAAGGATCAATGTGAAGGCAATGATGCTTGAAGACAAAGAAGGACAAAAAGGCATCTCAACAAGCCCATTCAAGCCGGAGCACTCGTCTCAGCGGGTGTATCCGCCTCTCTAGCAGCGATGATGTCGCTCCTAGCCTGATACATATAGTTCCAAACATCATACCTCGTACTCAAAGTATCCACCCCCCACTCCGCCGACTTCCCAAACTCGTCTGGCAACTCCATCGTACATATCTCGCCCTTTCCCTCCTCTTGATACCAACACACGCCCGTGACCAACCTCAGCGTCAACTCGTACACGAATGGGCCACAGGGGCCGTGATCCAGGTCCGTTTTGTTGTCTTCGTCTTGCTGCGGACTGTTTGCGTCGACTTTGAACGCATACGTCTCGCCGAGGAGCCTGCCTAGACCCTTCACGAGACGCTCGCCGTAGTCGTGCCACTTCGGGCTGTCGAGGAACAGCGAGTCGAAGTACGTCGCGACACGGCGTGCGCGGTCCACCACCACGAGCGACCAGTGACACCCGCGGCCGGTCATGCTGAACATGCCGTCGTTGACGGGTAGGAAGATCCAGTTGTGATTTTCGAAGCGCTCTTTTTCCGCGCGGTAGGTGACGCCCAGGTCTTCTTCTTCTTCTTCGTCGACGTCGGCTTCCCAGCGGTTGATACTAGCGATCATGGAGCAGATTGTCGACGGTGCGATGGCGATGCCCTGGCGATCGCACTGCATCTTGCGGGCGAGGAGCTCCAGGGCGACGTCGAGGATCCCGTCGCTCCACCAGCTTTCGGCCTCGGTTTCCAGGATGCTGTACCAGTCTCTATTGGTGATGGAGGAGTTGTCCAGCTCGAGGAAGGTCTGGTCGGTGAAGGGTATCTCTTTTAGAAGAGCGTCTACATCAGATGGAAAGGGTCCTGCGGTTGGCTTTTCGGCTTCAATGTTTGTACTGTCGCAGGTTTGGTCTGCTGGGTCCAGATCGGGCACATCGTCGTCATTGGCGAACAGGCTATTCAGACTTTGACCTATGTCTGCGTCGGGTGAGGGAGTGCATCGCCCGGGAAATGGCAAGATTTCTCCATCCAAAGAGTCCAAGAGCTCGAAACTAGGATCTACTTGCGTCTCCGAGATGGAAACATCTTGCGTCTTGGGTGATGAAGGCTCAGATGCAGGATAAGACATTTTTGTGGTATATAGTTGATAGTAGGTTGTTAGGGTTGTAAGGAAGGGAAAGTTATACGGTTTATCTGCTCGAGACCTTGAAAAAGATGAGGTCAATGTGCATTGTTAATGTATTGTTTATCCACTCTTTGTTGGTTGTTGTTATTGATTTGACAATGTTTGTTTAGTGATTGTTGGGAAGAGGTGTGAGTGGGCTCAACAGTGATGTTTAATGCTGGGTTGCGATGGTCTTGCATAGTCTAAGTGCGTAGAATGGTACATGTATATTTTTAAATCCTGTAGACAATCACTCTTCACTTGTACGAGGGCACTGTTTGTTGCCGCGTTGTTATGCTATTTGATTCAGCCTGAGCTCTGATTCAATCATTATGCCGCAGTGTTGACAGCATCAATCACTTCCCACTTCAACATCCAAAGTGAAGCCCTTATTAGGAGCAAGGTAAAAAAGGGGAAGCGTTCGGGGCATATCAAGGGATGTATAAAAGCCTAGACCGTCACAATTGAAATTCACTCATCAAAAATGTAGTCAGCAAAACATTATTGAACTGAAGTGAAGTCCGAAGTAAAAAAAATGGTATCTGATGTCGCAAGCGACTATTTCCTCGCCTCCGCAAATTCCCGTACATTCATAAAGATGAACACCAGAATTTCAAACGACGGTATTCGTTGATCCTCCTCTTGGTTGCATTAAACCAACTTCCCTGTCATTCCATAGAACTAAACTGAATTTCACTCCTCCGATAGGGGGTCTCTGCTCAGCCCTCCAAATAGGAGACTCAAGCCTCGGTATCTCCAATCCATGCCCACCAACCGGCAGTTACCAACGTAGCGAAGACCCAAAGTCCTGCATAGCCAGCGGCTCCAGCCAATTCGGTACCCTTCAGAGTCAAGACACGCTGAACGGTGTTGGCGAAGAGCAACGAGGATAAAAAGGCAGTCTGAGAGATCAAGGTCCTGGTACGCTTGCTCCAAAACCACACATTGTGTCGAATGGTGGCTGGCAAGTCTGAAGTAGCTGGGTCAAAAACCTCGACTGGAGTGGCCGAGCCGGAAGCGGACTCGGCGCCGATGGACGGATTCAAGAGGAAGGCCTTTGCGCTAACGCCGATGATGAGGAGTTTGGCGGCGAGGGTAGCGACAGTTTCACTGTGCGCATTCTCCAGGGTAGGAATGTCGAAATGGGTGACAAGCCAGACGTTTAGCAGATCAGTCTTGACGGCCGTGAACAAGACGGTAACATAAACACCGACGGCCAAAAGGCTAGTGGACTGTTGCACTTGGAAGCTATCGATGAGGAAGCGGTTCCGCAAGGCCGCGCGGGGATTGTGGACAGCTGAGCGTCGTTGCAACAGGTAGGTTGGGATGGCCGTAGACAGGATCTCAATTGCGACAAAGATCGCGACAGTGGAACTGGAGACGCCGTAGTACGTGTTGATCAAGTAAGCATAAGGGGTGATTGAGACCGCGGTTGCTGCGCTGACGTCGTAGACTGTATAGAAGGATTAATAAATAAAGACTGGCAAATGTGAGCTCCAAAGCCGCTTACAGTCCAATTTGAGCGCCCATCCCGCCCACAGCAACAAGACTTTGAACGCAAGATGCGATACTACCGCGGATGTTTCAGATTCCCGTTTGCTCACAAATCCAAGCTCATTTTGTGTGAGATCCGACGCAAATGTCCACAGGGTAGATCGAATGATGAGGCTGAGGGACACGAGGAGAGGAAGACGAAGGTATACTGGCAGTCTCGACTTTCGCAATGGCGCGGTAGCTCCTTTTGTGCTGTTGGTGACGACGGCGGGAGGTTCCCGATCTGTCAGCCTGGTGGGTGGCATTTTTGGCGTCGCGGAAGAGATGGAACGTGTATATATAGGTTTGCGATGCGCGACGGCGATGGAATTACGCGCCTTTTACGGCCTGTGTGCGGTTGTTGTGAAGTCTGAAGACTGGGCAGGCGAGGTTTGTTGTTTGAACGTCATTGCCGGCGCGTGTGGATCCGCGCCGGTTCTTCCTTGGGAGCTTGGACCATCGAGGGCCGCGCTAATCCCCATTGGAGCAAGACAGTAAAGTGTATCTTCTGTTCAAATCGCATGTGGGAAACAAATGTCGATGAGTATAATTAGAATATACTTACATAGATATCAGACATTTCCTTCCATCGAGTATTGAAGATATATATCGATTCGCTTCTGAATAATGCCAGGAGCATCTAGCACATCCAGTGCAGTTTCTCATCTGTACCTATGGATCCTAGGGTTGTTACTGTAGCACGTATCTTCCTCCCACTCACCATTATGATCTCTAATTCACTAGTATCATGAGATGTAGAATCGCAACTTAGCATAGTGTAATTCATCTCATACACAAGGAGCATATCAAAGTTCGATAAACTCGTTCACTGACTCCAACAGTGGAAACCTTCCCAAGGCCACTACCAAGCAAACCCTAAAGCCATCTCTATCTCCCGCGTGAAGATCGTCTCTCCTCCATCGCTCATCCGGCCCGCTCGACCTTCCCCATCCTGGGACCATCCCATCCTATCCTATCCCACTACGGTCCTCCGTGCCACTTTCCATAAACACGACAACTATACCGACGATCCTTTCTTCCGTCATCATTCACTCGTCTTGTTCCTTCCCGCCTCGAAGCACTTTAAACACCCCTCTTGTGCCCTCCCTCCTCCTTCATCCCCCTCCAATGATAAGGGTACTCTGCATGCAACTCAATGACCCACCTCGAACAGCTCAACACAAAACGGCACAGCACAAGAGAAACAAGCCCACTGCACTCTCTCCCGCTCAAACACCTATGCATGACGTCCCTTCGTCACACGAAACAGGACAACTTCAACTTCAACATAACCATCCAACCACTCAAAACAACACCAATGCTACACGGCCGACGATCTTCGCCTCCCGCCGCCAACGATAACCGCCCATCCCGGTTTCATATAAATAAGCCCTAAAATCCTTTGGTTGGTTTTCCTGTGCCTCTAAAGAATTCGTAATCTTCTCCTCGCAATCTCGATCGGTTTCGTGATCGTGATCGTGATCACGATCAATGAGGGGGAACGGACATAGGTGAACAATCCATTCAGAATAAACGATATGAATGACCACTACTACCACCCATCTCATTCATATTCGTAACTCGCAGCAGCTTTCAAAAATCAGTATCCCTTCAATTTCGAAGGGGAGCCAGTTTCAGCATTCACACCGCTCTCACAATTTCCTCTCCCGCGGAGGGGTTATCTTTGCAACATCGTCAGTATGTTTTTCAGCATCAAACGACCTCCCCAAACCGTATCGCTCTTGCGTATACGAATCCGTACGGAGGACAACGCAAGGACGAATGATCTAACGGCTTGACTTCCCTACTCCACTTTCCCGATCTCCCCTCCCCACATCAATCCACTCAACCCCCGGCCCCCGTTATCAAGAAAGGACAAATCCCCATCAATCGACCATTCACCAAGTGCTCAACCCATTCGCTTGGATGCAAGAGAGATGAGTAAGTACTTGATCTGCCCCTCCCTTCACCAACTCTATCCTACCATCCCGCTCCAAAAGACGGGAACGCCGTTATTGCAACTGCTCTCGGATGGTGATAAGGATCGGATAGGGTTGGACGCCTGTCACAGACGCGGCTGGCTGGCTGGCTGGTTGGCTGACGCTGTGTACGCGAGAGGCTGGGTGAGTGACTGGGTGAGTGATTGATGGACGGTGGACGACGACAACGACGATCTTTCTATGATCCATGACCCGTGATCTGTGATCTGTGGTTTCATTGGCAATGACGTATGTCTTGGGTGTTTGGGCTTGTGGGTCTCTTCTTGTTCCGTCCCGTGTTCGACCTTCCCCGGGGGTTTGGGTGGTGGGTTGTTGAGTGTATATATAAGGTATGGGTGATATCTGCCACTTTTGGTACGTGTGTCGTCGGTTTCAGTCGGTGGTGCATCGTCCTCGTCGTCCCTGCATATATTATGTGTAGGCTGCTGCGTGGGTAAGTTATGTATAGATATGCTGTAGGATTACTTGTTTGTCATTTTGTCGTCCCCCTCTTCTTTTCCTTGCCCTGTACCATTACTGCTTGTACAATCTCTCTACCTCTTCTTAGACTTCTTCTCTTTCTCTTTTAGACTTCCCTGTCCCTTTCAGAACTTTGCCTTCTAGAATTTCTCTTCTTCCTTTCACTTCTTTCGTTTCTGCCTTTCCTAATATTGCTCTTCCTGTCCTTGTATTCTCCTTTTTCTTTTCCTCTTTCTTGTATCCCCTATTTTTTCTTCTTCTTTCTCTCTTGTGTTCATCTTTTCCCTGTTCCTTAGATATTCTCTTCCTCTTTCTTAAAACATTCCTTTTCTTTTCTTTCCTCTTATTGTTATCCTTCTCTTCTTCTTGTTAGATCCTCTCGTGCCTTCCTTCTATTCGAAGTCGAGTCGTCACTTCTCTACTGGTCATCTGGAATCCTGGTCGTCATTTACATCGTCGTCGTCATCGTCGTGGATATCGCCGTTCACGTCCGTACGATCTGGTCCTATAATCAGCATCCACGGAGCCAGTTAGTCAGTCAGTCAGTCAGTCAAGGCCAATTTGCATCACAGAGAAAACCAAGTCAGTCAGCATGCGTCTCGTCTCGTCTCGCCTCACTGGGATCCATGGCTCCACAACTTCACGCTGTTTGAACCGAATGGAAGCGAAAAACCAAAATCAAGAGATGAAAAAATGAAGGAGACGACAGATTGAAGCGGCAACACAATATGTTTTGTTTTTCCTACAATAGTTCCTCCGACAAAAGTCAAATGGGCCTTTCGATGTTTGTCGTCGTCGTCGTCGTCGTCGTCGTCGTCGTCAGTCGTGGGCGCGCGAGCTCGGACGCACGAGGAGGGGGGAAACCCATGACCCTGGAGGATTGTATTGCTCTTTTCCACCGATCCACCACCCACCAACGCACGACACACGACTCTTGCCACCGGACATGGATATACACAAAAAGGATCTGTCCGGGAACATTGCCATCTCCCATATCTGTCTGCCCCGCTTCCTTCCTCACGTCCAACTTCCGAGCCAAAAAGAGAGAGAAAAGAGGAAAAAAAGATATTTGAAATGCTTTATTTCATCCACAAGTTGTTCGAAGGAAATTCCAGAAAGGAAATTCGGGATATAGATCTCCAAGCCGTTATTTGTCGTCCCCCAATTGTTTCGAAGATTTTAAATTTATATGGTTTATATGGTTTCGTGGATGATGACTGGTGGTGGAAGTAGGAATATAGGAACAAGATAGGAAAGAGTAAGGACTCCGGGATATGATGAGCGTCATGGTAGGAATAAAGGCTCTCAACGCGAGACGACTGAAAAATCAAGAAGGATTTCGAACCTGGCCGAAGACCCACAGCTTTAACCTCGAGAGCTCAGATGCGTCCCAAAAAAATGCCCGAAGACGAAGCGGCACGCCAAAGGCCCTCTCATCGGTGCTGTGCGAAATGGTACCAGGCGGTCTGCGGAGATAGATCGCTGTATTGCTGATTCATTGTGTTACAAGCCGGATAGAAAAACAGTTAGATGGAACGAGAAGGGGAAGGAGAAAGTTTGCGCAGGAAATATTCGTGACAATCGTGGGTGGGTTAGGCGAGGGCGAAATTGCCGCTCTACTCTTCCATCCGGCCGAAGACGCCATCGTCTTCATCGTCAACGCGCCCGCGGCTGCGAGAATTGGCACGACGATAATCGTCATCATCGGCGGAGCTGTCGTCGTCCATGTCGACATCTTTGCTCTCATGGCGGCCGTAGCCATAGTTTCCGCGGATGCTGGATTGTTGTGCGGTGATGGTCGTGCTACCCGTCATGGAGTCATGGTTATTGTAGCTCAAGAACTTCGCTGGAAGTGGTGGGACGGGAGGGACATCAGGGGGCAGAGACATGGGGCCTGACTTGGGGGTGCCGTACGAGCAGCTCAACAAGCCAACAGCGGCAGCGAGGTCGGCCTGGTCATTCTCATCCTCATGATAGGAGCCTGCGACGGAGGTACCAGAGGTTGTAGGACGGTCAGACACGTTGCTCCACTGGCGGAAGTGACCGCCAACGCCATCGGAAAAGATAGCAGACTGGTAGGACTGGCTGTATGCAGAGCTGCTGTTTGTCGAGTAGCGCTTGGTTGAACGGTTACCGAAATGCGAGTGCGGCAAGGAACCCACAGCATGATCGTCAATTTGCGGGGGCGGGGTAGTGTCGGTGGAACTCAAATCGTCGCGCATGTCAGATGTGCCAGAGGCGGGCGGCGACACAGACGAATGGTCGCTGTCGCGACCGACCTCAGGATCGGCATTCATGGCAACGAGGACGGAGGCGGCCTCGAGGAGCTGCACCTGCTGGTGCTTGGAGATGAGCAGTTTGGATGTGTACTGCCATTCCGGGGTGTGCTCCCAACTAAGATAAAAAGTCAACAAAACAATTCCAAACCAAAAAAAAAGTCCGAAATCAAAAAAATTATTCGCGAACGAATAACTACCAAAAATAAAGTGTATGCTTGCTAAAAGGTGATGATGAAGGGGGTATTCGGTTCGAGAGGCATGAAAGTATGTGGGACAGGCAGGGGAGGAAGGGCTACTGACAGGTGCTTGGTCAGACAACTGCTGTGTTTGTACCCTTTCCCACATTTTTCACATCTCAGGTCGTTGCTGGTGGTGCGCTTGCCCTCTCCCTTTGAGAGACGAGAGCCTTCACTTGCGCGCCGTATTCTCGACTTGGAGTTGCCCTTCTCGTTGTCTGGCATCGTGGCCAGCGGAGGACCATCGGTAACCGCAGCTTCGGCCTTGGCGGCCGCACTGTAGCTACCGGGGCTGAACCCCGAACCATTATTAGGAACACTGCTTGCCATGGGAGATAAACCTCCCAGAGCAGGACCACGGAAGTGCGATGCAGGTTTCGAGGAGCGTCGCGAGGAGGCAGCGACCGGGTCGAGGGGTGCGCCAGAGATGCCCTTGGCCGCAGCGGCCATTGCGGCGATGTTATTCGCGGCAGTGGACGACATGCTCTTCCTCCTCGTGACCCTGTGTGCCTGGTGCATGGAACCTATGGAGAGGGATTGGGAATGCGTGCGCGACTTGGGGAGAGATCCAGCCATGCTGGACGAATGCCGGTGTTGGCTCGCGGGACGGGTAACGATCGGTTCCTGGAGGGTGGGAATGGGAGTCAGTTTAAGGGGATCAAGAATGTATGTACAATGCAATTGGGAGAGGAGAGAATTGGAATTGCGAGGAGCCTGAGGCGAACAAAACGTACCTTAATGACGGTCATGTTGAGTGAAATAATTATTGAGGTCTTTGTTCGTCGACGTGGAAAGCAGCCCAGAACGGCGAGCAGTCAGACCAAAAAAAGTTACACAGCCCCGAGGGATCGGAGGGCGGAGATAATGGTAGCGTGTGACGATAACGGGGGGTAGTGTGGTGTGTGGATCGCGGGTGTGTGGATAGTGGAATGGGTGTTCTTGAGCCGCACGAGGTAAAAGATATAAGAAGTGATATGAGGTTGAATAGGTATGGGGAGAGGAAGAGAAGAGAGAAAGAAGGAATCTGAGTGTATTGGTTATTTGCTGCGGAGGTGAGGGAGAGGAGGAGGAGGAGGAGGAGGAGGAGTTAGGAGGGTAGTGAGGTGGTGTGTGTGTGATGTGTGGTCCAGTGGATGGATGATGTGTGTGCGTGTGTGTGCGTGCGTGAGTGGAGAGAGAGAGCGAGCGAGCGAACGAAGTTAACCTCAGTGCGGCGTCGTGCTTTCCCACCCCCCTCTCTCCCAAAAAAGAGTGGTGGAATGTATAGTGTGTGCCTGCGCCTGTGCCTTGTACCTGTGCCTCTAGTGGATAGGGTAGGCAGGCGTAGGCAAGGCAAGGTAATACTCTCTAATACAAGACAAGACAAGCTGGAGACAAGACAAGTGGAAGTACCTGTTATTATTCCCTCTTACTCGATCGATATAGCGCACTTGGCCCGGGTGTGTTTCGAAAGCAGCGGCTGCGCTGTTTCAGCGGGGATGGCAGGCCTATCTGATGTGTACAGGGTTTGGAAGCAAGTAAGCAAGAGATGAGTGAGGATGAGAGAGGAAATGATGATGGAAGGGAAATCCAAAAAATAAAAAATAAAAAAAAAGTTAAGGTAAGTCGGAGCAACGAAGAATGCGAGGGGGGGCGTTCAGGTCAAGATGTCACAGGTTCACTTTAGATCTCACGGGGTTCAATTCAAGACAGCCAACGAAACATACGAGTAACTACCTACTCACACTACTGACCGATCTGAGATGTCTCCTGGTTCTAGGTCTAGTCTCTGGATAGATAATACCACCGTAACTCAGCAACTACCGGACTTGTATGATACAGCCTCCTCCTCCTCCTCCTCCTCCGAGTACTCCTCCGCCACCAAGCACGAGTACTCCGTACCACCATGGACGGCTAGATAATAACTGTTGTATTGTATCCAACCTCCACTGCCACGGCCACTGCCACGCCTCTATGAACAAAAAGGTGACGGCCATCCAAGACTAGGATAGGCACGCGCGGCGCCCAAACCCCCCAACAAGGGCCCCGTCCCCGTTCAGGATTCAGAATCAGGAAGCCGTCAGGTGCAGGTGCGAGTGCGAGTCCGCAATCTGGATGGTCATTCGTCCTGTTCGCGCTGCGGCTAGACTACGACTCGCTTTGGTCTAGCCGTAACATATAACCCCGTAACGTAGATTGTCTATTGTATACATGTAAGTTATTGTAAAGAAATGCATACACCTACGAAGTACGGAGTATAGGATACGTATACATATAGTTATAGAGATGGAGTATTGTGTAGGTACTGAGTACCTGACTACCCAGAAGATAAAGGAATTCATAGATAGGAGTGCAATTGCATTACTATCCAGCGCATAAATCCCCAATAATAACCACATCCAATCCAACATCCACATCCGCATCCACCTTCATATCCCATATCCATATCCCTAATCCCTAATCCCTATCCATGTCCCATGTCCCATGTCCCATGTCCCATGTCCATGTCCAACATTCGCCCACTTCCCACTCCGGCTGGCTCGAGTCTCCCAAGGTCCCAAGTCCCGTCCAGCCCAGTCCCCGTAAGGAACGAACAATTTAATGGTGGCTGATGGCTGAGAGGGTTCCCCAGCACGCCCAGCAATTCGCATGACACCCCCTCCCAAGATTAACTATTACTGAACTGAACTGAACTGAACAGGCAGTTGGCATTTCCTGATTTCGCCATCGTTATTCGCCATTCGCCATTCTGCTCACTTCTTCCCCTTCCCGTCTTCCGTCTCTCTCTCCTCTCGCGCGCGCTGTTATGTTCTCCTCAACCATCTCTATTCTTAGAGCCTGACTGGTCGGGCTCGCAAATTGGCCCTATGAAACACGCAATTCAGGACACTTCTCCGACGGGGTCCACGTACAGTGACACTCATCAGCTAAACTAAAATGTGACCACCGTTTCTCTTCTTATCTTGTAAATTATTCCATCTCCTTCTCTGCCTTGCCATGCCCTGCCTAGGTAATCTTTGCCTTGCTTGCCTGGCTTGCTTGCGCTGGTCATGGGCACACTCTGTAGGCGCGCTCTATCCCGCGTTTCTGTGGAGCCGACATGCTGCTGACTCTCCTCACCTCTCCTGCTCCTGGACCTGTAGGTCAACAACTATGCCATGCTCTCGCCACCATGGCGTTGTCGTGCGCATGCGCATGCGCATGCACGCAATCCATCCATCATCAATGATTCAAACTTTCTTTCTCACATCGATTCCGGTAAAGTCGACGTCAATGACGATGCCATGATGTGCGTGCCATGCTGTGTTCGTCGGTTCAGTCCCATGGGATGTCCGGCTGGTTCCTGGATGGGAGGCGCGTGGGAAAACAGGTGGCTTTCGTTCGGCACCCCCGCAAGCCAGAAACCAGAGCATGGGGCGAGAAGCCACCCAATAATATACAATAATACGACGGATACAGTAGATGCTTGATATAATACGTATGTTACACTAATTACAATACACGCAAATGCAGTAATCCGAATATCTGCCCGTGCCGCAATAATTGAACCTACCCATCACCCATAGTCTTAATTAGAACGACAAGTGATCACGCCTTGCCAATTCTCCAGAGTATTGTATATACAATAGATACCTACATTACTAGTAATGACTACTCTGTACAGAGTACGGAGTACGATATAAATACTCGTAACCACAATTGATAGATACATTCCAGACAACAGCTCGGGAAGAACTAACCACTCGTACTCGCTGTACCTTGAACGCCCATCTCCATCGGCAATCCATCCCATCCCATCCTCCTCCTACCCCCATCCAGCAACCCAACCAGCCGATCCCGCGATCCGCGCTGCCTGCTCCTCTTGCAGCCCGCCCATCCGCCCACCTAGGGATCCCTGATCCCAATCCCATCCCATCATGGCTTTCCAGGCCCGGCCCCCGCTCTCTATCGCTCTCGTCTCGTCCGACTGACAGTCCAAAAGGTCAGGTCCAGACAACTACACCACATCCCGTGCCACCACCATCGCCGCACGCACGCATGCACGCCGCTTGGAGAATTGGTGACTAGCATTTCGTGATCTGCTGTTGCTCACCTCGCACAATCGCACTGATGCTGCTGCTACAATATTGCGTAGGTAGTGGCCAGAACTCTTGCTCTGTGCGCACGCACGCACACAAAAGCACGCAATATTCGATTGCTTGTCTGAATTCACACGGACGATCGTCACTGTGTTGTGTAAGCTCCTACGGAAGATAGGTGACTGTTTCTATTTGAAGCGATGATAGATAGGAATTGTTTGCTTGTCATCTAACAGTCTGTCGCCCAAACGATGATTGTAGAATGGTGATGCCTAATCTGGGGTTGGTGCGTGATATCCTATGAGTACCTCAACTATCAACTACAGAGTACGCACAGAAGAGTCCAATAATGGGGCGTCTATCAGCGCATCATTCATCATACGCTCTGTGAAACCAAGAATCCTACAAAATACAAAATAAATTGAAAGCACAGAAACACTGAAGATCGTAGGTAGATAGGATGCGTATATCTACATCTACAATTCCATCTCCATCCCAGTAAGCGCCCATACAGGAATAAATCACCAAACATATCTCATCTTCATCCTGATTCAGAGCTCTCGCTTTGACTCGCACCTTTCGTACCGATTACGGCTTTACTACGTTTACAGTCTCCTGTACGATTAATGATGTGTTGACCTCAACTCTTACTCAGAGTCATACAATACAGTATACTTCGTAGACACTCACACTATCGTGATCCGACCCTCGGCACCATTTCTTAGTGAGGACCCACAGATAGTCTTAGATTGTATTACAACTCCCACTAACTTCACTACGGAGTTACAATCTGTAGTTAGTGCCCCTCTGCGTTGTAGAGTACAGATTGTCTTTAACTTCGCGATTTCGCGTGATGGGTGATCGGCGATTGGCGATTGTTAGAGTTGCCCACAGACTACTACTATCGAACATCAAAAAAACAAAAAATAATATTTATTGTGATTGCATTCCGAGTGTGGGAGAGGAGAGACAGAGAGAGACTGCAAACGATGGACACATTCCTCCGGTGCCTGTGCCTGGATGGCATCTATGGGGGTCAAGGTAACTTCTTGACTTCGAATCCCCCACCAAACAAAAAGGCACACCAATCCACAGTCACTGGACAGAAAATGATCATAATAATTCGATCATAACCATCACCATCGCACACACAAAAAAAAATAAAAAAAAATAAAAAAGTGCCGGGTCTCGCATCTCCCTCGCGTGTGGGGTGTCGTCCATAATCCGTCCTCGTGCGTGCGCGTGTGCGCGTGCGCATGCGCGTTGCGTTTAAGCAGCGCTGCTTGGCGTCATCGCGATCGGGCCGTCGAGTCCTCCTCCATGTTCCATACAGTACGAGTTACAATACGAGCCCACACTTTCCTTCACAATCGCCAATCTAGACGCCCAATTAGAGTTCGGCGTCGCGCCTCATGGGGAGCGATAGATGTGCCGCTACTGCGCTAACCCGGCGCGAGCGAGTGAGCCGGCGGGCGAAGGAGCGACGTCTCCCTTTTTGTTGTCGCCTCGCTTCGTTGGAAGTTTGGGCGAGGCGGCGGCGTGGTATTGTGTGGTTAGTGGGGTGGGGAGGATGGCTATCTGTTCTTGTTCTTGTCCTTGTATGAAAGGAGCAATCGCAACAGTTTCGATCCGGTGCTTTACTCCGTTGACTACTTCGTTAGTGTCGTTCGGACTATGATACCGGTACGAGATATGGAACACACACAGCGAAAGACGGGATCAGAGAACGATGGATACAGTGTAGATAGAGACAAGCCGAACCGCGGCCGTTGATGAATTTAGTTGATACGAACATTTGTTTGTGCGTATTGTTTCTTTGCTATCCGTGTTCTCGGTTGCTGCAATTACAAGTATAGCATAATTAGTATTGCTGTAGAGCATAGTCCTTTTCGGTTATGGGTGATCATGTCGGCCTCTGGCCTGGACTCGCTTGTCATATCCTATCGTGTCCTGCCCTGCCCTGTGTCCATTCACGACAACGACAACTACCATGTCCCTCTATCCCATGTTGTTCCCCTCATCATCAATTCCACGAACCACAGCAATTTCCGTGCCGATGTTGTTCAAATGTTGTTTACTGTGCTCTTACTCTCACTCCCACTCCTCAATATACAAGTGCCTAGGCGGAATAGGTTCTCGAACTGATAGGTAGAGGTATGACATTGCAGTACATCATAGAAGCACACGTAACAGCGTTGTATACATATGTGTATTCCAATGCACCCGTCCCGTTCTCTTGATGTCTACCTCTTCCTATCATCTTCACTTACAATTGGAAAGAGGAATTGAGTTCCGAGTACGGAGTAATATGCACCTATACTTCCCCACATCATCGGAGGTTCGGAGGTGCGGGGAGAAGGGAGGAGAAGAAGGGGTCTTTTAGTTTCAATATCGAGAAGACGTAGGTATGTATTCCTCAATAGAGCTGTATTTTGGGCACAGGTGCATTTCGAATGTTGATAAAATACCACGAACGGAGTAGTTGTGAGTGGCTTTACTCTTGTATCGATGTACTCTATTCCGCACATTTGCGGGGAAATGAATATGGGAAATGGTAAGCATGTATGTAATATACGTATGTATAAGTAGATAATATCTTGGTAATTACCTACAACCAGCCTTGTTCTGTTCAATTAGGTATCCATCTCGCAGTTCGTTCCGAAGATAACGCGAGGGTCTCACTGCTATCCTCCCCTCCTCCGCCTCCGCCTCGCCATGTAACGTCTCGACAACTAACAAATTCCAACTAATTACCGTACCTCGGAGCATTATCGTAGTGCTCAATAATAGTCCCACTTACTCCAATTTAGACATTATTGTGGAGTAAAAGGAAAAGCAACCCGCGCGCACCGTGCAACACAAAAAGGTCTCCCCCTCTTCCGTCGGCTTTCCCACCCACGCAAGCCGGGGGCCAAACCATCAGCGATTATTGACGGATAAGATCGGCCGTCGTCGACCGCTCGAGACCCGAAGGGCAACTTCACCTCACCTCGGGATTACATTATTGCTTTGAAGCGAAATGCGCGAAAATGATTGTAAGCGCGGAACATACATCTGAGCGAGCGTCTAACTTTTTTTCGTGCCTTCTGCTGCTTTCTACCCCGTTCCGAAGGGGAGCAAAAGAGGAGTCCGTAGATGAGGCCACCACCCCAGACGCCAGTCACGGTACTACTGTTCCCCTCATTAACTATTATTAATGATAGGTTATTAGGTACATGTACCGTATCTATCGGAATTTGGGAACATGCATGAGCCATAAGCCATTATTGCCTGATGGTATTCCGGCAATTCCTGTCGACCACCAAGGTTTATTCCCCTCTTATTACCTCAGCGGGTTGCTTCTCGTCATTGACTGATGAGGCCTTTGTGCAACTGTGCTGCGCTATTTTCCACGCACAGTCGGATGACATGGCCAGGTCTGGTTCGTTATTTTTCCTTCTCCTGTAATTACGTGACTACTGTGCTTCGATCTGTGTGTGCATTCGAATCCTCCTCTGGCGTGTCCACGTGGGTGGTGGTCGTATCCGATGGCCATCGATCGCGACGAACAAGACAACAAAAAAAAAGTTGTTGTAAAGCCAGCCGCAGTCCCCTGGGCCCACACTTGACCGGTTCCTTGCAGTTTATTGTGCTGGGCTGGATATTGTGACCTTGGAAAGGAACCTCGGAGAAAAGAGCCGCGCAAGTAAGAAGCAGCAGATACCACACGATTGTCACTCCTTGCCTCGTTAAGTCGTTACAATACAACACAGTCGTCGTCTTGTGTCGCGTCGAGTCTGTTGGAAGTGTGGGGGGAGGGGGCCACGGAGTGGGTCTAGGTACTGTGACGTCACCTCCTTCCTCTTTAAATGTCCAAGAACACGATACGCATGAACGACCACACAAATAAAAAATATTACAGGAATGCAAAATCAAGGAACCGACAGAATAACAATCATCAATTGAAGTCTGTGTGCTCTTTACGGCTGACTCAGATTTTAGACGTCCCAATCTCGAAATGAGAACCAAGGAATCCTCTTCCCCTCTTTCTCGTGTTCTTCTTGTCTGGACTAATTATGTCCCTTGTGACCTGAACTGTCCCATGTCTTTTCTGTCCCTTGTTCTCGCTCGGTGTAAAACGAAATAGAGTGGAACTTTCTTAGCCGCAATAGTGAATACCATGCAGTGGACAGAAAATGGTCGAATAATGCGCACAAAGACAAACAACTCAGGAACAAAGCGAAGTTGAACCTCATCAAAGCACGCCACATACGCGATTTGTCACGCGAATTGTATTCGCTACCAGATTCTCGAAAGTCGATTTATTAAAATCCGGAATTTCGATTTCGTCTTCGAGATGCCGGAAGAAGAAAACGACTTTCCATTATAGACGGGAGACCATCTTGGGGGGAGAAATACCTTGTGTTGTGCATCGGATATCAATCCCAGCACATAACCAAGAATCCCTAATCTGAATCCCGCTGATCTCTACCATAATCCATTTCTTCCTTGCCAGCGATCTTTCAAAAGAACGATTACCAAGAAACATCTTATGTACATCCTATTGCAGTAAATCATAAGCTTGCGGCTGTCCAAGGAAACTCAGAAGTCCGGAAGTGAGCGCAAGACGCATGACATATCAACGGACGTTGGGCTGCGTTCGTATTACTAACGATGAGAGCTCTCGCTTTGCATAGTCATCGCTATCGGCGGCTTCCGGGTTCCTGGATCGACCTTTTGTGTATTGAATCTGTTGGAAATGGGATCTTATCCATTTCATAATGGATAGACGTTACTGGAGAAGAAGTAGGACAAAAAATAGATATGATAGGCAATAATCGCTTAATACTTTGGATTTCCTACCTCTGCCTATGAGAGGGATTAGTGATTCAAGTACCTACCTAGATACATGATTGGCATCGAATTGCGATCTTCCTCGGTTATCTACAATCTCCGTACCTGTATGTACCTACCAATCTGGGTAGGTATTGGCATTCACCCTGGATCACGTGCTCTATAAACTTGCCAATAATACGAGTTACACTTTATACATAGAAGGAAAGTTATCTAACCGCATACGGTAATCTTGGATGAATGCTTGTGAAGGAAGATCCATGACGACTGGGAGAAGACATGCAACTTAATGATAATCATTAGTTGCTGTAATGGTAACGGCTTCATCCGTGATGTAATCGATGTCGACGATCACTGATGTATCAAGCACACACGTGCATGGTGGGATAATCTGGAGATGTAATCTACACCTACTCGTGTATCTGTGTAGAAAATCTATGTGACAGAAACATATTGACACTCCACAGAGAACCAGAACCAACGTTGGCGTACCCGCACGCCTTGATGAGACAGTAGATATGTCCACCGGCGAACGAGAAGAGGTCACAAGGTATTTAACATTTTTTTCTTTGGCACGATAGTCTAACGTGTGGCCAGACGTGACAGTCAGAACAATTCTCCGACGCCAGAGGAGTTGTCTTTTGTAGTAGCGTGGGCGAAGAATTGTGGACACCTTATAGAGCAGTAGAAGGGACTCAAGGGGGTTTGATGAGATTGCAGTTATACACGATGTCTTCTACTTCAAGTTCTGTTTAGTTGACTTTGGGTTTGACCAGTCACAGTCTATATCCCCACGATATCGCCCAATAAAAGGCTGATTCTATGGGCTATTCGTCGTTTATTATCAGTGCACCTTCCAGGAGAGATGTTCCTGACCCAAGGTGTTTGTACTAGCCAGAGACCTATTATCTGCTTAAAGGGTTTCAGATCATTATGTTTCAATAGTAGTAGAGGATTAAGAAGGTTTCCAGAAACTCAGATGGACGTGTATAGTCTGTTCTCTTCGACTCTATAGTAATAAAAGTCTTGTGTACTGTTACGTTTGAGGTTCCGTCATCGGGGATGATGATTGGCAGATTAGGAGCAGTAGCAAGACGGTTGCCAGTTAGATGGGCACTGTTCAACCTATCGAAGACAGATTGAAAACCAGGTAGGAGCGGTGGGGTGACTCGATATCGAGCATCTGTTGAAATAAACACTGCTCGCGCGTTCTCCATGGCCGCCATCTTCTCCAAAAAGTTGCCGGATGGTCCATCAGCCTGTCGCCTGGTTTGGTTTGGACCGCAGGTCCGACAATGAGCGATGTAGTCGTCCAAGTACTTCCCGGGTTTGTGAATATGGCAAGTTGTTCAGACCGCGTCGTATGAGCGTTTGAAACCGCAATGTGCTCTGACGTCGTGACATCGCTGGAAGATATCGCCCTGCAACACCTTGGGTATTGACCGATTTAAGACTTCCGTCGGCAGGGTTAGGGTGTGTCATACGCATTTCGCTAGGGTGTTCTTTTCTACAAACAGCATGATTGAGGTCAAAACTCCCAGATGTGTTTCATCAATAATCTAACTAACAAACGGATGCACACAGAATAGCTTCATATACAAGGAGCGTTTTTAACCTTCGGATTCCGAAGTCGAGTCATACGGTACATTATGTGGGAGAAAGAGTGGTGTATGGTGATCACGTAACATAGCTGATGTAAGTTTCCATCAGTAACTTCCTTCTCGTAAGAAGTCTCCCCCACTGGTAGCTGCGGGCAAAGACAAAATGGTCATTATCCTGTGCCACTAAGTTGAATGTCATTCCTGGAAGTGTATGAGCATGAGGTAGAAATTTTTGACGGCGTTGAGTGTATATTCTGCTCTACATCTAAGATGAACAGGGGTTGATTGTGCAGGAGAGAGTTCAGTGGGCAAGATGCTCGAGACAATGCAGGTCATTTAGCCCATAAGTTGGAGCTAGGTGAATAAATTCGAGAGAAGCGTAACGTCAATATGTAAAAGTCTACGAAAGCGTCGGTTGTCTTCCTGTCTGGACGAATAAGTATCTGCAATGATCAGATCGAGCTATCTACTGAAGATACTGCATTGTTAGGTGGTCTGAAAGAAAAGCATACTATAAAATAGCATTCGTTCCAGTAAGACGCACGTAATATCGCTAAGTAAGTGTCTTTCTAAAGTAACACGCCATAGGTCGAGACATCAAGATGCATGCATCTGTTGTGTTGTTGCAGTAAGGCTGAAGGATTCAGTGGCAAAAGCCAATCTCTAGGCCATCTTGTGGCTTAGCACTACAGCCTTGTGAACGGTGAGTTGTACTCGTATGCTCGATTTTCGTTGTAGAGAGTGCATCTGAACCGTACGAGACAGGCCATTGGTCATATTATAAGAATGCACATCCGGCGATCTTGCAATGAAATAGATCTTCACCAATAAATGTACAGAGTGCTGCCTGGCTGCATAGCGCCCACAGCCAACGCCTACCACTGATCCTTTCGTTCCCAGGATATTTCTGAGTAGTTGAAGGGAGAGGCTGTCTCATGCCATTTTGGCCCCATCATGTTGCTTTAGCTAGCGCGTATGTCGTATTAAGGATCTCAGGCCCCTGTTGACGTGTATTCACATAGCCTCGCTTAATCATTCTAAGAAAGATGTAGCTTCGGACCCGAGCCAATTACACAGCCCACGATCTCAACTACCAGCTGTGCAAACATAGTGATTGTGATGTACAAACTAATCCAGAGCCCCTCCTTATCTCTGGCTCCATGCTGAGACCTTTCCCCTCATCGACTTTTCCTCGAGGCTTGAAATAATGTCATTACCCCACTGGCAGTACGATGAGATATCTCTGGAAGATCGAATAACTGACCAGCAGGTTTCTAATAGTCTCACTATAGATTTACCTGGTCTAGAAGAGGAAGCAATCAGATTGTCTGAGGATCATCCGGATAGCTTGACCGACAAGATCGCGCCAAATAGCCCTCGAACATCTTATGCACTGGTTCCCAATGCCGTCAGTCCTACTAAACAGCAGCAATATGCAGCTCGAAGAATACATTGGATATCACCGGTTATAATGGTGGTCTCGCTGCTTTTTGGTGTCGCCTTGACTGTCGGCCACCATAGCTATTACAGCACATTGAACGGCCAAGAAGTTGGATCGTCAGGGAGACAACAATGGTCACTACGGTATTTATATGTTCCAGTTCAGAACATGGGCAAGCTGTTAACTACTTCAAGATTTGGCAACGCTTTTGCTGTAAGCACGAGCTTGTGTTTAAAGATAGCAGTCGGGATCGCTTATTTACAAGTGCTTTGGAGACGTTTGAGCAAGCGCCATACATCCGTACGCACCATCAATTCTTCTTTCGATATCCAAGGCAACCCATTCTCATTTTTCAACCTTGAGCTTTGGAGGAACATACAAATCGGTGTTTTGCTGGCACTTATTATCTGGTAAGTATGCCGTTGCTCGCTTCGAACTCTCATGTTGACATGGAATGTGTCCAGGTGTCTTCCTGTACCGACTTTATTCGCTCCAGCTACTTTATCTGTTCGCCAACAGACAAATTTTGATTCCGAAATGCTTCAAGCTCTTACCCTAGATGTTGATAACGCAGTCCAGTTTTCTTTTTCTCGAAATGGGTGGGGTCCCACGCCTCAGCTTGAGAGGGTCGCGGGTGCCGTCGCATATGGCGGGAACATACTACCCTTTGACTCTCCCTCTTCAAAACCAAATATATCGTATGCGGTAACTGCATATGCACCTCTAGTTCGTTGTCAAGCCGCCAATGAAACAGAACAGTCCCGGCTACTGGAAGCTGCATCTAGATGGGTAGACGCACCTGAGCTGTCAAGCAACAACAGCGCAAAATGGCCCACGACTGATGGATTTGAGAGCGGGGAGATCGGTTACCTGGCAGTATATGATGAACATGATAATTTGACCATGGGAGGGTACGTCAAGCTGTACGACAGCATCTTGTTGGCACTACAACGGAAGAATACCACGTCGGAGTACCAGTCGGATACGGAATACATCAGCTGTCGTCTCTGGAACGCCACGCTCGGGTTCTCCATTGGCACTATATCAGGGAGATCGAGGGTGGAAAATATCACAAAGACCTGGCACAACCAGATCAACGGCGAAGCCTACTTTGATAGTAGTCTGAGAAACACTTCGGACCCGAGCGCCCACGGGGCATACTTCGCAGCCTTAACGAAATATATTGTTGGCACGGGGTGGTATCATACGACGCAGTCCCGTTACGACGACTATATCACGATGGACGGGGAAGTGTTTGGATCAACTCTGTCGTATAACTCGCAATTCCGCAATATGACCATGGATATCGCTAGCCACGTCGCTTCATTCGTGACGCCTGAGATTGTCAACAAAGAGAATCTCCGCAACACGAGTTTTGGCGAAGACATTGAGCAGCTTGCTCTTAATACTTCCATCAGTCTCTTTACGGATTCGCAATTTTGGTAAGTTCCTAATTGGAGCATCTCAAGATTCTACTCGTTGGTCGGTTCACTGATTCGTTGCCTAAGCAAATATACATCGACCAACGTGACTTCACAGACAACTCACACAGTGTACAACTACCAGCCACAGAACCTCTTTATATCCTACGGCCTCGCTATACTGTTCTCCGTTCTCTCTGTTGGACTTGGTGTTTACTCGTTTTACCTCAACGGCGCCAGTTACGATGCGAGTTTCTCCAGCATTGGTGTCGCCATGCAGAATGAAGAGGTGAGTGGCGATTCGGATTGGAAGTCACAAATTCAAAAGGTTGACTGACATGAACAGGTGATTAAGCTAATGGACCAAGCCAACGCAACCATCACTCAACCGCTGAACAAGGAGGCGGGGACTATCAAACTGCGATTCAATCCTGGACAAGGCTTTTTTGCGAAGGACGTCCAGAGTAAAGACCTTGAAAACTGATCAACGAATGTTTAATCTATAATGTGTTTGCCCGAAATTCTCTCCCGAGGATCTAAATTTCTTAATGACACCCTTGATATAGCTTTTACTCTTCGATATGGCGGGTTAGATCTAATATCAAATACAACATTAACAGAAACTCTCATAGCATCCACCCTATCACCATAGACACTGAAGGGATCTTTCGAGCGTATCATATCCAGAGAGAAAGTTTCTCGAGTCAACCATTGTAGTATTCTAGCCTCCCATGACAACAATTCATTTGACTCTTTGGAACGCATGCAAAGGTTTCAAAAAGGTTTGCTGGGTAAAACCTCTAGACGATTTACTAAAAGATGCGGCAGCTATTTATTAAGCGCCAAAACCGCTCAGGCGTACTTCAAAGAGCAAAATGGGCTCTATACCTAAAGAAGCAATGGGGCCAATTGATTGAGGAAATCACGGAGCTGGTTGACAGCCTGGTCGAGCCTTTTCCAGCCACCCATTCGTCTCAGCGTGAGATATGCGAAATGGTTATTTCCGCCATGGAAAAGGATGGAGGTATTTCCGGTTTAAGAGAGATTGCCGCTGCTCAAGACAAATTCTTGGAGCAAGCGATTGCGAAGACAACTGATGGTGTGAACAAGTCCTACCACATCGTCTTTTCAAGCAGCGGTAACACTGATTTTTAGCTCTGCTAGAACTCTGGTACTATATCGGGACTCAACTTTGGAGAAGGCGGCAAAAGGAGGTAGGTTTTTGCCCGAGTTACATAGGGGTGTCTGTTGATCAAGCACACGTCAGATCAGAGCTGCATGATGCAAGCTACGCAACAGCGTAGCGCATGTAATCGGTTCAGCTCATGATACTATATAGGCTTTCGATATAGAAGGATTAAATGTTTCCTAAATATCCTTATTACTTAGAATAGCCCCAACTTTAAGTTTACAGTTCTCTAGAATCACAAGCCGTATTATAAAGATCTGATATCTTGATTTTTGACAGCCCACAGCTAATAGTATACTGACTGAAAGAAAGGAAAGGGGATGATTGAGGCTGCATGTGAGAGGGGATCAACGGCACAGATTCATCTGATACATGGCTAATTCCTGTTTTCCGCATAAGAGAACAAATGGAGAACTGTTAGAGTGATGAGACGTTTGCTTTGATATCTATGGGAGAACACGCCACAACTCTCATACCTCGTCCCTGTCTTACCAATTTTTTTTCAAGAACTCTCCATCAACTTTCAATGAAAGTCATCGGAGATGTTTCCATAGTTCCCCATTCAACCACTTTGTTTCGCTTAACCTCCCCATTCGGCCCTACCACTATGTCCACCATCAACACAGACCTCCGTCTCCACTCCATCTCCACTTCAAAAAATTGGCCAAAAAAATACAAAAAACATACAACAGCGGGGATTCGCTGATGGTCACCCACTCAACTACTAGTCCGCCGGTACATTGCTTAAGTATGGCTGAGCGAACGGGAAGCCCTGTTTTCAATGTCCAATGGTCGTATGTGAAAGAATTGTCAAAATATTTAGACTATGTAGCTATTACAATTGGACACTGTAGTAAACAGTGAGAGTGTACCCCGTACAGTAAACCAAGATCAGTATGCATCGAGATGTTGTATATGGGTGAGTTCAGAGCTTCGTGCGGTAGATACAATAGCGTTCACGGGATCGATTACAATCATTTAATATGAGAATCTTTGGGATGACTACGCCTTAAACAATCACCTGAAAGAGTATCTATAAGACAGGATATCGCCTACTTGCCGCTATCCATCAAACTATTTCGGGGTTCAGTCTGATAAAGTATTCGGGCGGTATGCTACACATGTGAAGAAGACCCTAGCCTTCCAGCTATTTGTAGGAAAGGAGTTAATCTTAGATTTAGAAGGATCTGTATCGAAGCGAGTTGCACAGCAATAACACAATATCTCGAAATAAGTTAAAATAAGCGCCCAGAGTCTCCATACTTTAAGGTCCTGAGGCTAGGGTTTTCAACTACAGAGAGTTGACGCGTCAGGTTGAACACCTGCTAGCGTTATTAGCAGATACAAGGAACAATATATGCATCTATAGCCTCTTATTTGCTACATAACAGCTAATTAAGGTTTAAGGGTGCATATATACTAGCAGGTGTTTAACCCGACGTGTCAACCCCTGTAGTTAACGCACAATTCACGTATCGAATCACGTGAGTGATCATGTAGCGAGGTCATGTGATATCAACATTCACTCCTCTAGAGTAGATCGTGTAGCAACTGTTAGAAGCCTGTAAATGCATTCCAAGTTGATTTAAAGGAGACTAATTCTGTAGGGAGTTCATCAAAAGGCATACTGATTCGGTAGGAAAGTGGTAGAGATAAGCATTGAAAATCATTCCGTGGACGCCAACGACATAGGGGAGGGTGGGTACAGGCGTACATGCCAGGGTGCAACCCGTATTGTATGGGAGTAGGCATTTTGGGTCAACCGTCCACTAGCTTCATGTTTTATCTATACCTGAACTGGCTACTACTCTTCGATTATGTGAATAAATACTACAGTAGCAGCCGGCGAGCCGTCCGCGCCACATCTGTACATATACACTAGTCACATACTCGTATTGCAATGGAACAAGCTATGCTGGCCGCTTTGAAATGGGTGAGACATGTAGAAGACGCAGACCGACGTTCGCTCCACGACGCTTCTCGTGGGTTAGATGCTGCAAAAAACATAAGGCGGCCCCAGCACTCTCAGAGAATGCTATTCCAAGCCGCGATCATACAATCTCCTTTCTGTCGCTCCCTCATTTTGCACTGGCAATCTACTACTTCCCCGAGCGGCCATGACAAGATATGAACATTGCATGCAGACGTTATGCAGACCCCCATTTGTTACGTGTAGCGCTCTTCAGGCCTATAAACCCTTCGTCTGGGTTTTCTGTGCCAGTATCTCATTGTTAAGCGCAAGGCATCTCCTAGTGGAGCAAAATATACATTATCCTCTGCAACTTTACTTTAATCAGCTGGCTGTCACTGCTATCATTCTGTTCCGGCCACGTCTGGGATGGCAATATGTTCAGAAGCTTTCTCGTGGAGACCTACAGCTCTGGAACTCGATGACAAGAGGAACATCACTCCTTTTCACATCGATGTGCTTCACATCTTTGTCAACGATATGTATGCTGCAAGCGATTCTGCATTTTTACAATCTACCAACTCTGGCCATGATCACAGTAAGATGCACCCGCGTTTGTTGCACTTTGTTATAAGTAGACTGACTCATCTCGACCAGCTTATAGCCCTGTTCTCTGAGAACCTATTACTTTACATCACCCGCGCGATACCACACACGTACGCCGAACTCCTTCGTATCGGTCTTCTGACCCTAGTGGGTGCGGCACTTCTATTCGGAGAGTACCGACTCACCGTGCCCAACCTATCAATGTCAATTATGGCCATGCTGCTTGCTGGAGCTGCCCGAGGCCTTCGAAAACTTGTCGTCAAATATTATCCAGAGGAAGTTGCGGAGAACGTAGTTCGGACAACTCTACATGTTTTTCCAGGTGCGCTGGTAGGCGTAGCTTGGATAATGGTATTCGAAACAGGCCATCAGGCTTTCGCCCTCGGCGTCGAAAGCATCCCATTGCTCACCCTTAATGCCTCGGCATCTGCTGTAGCAATGCTACTAGGAAAATCGACGTTGCTTCCTATGCATAGCGAAGTAGCTGACACGTCTTCTCAGACGATTGATGGTCCGGTAGATCGCATCTGGGATGCGTTAACTCTGGCACTTTTCACTGGCCTTGTAGGATGCTATTCTACACTATTGATGGGCCGCTCGTACACAAACACATACCAATTTTTCTGCTTCTTGCTAGCGATGGCGTACATTGGCAGCAGTGCTTACATCGGTGGATCCAGTATTCGTTTGCAGTATCCTTGGAGTGGTCCTGGCAAATATGAGCTTATAAGCCCACTTTCGACGTTATTAACAGAAAATGGCAACGCTGATAGTCTCATGGAGCAGTTTCACTACCCTGGAGTGTCAGCATTGAAATCAAGCTCACCAAACAATAAGTCTAGCAGGCACTTGCTTGGTATCACCATAACCACACTCTGGGCGGCGTATGGAATTCTGAATTTCACTGAGCGACAGGAGCGTCGCATTCCAACACTCCTTGACCAAGATTACGTACCAGAGTTGCCTTTGGAAGTTGTACTGAGCATGTACAAGGAGCCCGTTGACGAAGTAGGTAAGCTCATCAACCATCTGCAGAGCATATCAGCTCTTTCCGACGCGCGCATCACAATCTACATCAAAGATAGAGAGGCCAACAACACCTACGTCAAGCAACAAACAGGAGCCGATCATGTTATCACACTACCGAACATTGGACGAGAGGGTGAAACGTTCCTCAACCATATCCTTAATAGGTGGGACAATCTCGCAAGACAGACAATCTTCCTACAGGCCGGTATACACAATCCGAGAGAGTTCTATACCTATATGAGCAATTATTACAGCCGTGCTCAGACTGGATTCCTAAACCTTGGTTGGCCTGGTCGTCTCTGCGACTGTGAGAATTGCAGTGACAGGTTCGGCTGGCAAGACAACCTACGCTTTATTCCGCAGGTCTACAACCAGGTATACAACTCAACCCTCTGTAAGAAAGTCCTTCTTAGCTATAAGGGCCAATTTATTGTTTCTGCTGCACGTATTCGCGGTATTGGCAAAGCCGTATACTATGATCTGTGGCAGGCCTTCGCTGATACAAATAGCTGGGCGCATCAACCCAGTTATCTACAAGGACGGCCAGACTCAATGAGTGCGCCAGATTTCGGCTATACGATGGAGAGGTTGTGGAACTTGTTGTTCCAATGTTCTAGCGTTGACGTGGCTTGGAAGTGTCCTACATTGCTGAGTGGATGGCGTCTTGGTGGTAGTATTGGCGATTGCCAGTGTTTTGATATGTAGGTTGTAGGTAGTAATCTACATTATAGTATATATTGTTATATTATAACAATACTTAATTATTCAAAGATGAGATTTTAGAGGTCGATGTTGATTAATCAGATGAATACATAAATAGCGATCACTTGGATAGCTAGCTACCAAAGTCCAAAGGAAAGGCCTGCCAGGTTCGATCATCCTATATCGATTGATGGGATTGATAGTGTGCAAGGCGCAGGTTCAAATTATGTCTCGGCTGCGCGTCGATGAAACTGGCCGATCAAGAGGGAAAACTTACTAGGGGCATTGGAAGGTTCACTGACCAACGCAAGCCACTTAGAATGCGAAAGACCAAACATGCGCGAGGCAGATGGAGTCAACCGCTGCGCACGCGATAAGTATAGACAGTACTTAGACTTCAGCATCACAGCATGGTTCAGGGCCATGTTTTGAACAGTTGTAAAACGAACGCACTTCCCGCACATCGATCGCCATACTTTCTTCATTGATCCAAACTTAATTTACTATGGAGCGTAGCAATTGGAAAATGTTCAATAAGAACATGAGAGGGAGAAGCTAGCTTAATAGTGGGCTACCATCAGTAGCATCGAGCCCTGACAGCCCTAACATCCCATGTCAAAAGTTTTGATAGCAAAATGGTTGAGGAGAAGCCATCTAAACCGCTCATATCTTCTTTGCCAGTATGATATCTCGGGGGACCGAGGGAATCGCACTAGCATATCGAATCGTACGAATCTCGTCGGCCTAGCCTTGGTTGTGGTTGTCTGATGTAGAGAAAGGAGCGCCCGATGTTACATTGAAAATGCGGGCTAGTACATGTGCTGATCGTGGCTGTAAGGTCAGCTAATATGCAAGTTGTATGCAGGGTGCACTTGTGCTGGTTGACGCAACAATGTTAATCAACATGCAAGCTGTATTCAGGTAGCACATTACAACTACCTGCATAATACAAACTTGAAGTCGGGTAAACCTGAATGAGAAGCCTCTATCATGGCAGTGGGGCCGCAGAGCCAGGTGTACTTTCTCTATCTGATATCTCATATTATGAGGGAACAACACTTTCTGCATCGACTTGTGCGCAAAAGATCTCTCAGGCTGATGACCCCATCTCTGCAGAAAATCCACTAAAATCGTCTCGAGGGATGCGGAGAAACTCCTAGTTCTGGTGTTAAATACTGCCATGGGTTAGACCATGACAGGAAAAGTTCACATTCACGGAGTTGCGGAACGATTCGCTAGCAATTATTGTATCAAAGGTATTAGGCTCCGCAGAGTCATTCGACGTCTTCAATTGTGCCCCTTATCTAATGTTCTATTATGATGTCTTTTGGAAGTTGTCTTACTTTGACTCCCAAACAGACCCAAATGCACATGATGCTCCCGCTGGTCAAGCTCGGTATCGTGATATATGGATTGCTACTACCTTCCCTTCAACGCCATGGTTGAGTGACTCTCCTAGAATCATGAGAAGAACGAAGGTACTAAGGACATATCTTGCCTCTTGTCTGGTACAGTTTGTAGCGAAGTACTCGTTGCTAAAGACGCTACTGCAGCTATTTCCGGGTAGATGTTGGAACTCGTAGGTTCCTGGGCAGCTAAGCCTCTGCTTGATGGTTTCTTCCGAACGAAAGACGAACGTCAGCTCACAGAGCTTAGCAAAGGCGCTTACGAGGCCCTTGTCCTTGACAAGGCTATACTTCCTATAGTCTGATCTTTTAACTTTGGTTATGGGAGCGCTTTACTGAGGAGAGGATAGCGAGGCTAAGGAATGAAGACTATCGAGACTTTGATCGCCGCTCGTATTTGCCTCAGCAGTGGAGTCGCTATCAGCATGTAAATATTCTCTCTGGGGTTGTTTCTCAGTAAAGACTTTCCTGTCTTGCGGATTTGTATAAAAGGCCGACAGAGCAGCATATGTTTAGAGATTCACAGCAGTATTTTCTTCTTCATAATACCAGCACTCCCCAACCTTCCAACGAACGTACAATGAGGTTCTTCGTCCTGGCCGCAGGTCTTGCTATCCCAGCTCTTGCTATGCCAGAGCCAGTGTCTGGAGGCCTCTCTTTAGGGGCTAGAGATACTGTCAAGTTGAACCAGTACCGTTCTATGGATGATTGGTAAGATAGGAACTTTCATTTCAAACAAAACTTTCTGACCATTGAGTTCAGCAACAATGATCGAAACATCCTATACCACGCGGCTCCAGTCTCAGGAAGATGCTACGACATCGACGGCCAAACAGGTGCTTTCTTCATCAACACTGGAGGTTTTCAGGGCAGCAAACGTAAGCAATGCTCTCTTCTGCCTTGCGGTTATCAAGTATGATACAGTTACTAATGATTGCTATCAAACAGTTTACACTGGTTCTGGCTGCAATGGAAACACTCTGGGTGTTTCCGGTGGATCGTGCATTGCCAGAGCCCAGTGGAACTCTTTCAGATTGTCTTAGAATCTGTGTTCCGTTGCTGCGGCAATAAGTTAGCACTATTCGTGTAGAGTACTCAGTTGATATAGTGATGTAGCAGGATAGATGAGGCTATTCGAGGATCACGGGTATGGGAAAAGTTGCTAGGCAAGGCAGATAGATCAATTAGGGCTGCGGAGAGAGATCGAGGCATCATTTACCTACCTCCAGAGGCTTATCGACAGAGGCAAATATCTATTTATCCTACCTATCCACCGATTGCGGGTCATGTCTGTGATGCTCTCTACTATAGAGGCGTATGTACGCGACAATATGTTCGCTGAAAAGGTCGCTTGCATTCAGAGCCATTTGAGCTCCACCCTGTCAATCCACGTGAATTTAAACATGTCAATTAAGTACATTAGTCTGCCGCACTTTCGCCTATCGCAATATTGAAACATGCCTCTTCTTAATGAAATTAAAAGCTGAGTCGTCCACTTCGCAAGACCATTTCTAAATGGAATCCTATCGCATTTCATGATGTAGCTCAAGTCGGCCTAGTATAAAGCAAGCGCGAATTCGCCTGTTTTAGAGGTGATGATGCTCTAAAAATGAAAGCAATTTCATTCTTGCCTTGAGGAACTCTTGATCAGTTGTGAATCGCCGACATCACAATTGCTATGCTGCTCATACAACAAGACTTAGGGCCAAATTGACTCTACATGGTGACTGAATAGTCCCGATGACTAACTGCGGGAGTAGAAAATAGCCATACACGGCGAGACTTATTAGAAATTCATGCAAGAGGTGAAGTTCTCCCTTATGGAAGACATGAGGACTATGTTGCTGGGCGGGGCCAGAGTATGCAAACATGCGAATGATAAAAATGTCGATGTGACATACCACCCTTAGCCTCAACATTTAGAAGCTGTATTGTTCTTGGACTTGTAGATCTGAAATTGGGGGATGCCCGCCGTGTTTTCAAGGACCCGAAATCCTGCTTGCATGCCCATAAGATTAGATTACAGCACGAGCATCAGCACCGACCAATTCCTGATGAACCTCAAACTCCCAAGAGCTGTTGCCATGCATCCCTGACTCATACTGTATAGATGTATGGAACTGGCCTTCGATTACCTGGATAAGGAAGAAGTCGTCTCCATCTATTCCCCACATTTTGTGCAATTATACGCATAAGGAGGTACCGGGTAATCATCAAAGTCGATGGTGTTGAGCTTGCCATCTTATTAAGAGCACATGCTGATTCATATGCATCTCTTTTGCACATGCAGTGCCAACGAACCATGAGAGACTCGACGCGGCAACCTGTAGGACGAGAGTGCGGCAGGTGGTTTCCCCGTCACATTGGCATATGAAGAAGAGAAAATGTGCAATACGGCTCGTTGTCTGTAACGTGGTGTCCTGTGGCTCTTAGGATTTCATGAGGAGCATACCTAGCCTGCGACAAGTGCCCATCGATCTACGGTGTAACGGCGATTTTGGTTTGGTAAAGTCGTAAGATCGGATGCAATCTGACGTTGGGATTGACTTTGCAATGCCACGGGTGGAAGAGAGCCGAGCCGCGGCGCTTTCGAGCCGCTTCTACAAGTAGGTATATTGAGAGCACACGCACGCTACTGTAGACAACCTGTAAGCCGAGAGACGCTAAACCATCCCGAAGCGCGCTGTGACGCGAGTAGCGACTTTCGCAGCCGACAGGCGCAACTGCCGGATTGCATTTGTATCAGCTTAATGTGGTTTACAGTCTATGAGCGCACGGGTATATGGGCAAGTAATTACCATCTACAGTTCAAGGGCGGCCCTTCGGGTAGGAAGACCCGTTGTCAATGTCCAATGATCGTTTGTGAAGGAGTTGTGCAGTTGAAAGAGATATATCAGGGTTCAAAGCTACAATAGATTGATGCATCAGTGGAAGAGTACGTTTTACATGCGTTTGCGGTATCATGATTCAAGATATTGTTCATTGTAGCTAGCACTCTACAAAAGTACTACAGCCACACCAGCAACGAGGCCAGCATAGGCAAAAAAAGGCCTCATGGAAGCCGCCGCACCCTTCGAGCGTGCATTCTTGCTGAATTTGACGCCCTCCGCTTTCAAAATCTCCTCCGCTGTGGGTGGCACCTCACTACCCTCTCGAATCTCCTCCGGGTGCAAGCAAGAAATGACAACATGGACGTCGTGTTCGTCGTCCCACTCTCCACGCCACATTGTTGCGCTAGTGCGGTTGGGGAAGAAAGTGAAGAATGTGGGCTGGGGAAAACGCATGCTGACATTGTACGGGCCACCGATGCCGCCAGTGTCGGAGATGGAACTGTTCACTTTATACGCGATATAGTCAGCAAAATATTGCGGGTACATATGACGTGGATGAAGTCTTACAAGGCTGGAAATTCTCGTCGTCAGATGTACAATTGGCTTCGACCCACCGTTCTTCGATGCTGTAGTTAAGACCGACACCTGCCCGCGACGTTAGTGGATTGCAAATTTCGAGCATGATGTGAAGATCCGAAACTCACCAGTCCTAAACAGCGACCCCAGCCATCCTTCTTGACCATTCACTAACTCGTTCGAGCATTCCTTCGGTATGGTAGTGTTGAAAATTGGCTTCATGCACGAAAAAGTCTTCATGGCAACCACGCCATAGTCGTGGTACTGGCGTTCAAGCGCCTCCACGCACTTCTCTCCCAGCATCGTCTTGCAGTCTCCCTTGTCCTCTAGACTACGCCTGAGCACCTTCTCCGAGAACGCGAAGCCAGTGGTTGCGGTCAGACTCGTGCTCTCCATGCACCCTATGATGTCAGTCGTGTTGCTGTTCCCCGTGTCGACAAAGATGCGGTTCCATGCGTCTCTGCTGGATCCTAAAGGATGTGACACCCGCGAGATGAGGTTCCATTGGTTGTCGTCGTCTTCGGATAGCTTGTTTGGGTGTCCTTCGTCGGTGTACCCGTCGATTTTCAGGGCCGGGATGGGGTATGTTTTGGTGCCGTTGTACTCGGTGAATTTTCGTGTCTCATCTTCGAGCAAGCCGCACGAGACATTGACTGATTGGGCTGATTTTAATAGAAAGGGTACCGCCAATGCCAGAAATGGAACGCTGTTGAACGACGGCATGGTGAATTGAATTTCGATTCCCTCCTTTGTCGATGTTATGTCTTTAATAATCCGACAAAGGCGTCACGTTAGTCCTAAGATTTCCCCGAGGTTCAAATGTGGCTACATCTTGGTCTAGCGGTCTGTGTATTTATAGGACTGCTATGGTATGCCTAAGGTTGCGTTGTGCACAGTATGATATCATTATGTTAAGGCGCAGTAAGCCAAGCCATGTTGATCGGCAGCCTTAATACGAAGAGTGATCCTTCGAAATGCTTCAACACCAGTTGATAGCATAGTATGTTTCGTACCCAGATCCAACTTTAACTGTCTCGCCAGATACCTAGCCTAGTTGATTTTAATGTCTTCTTTCATCTCTCGGCACCGTCTACTTGCGTGATCCAAGCAAGGCTTCCCCATATGCCATGGCTTGGGGTACACAAACCATGGTATTTGCTCTACGACTTCAACCAAGAAAGTGCATCACCACATTCGCGAGAATTCACAGTGCAGCTAGACAATGGAAATTAGGTATGTTGTTGTTCTGGAGAAGCGTTCAAGAGGACGACGTTCCAATGGATCCTGCTGAGATAAGTCATGCCATCATAAGGCGAACTAAGGCCTCCCATGGCGTCTGCATCAGGAAAACAGGTTGATAGGCTTCCCAGGGTACGTGAAGAAAAGATCCCAAAAAGAACTTGGTTATGTGAAATTGTTATTGTAATTAGGCTTCCTGTATTATCGTTTTTGATTGCACCATCGCCCTGTCGGTCATACTAGAAAATACAGGTTTGCTCTGTGATGTCTACAGGGCGATAATCTCC
Source organism: Aaosphaeria arxii CBS 175.79 (assembly GCF_010015735.1). NCBI lineage: Eukaryota > Fungi > Ascomycota > Dothideomycetes > Pleosporales > Aaosphaeria > Aaosphaeria arxii. The sequence continues at coordinate 577,431 of NW_022983474.1, forward strand.
CATTCCTCGGCCCAACCCGAGGAGTAACTAAAAGTGTTAAAAAACCTCGGTCTTCATAGATACGCTTCGCGGCCTTCTATCATTGAAAGCGTTCATATTGGTTCGGGATCGGCGATGCTGCTTGGCCCGCATTATCTCGTTTGATCTCTAGTACGTTGTACCCAATGGCATGCGCGATGTGCGCAGGAAAGACTTCTAATTGCCATAGGAACAGCATAAAATCATAATGTTCCCAGATGTAGCGTAGAACGTCTTTATGTACCATCAAGAGACACCTCCTGCATCATTTGAGTAAGCCACACATGCACTGACAATCGGGAACTGGGCACATTGCATGCCTAGCAAACCAGTCTCTAGCATGGTGACCATGAAAGCCGTGAGTACAGCTCATGCAGAAAACCATCAGTCTGGCTTCCAGGTCCTCTTCTTTGAGTGCCTGCGCTGCACCCACTTTGCTCGGATCTGGCGATCCTAACCACATCATACACAAACCACAACGCGGCATCTGCGCATTGCAATTCGGACAAGCGAGTGACGGCGATGATGCAGTACCCCTTGGCGGATGTGGTCGCTGCTTTGGGCCTGTATGTTGCGGTTTTGTACGGTCACCCAGGGGTGTCAGATACTGCCGGGAGGTCTTCAGATCTTTGCGAAGAGCAAGATTTTGTTGACAATTGGGACATCGAATCGCCAGACTCGGAGCCGAAGGCTTGTTGATGCTCTTTCCTTCGCGTGATACGCATTTCAGATTGTGTTCTTTGATATAATGCGTTCGCTCCAAGAATGTTCGCCATACTTGCATCTGGTTCAAGTAGATATCTTTCCATAAAGGCCAGCGAGCATCCTGAATGTATAATGGACAGGCGCGCGAAAGTATCAACACAGCGGACTGCAAGTCGCCGTATTTAGCAATGTAATGTTCAAAAAGATCCATGGCTTTCTCTGTCAAGCCGGTGAGGAGGAGGCCTTCAATGTTTCCGTACGCAATCGTCTCGGTAGTAGCAAGTTTGAGAAAGTGAGTAAGCATTTCGTCACTCAAATACTTAAGTGCCACACCCACCCTGTCACTCAAAGCAAGCTGGGTCATTTCAACTACAGTGGTCCAGTCACCGCTGATGAAATAGGCCAGTAGTCCCTTAAGATATGGCTCGTCGGTCATTTCGGCCATCCAAGAGCACATATGGCGTTGATCTTCATTGGCCGAGTCGCAAGCAATCACAGCGCCTAAGCCAACATTTTCCAACTTCTTCTGCTGGATGGATTCTTTCAGCAGATCAAGAGCGACGTCCTTATATCCCTGAAATACCGCGAGAACAATTGCCTTGTAATATTGGCCTTCATCCATCAATATTGAACACCTTTCTCGAAGACCTTTCTTGGATAAATTCCATCCGCAAAGCGAGAGGCATAATTGGCGATTCTCTGGATAGCGCGTTCCTATGCCGGAGTAAGGAGGGAGTTCTTTGGCCGTAACAATTTCCTTTACAGCTTCTACGAAGATAGTCTTCGAAGTCTTCGCGTCCGGGTCAATCATTCTTTGATCGTACATTTGCAACTTGTTTGTCCATATAGACAACACTCCAAGGTATTTGAGATCCAGATCTCCACCAACCATGCCATCTCCCCATGCATGTGCGTCCAGTCGCTCAACGAGATTCCAAGCATCCACCAGCCAAGGGTCGTTGGAAACGATTTCTTTGTTCTTGCGACAATCTAGGTTGTAGCCTTCCTGACAACGCCTCTTCTGGGTCTGTAGTACTTTCAGATGGTCTCCGAGTGGTATCTGCACATCAGGGTATGCCAGAGTAAGGAGGTCCTCATGCATTTGCATGCTTGACAAAGTTGCCGATTCAAGTGGAATAGTACGATGCGGGTGGTCGATAGTGAGTTTATCTAGCCTACCGGAGAGACTGTCCTTCGGATCGGGTGAGATGCCGAGCTTCTCACTCAACGTTTGGTTTTGGAGGTCTATCAAGTCTTCTGCTACAGTTCCATGTCTCATGCTTGGCCTGGCCACAATGCCTCGATCACGAGCGATTTCATCTAAAGCCGTGAAATTAATCGTCGGTGCTTGCTGTGGTACCTTGAGAATCTCGATCTCTCGATTTGGTAGAAGGGAGAGTGCACACTGTCCATTGAGTGGGCTACCAGACGTCATGAAATCGTATGCAACAACACGCGATCTCTCATTGTCACGGAATCTTTCGTCGTACCATGGATACCTCAAGTTATGGGATGTTTTGGTATAATGTGGAGATGCCCAGGCCTGCGCGTATGGCCCCGCACTTGCTACCTGGTGAGCTTCTAGTCGATGAGTATGTTGAGCAAGTTCGACAACTTTGAATTCGCCAGTGTTGGCCAAAACACCAAAGGTAGCTCTCTTGGTCCCGGTATATCGAAGACTCCAGATAGTGGCTGATTGGCTGTTGTCGACTACCGGGCGGAACTCAAGCACCGCGCCGTTGCTCGTGGAGTCATTAGAGGTTCTTTGTTTCACATAGCGCTGGTCCCAAACTGTGACGGATGGATCGCCTGTTGTCCCAGCTGAGATGAAGTAATTCTCGTCTAGTGGGTCTATAGCGATGTTGTGGACCTGACGAGTAGGATACTGTGCGACTCCCGATGTACCGGAATCTTGCGTGAATTAGCGGATAGCATATAATCGCTGTCGAACATCATGCGGTACCTCGTAAGTCGTATATGCGAATGCATTGCCTCGATACACCGGCCACTAAAGTATCGGGCTGGTTATTGAAAAACTTGATACTAGAGATTGCCTCGGAGCTTGCCAGTTTCCTATACGGCTCGGAGCTTGAGGTCAATGTCGGGGTATTGAGATCATAAATGTTGAGGCAGACATCATTCCTAACTCTATCCAATCCGGTAGCAAGAAAGTTCTTAGAACTAAATGCTATAGAATTGCATTTACGTTGATGTTTGATCGGAAAAGTATGGTTATAGTCAATCTGTGGATGGTCTGCATCCATTGATACAATGACTGCCTCGCCAGAAGCAGATCCAACTGCGACTATGTGCTCATCTCGTTTTGACCAGTCGAAGGCAGTGTAATTGGGGAGCTTGTCGCGAACGCAAAGCTGTTTGTATTTTACCTTACCCTTGTCAATATGATCAATTTGACACAATCGCAGTCGGTTGACAGCGACATCGATTATTAAGAAACGTGGATCTTGCTGGGTTGAATGCGGTGACCACCGAATGGCAGCCTCCATGTTGTCGATATCTCGCGTTGAGGATGAACGAGGCGAGCGCGGGCATGTAGTACAATTATGCTTCAGAACACCAGTAAACCAGACACAAACTGCATTGTGCCCATACAAGCATAAAAAGTCGAACGCTAATGATTCGGATTGATCGGTTCTTTAAGCAAGTGGAAGCATAGCCTGAACGTTCACCACAAGTGACTGGCAGGTGGTTGGGATGGCCAATAGTCATGCTTGGCATGCCATCCAAGCGGTGAGCGATTCTGCCGCCCCGCTAAAATTTCCAAAACATCCAACTTCTCCAACGATCAATCCTTAACAGCTCAATCAACCAAAGATGTCGCAAAAAAGGAAGCATGCCGAAGATCTCGGCGCGAGCGCCAATGTCCAGGGTTCATCCAAGAAAGCGCGATCGAACTTCAAAGCTGGAGGTTCGAATTTCAAGGCCGGAAATCATCCGAAACCCCAACCAAAAGCAAATGCCACGAGTGGGATCAAAAGTCGAATACGCGACCTGAAGCGATTGCTGGAGCATGTGGACAACCAACCAAAGTATAGGATGCCAGCGGGGATAAGGGTAGAGCGTGAAAGAGAGTTGGAGACTTTGGAACATGAGTTGGTGGAAAAGAGTACCGCAGGACGAGAAGCTGTCTTCAAGAACAAGATGATCAGCAAATATCATCAAGTAAGGTTCTTTGGTAAGTTATCGTCCTATTTATTGGCTATATGCGTGTATGCTAAGTCGAGTAAGATCGCAGGAGAGCCGAGAGGACCCTCAAGAAGTTGCGACGCCAGCTATCAACACTCGAAGATGAAACGGAACGACCCGGGCTATTACAGAAGATTCACAATGCGGAGGTAGATCTAAACTACGCCATGTACCATCCGCTGCTAGAACCCTACGCCTCTCTGTATCCGAAGGGAGAGAAAGGCGAAAAGGACACGACTTCGAACGAAACCCATGCCACATTACCTACCGAAACGGACGGTCCAAAAGGCAACAAGGACATGTGGAGAGCTATCGAAGAAGCAATGGAAAGCAATACGTTAAACACCTTACGGAATAGGAAGCCTAAGAAGGCGGCCATTGCCAATTCAAAGGAGAGCAATAAACGAACGGACAAGTCGAACACAGACAAAAAGGCCAAACCGACCACTAAATCTAAGGCGACAAATGATACCAACGATACCATCGTCGAAGATGATGGTGAAGAGAGTGACGGCGGATTTTTCGAATGAAGGACCAATTTTCGTGGTCGGGTATTTCTTATGACGTTACCGGGTTGCACACAGCGCGTGTGTTCAAGCGAGATCTGACAGGGAGGGACTGAGTCGTTCCTCGCTGACATGGAGGGTACAGTGTAATGCTTCGAGTTGGAGGAAGTAGTATAGCTAGTTCTTGAAGACCTCCGGATAACCCTCGAACTTCGAAGCATCACATGTTGGACATGAACCAATAGCAACCCCACCGGAATTTTAGGACGCCTTTTGACTATGCAGGAGACTACAATATCAGGCCAGCCAAGTCGTGCAGATCTCTTCAAGTTGGGCAGGAGGCTGCTGTGCTCCAAGGACACCCAATAGTTTTAATCCAATACCCCATGTCGATACAGTTTCTTTACAGTAATATTATGCTGAGGGTTACATCCTATTCAATTACATGAGGCTAGGCAGGTCCTGCCGTTCCAATGTACCTCGAATGTGACGAAGCCTTGCTAGCTAAACAGGAACCAAACAAGAATAAGAGACTGATATCTACATAGTAATGATCGGACTTGGAATAAGATTATGGCCCCCTCGGGAATGGCGCACGATCTGTGCAGTAACCTTGCTGCACGGCCGTTCACAGGCTGTTCACCCCTGGAGATCGCGCCCCCGCATTCTTGAAGATTGCGGGCCACAAGAAAAGTCGCACAGAACATGGAGATTGGACTCAAAACGCAGCATTCCAATAATCATGCGACAGGCATCGAATCCATCTCGTGCTAGTCCACCACGTTGGCAATTGCACGAGGGAACTGACCCCACGCCACAGGACTGTATCCAGCTGCCGTTCCTGGCTATACATGCCTCTCTCACCCAAGAAAACTTATGGGTCTTGCTGAGTACAATATGCTGAATGACGACAGCTAATGGGCATGTTGAGCCGTAACGCGTCTGCTGACAACCTTGCAAATAACTGTAGCGCAACTACAGCTCCCGGCTTCGCCCATCGTTGTACTCCCATCCTCAAAACGATTATGCGTTTATGATTAGTCCGAGACATGCCCCCCCATGATCCCAGCCAACCATCTAACTAGATACTATGCTCTGGTAGCATCAGGGTATGCGGGGGAAAGTGAGAGTGTTATTGACATACATACTAGAGTAGCAACAGTCTTCCGCCCCGACGGGTCTCCGCCCTGATGGGTCACATTGTCTTCAAAGCGACAACGTCTGAACACCATGTCATATCTAATTTGGCGTACAGGAAGTATATAGGGCCTAACCTGCCTACAAGTACTACCCCTGAGTAATTAAGGTCTTGATAATTGTTCTCTTCCTTCCACTTGACACTTCTGGCAGAAATGGCACGTATGAAATTTCTCGCCATAGGAGCTTTGCTTCCAGTCGTGTTTGCTCTACCCCACAATGCGCCCCTAGATCTGCCAGAATATAGGCAGACACGCTCTCTCAGCGCCGATGAACGCGCGCAAGCGGTGGTAGATGCATTTCGAGTCTCGTGGGACGGGTACTACAAGTACGCGTTTCCAAATGACGAGCTCAACCCACTTGAGAACGGATCAAGCAATTCGAGGCAAGTCCCTCGCAGCTACACACATGCCAATGGCTAACACCACATAGAAATGGTTGGGGTGCCAGTGCCATTGACGCACTCAGCACTGCGCTGATCATGGGCGAGAAGCAGATTGTCAATCAAATTCTCGACCATGTCCCCAAGATCAACTTCGGCAAGACTGACAGCGACGTCAGTCTTTTCGAGACTACAATTCGTTACTTGGGTGGATTACTCTCAGGTTACGACTTTCTAACTGGGCCGTTATCGGATCTTGCGGACAATGTAATGCATTGACAATCCGTTGCATTCTAACGTCGAATGAATCCCACCTGACAGCGTACAGAAAGCAAATGTTGATGCTCTCTTAGCACAGTCCATCAACTTGGCCAACAACCTCTCCTATGCATTCGAGACCCCTTCAGGCGTACCATGGAACATTCTCAACTTCGCGAATCGCTCGAACGATGGGTCAAACAACGGCCTCGCCACTGTTGGCACGCTTGTTCTCGAATGGGTTCGACTGGCCGATCTGTCGGGAAACAAGACGTATGCCGAACTCACAGAGAAGGCAGAGAGCTATCTTCTGAATCCCAAGCCCGCATCTTCAGAGCCATTCCCTGGTCTACTAGGCATGAATATCGATGTCGCCACGGGCAACTTCGTCGACGCCCGTGGCGGCTGGGTTGGAGGCGCTGATTCCGTACGCAACCTCCTTCGAGATTACCCAAATCACATACAACTAACACACACAGTTCTATGAATACCTCATTAAGATGTACGTCTACGACCCAGCCCGCTACGAACTCTACCGCGACCGCTGGATCGTCGCCGCAGATAGCACTATCAAGCACCTCACCTCGCACCCATCCTCCCGCCCCGACCTCACCTTCCTCGCCATGTATGATGGCACGAAGCTCAACCTCGTCTCCCAGCACCTCGCCTGCTTCGACGGCGGAAACTTCATCCTCGGCGGCCAAGTCCTCGGCAAGAAAGAATACATTGACTACGGCCTGGAGCTCGTCAACGGCTGCCACGAGACATACGTCGGCACCGCGACGGGCATCGGCCCCGAGATCTTCGGGTGGAACGCCTCGCTCGTGCCACAAGGCCAGGAGGCGCTGTTCAATAAATCGGGGTTCTACATCACAAACGCGGGATACCAGCTCCGGCCCGAGGTCATCGAGTCGTTCTACTACGCCTACCGCGCCACTGGGGACACAAAGTACCAGGATTGGGCGTGGAGTGCGTTCGAGGCGATCAATGCTACGACGAGAGTTGGCAGCGGGTATAGTAGTATTAGTAACGTGAATGTACCAGGCGGTGGCAGTTTCACGGATTTCCAGGAGAGCTTCTGGTTTGCGGAGGTTCTGAAGTATAGTTATCTGATCCAGGCTCCGGATGCTGAGTGGCAGGTGGATGAAGCGGGGAAGAACAAATGGGTGTTCAATACCGAAGCGCATCCGTTCAAGGTGTTTGGAAAGTAAATCGTTAAAAAGGGGATTAAAGAGATCATGGGCCACGTAATCGAGTCTCGGTATAGAAAGTTAATTTCTGATGAATATTTCGCCATGCAAACTTGTCACATGTGCTGTTTTTGCGTGGATGTTCCCACGCTTTCGTCGCTGTATACACAATGTTCTATCACGCGCACGCTCATGAGCCTATGAAACCAAGTGACCCCAAGCATTGCCAAAGACTAGCTAATCCCCTTTCTTAAGTCCGAAATATAATGGTAATCACGCGGGCTCCGACCAGTCGAGTTGTTCTTGGACCGGATTGCCACCATTGGCGTATCCAAGTCGGAGCCTTAATCGTAATCGAGCAGGAGGAGGCTGTAATCGGTTAGTGATGCGTGCATAGAACGTTGGATGGTTAGAACTTACCCCATTTACAGCTGTAATCCTCATCTGTTGAGTGGCCTCCTGTCCTCCATCTAGTTCACCCTGGCTAATAGGCTGCAATTGCAACTTTTGCGTTTTGGGGACAGCGGCTTGAAGGTTGACAGCACTAAGATGCGAGAAATCACCAGTATTACGGAACCGTGCAAGCACTTGAATAGCATTTGCATCGCGCTTGAGTTGAAAAGTAATCGTCAGGCCATTCTTGTTGTAAACACCGTGTGCTGGTGGCCCGGATGAGGCGGGCGCAGGGGATGGAGTGGGTTGTGAAGACAAGCCACCGAGGAGATCCATGGACGCTGGTGCCGAGGGCTGCTGAGATGGGACAGGTGCTGGAGAACCCGAAGGGCCGCTGTTGAAAAGATCCATGATGGAGCTGACGTTGTTGGGAGGTGGGGAAGTTGTTTGCGGAGGCGATGAAGTTGATGGCCCTCCTCCACCGAGGATGTCTGCTAGTAGATCGGCACTTTGAGCCTGAGTGCCATTAGTTGTAGCTCCCCCGTCTGTACCCGGATCACCCATGAGATCAAGCAGCAGATCCTCCGTGGCAGATTGTGCGGGTTTCTTCTTCGTAACCTTCGTCTGCTTCTTTTTGGTCGCTTCTCCTAGCACTCTTTGCTCTTCACGAATCTCAGGGGCGGGCATCTTTTCAAGGACACCCTTCCTGATCTGGTCGTAAGCGAAAAGGTTGCCGTATTCAACAGCACGCTGCTGGATTTCCACATCGAGATTCGTGCCATATCGTTGGAGGAATCGCCGTAGTCTTTCCACTTGCGCAGCGTCGCTTAGTCGGGTGGTGAGTTTGATCGCAGCGGTGACGATGTACTGGGTGACGATTTGACCAGCGTAGCTGCTGCTCAGAATGGTCTCAAAAAGGTCGACGATGTCGCTTTCCTTGACTTCTTTCACCAACTCTTCCTCCTCATACTGTCCTCCACGAAGTAGAGCATCTCCATACTCGCCGATCACCCAGGAGCCCGCAAGCGTTAGACCTTCCTGCGAGATATCATCTTTCAAAGCGGCATAAAGCTTCTGGACCGAGTACGTTTGTAAGTCAGGGGTTGTTGCAATAAGACGGACGAAGGAAGAGAGGATCTGTTCCTTCACGTAATTGCCTGCCTAAATTACTGTTAGCACTCCATCCCAGGAAAGGCCACACACAGACTTACCAGTTTTAATACGCGAAGCATGGTGTCAACATGCCATCTCTTGTTCGGGGCGAATCTATCCGCTGCGATGCCGATCTGAGAGGTCATTACAGGCTTAAATTCGTTATCTGCGACCTCAAGGAAAGCTAGCAGCTCTCGGATCAAGACCCTCACATTGCTCTCGTTGATCAAGGTAAAGCTCAGATCCAGCGCTCTCCTGCGAATACTGATATCAGGGTCGCGCAGACAATCAAGAATTGTGTTGCGATGGCGCTGGACAGCGTTCGGCTCAATGGCGACAACTTTGATAAGCGTGTTCAGTGCAACGTATCGAATGTTATTGTCGCGGTTCGAAAGGAATTTGCCGAGGATGTTAACGCCGAGCACACGGAGACCAGAGTCCGCTTCAATGTCTAGGATTGTAAGAACGGCCTCGTAGAGAATTGAATTTCCGACATTTTTCGACGACTCCGTGTTGGTAGCAACCTAGGTAGCTTAATCAGAACTGAATCATTGAAAATAATGGAAGCCGGCGTACCTGTGCTAGAATATCATTGATTTGTTCACTGACGGAGACATCCCCACGTGCGAGCACCCTGAGGAGTTGCAGAATCTTGACCTGTAAAAATGGATCGGTGATGCCTGTAACGTCGTGCTCAGGAGCATAACCAGATGTTGAGAGCCCTTTCAATATCTTTACCAGGCTTGGTACGGTTGGTTTGAACATTTCTTTGATGCCATTCTCGTCGTCTTCTGCTTCATCTGCTTCGCAAAGATCCGTCACAAGAGTCAGGCCACAGAGCAATACTCCATGATTCCGATCTTGAAGCAGCTGTTTGGACTTCTCCAAGAAGTGCTCTTGCAGATCGGGCACTTTCCGGCATATCCTCATGGCGCATAGCGCTGCCTTCCGTCGAATGTATGGGTTTGAGCTTGATATGATGTTCTCTACTTCGGGGAACAGGTCTCGAGACATTTCGACCGATGCGATATTGCCAAGGGTGCAGAGGGCAAGGCCAACGATATACTGGTTGGGGTGGTTGAGGTCACTAGACAGGCATTTTAGTTGAGAAAGCTGGAATGATGGCTTGCGGCTTACTTCTTCAAGGAATTGGTAACCAATGTCAAGACTTCCTGGTTCTCGTCAAGCAGAAGCATTGTTCCCAGGTAGCCCAATCGTTTGTCCGCAAAGCGGGGGGAGGCCAGCAATTTCAGACATTCTATCTGTCCAAAATGCGTTCTTTCTCCCAAAGTAAAAAGATATAAAAGCTTCGCAACGTTGTTCCTCCTTCTCATGGTCAATTACTACTCGACCATAATGGATTGGGTTATGGACCCACCTCACATTGGAGTCGTGGCTCTCCTCCCTAAAGCTCGCTCGGATTGCAGCACTCTCCTTCTGGACTACCGCCCGTTCATCTGCTATAGTTTTCGCCGCTCGCACATTCCGAATAAACTGCTTCACTAGACATCCATCAGTATGTCTGATTTATAAACTTCGAGATGTTGTTCGGGATGCTTGGCGTACAGGAAGCCATCTAGCGGTCTCGAGGACCCCACCAAGGCTCGGTGCGGTCGTCACTGGGAATCGGGGTTGCAGGCGAAAGGGTTTCCCTGGCTTCGAATTTGGGATATTGGCCGTCAAGAGTTCTCGAATATGATCCTTTTCGTGATTTGCTACTACACTGCAATCGCGAACTGGACAACGCTCAGCATCGATCGGTAGTCGGAGAATCGATTAGCCGCCACTAAGCTTGACCAGGCACCTACCCTCGTACCCTCGCACCCTCGCAACTTACTACGAGTTCGGCCAGGGTCCGCTTGTCTTGTGTCCTGTATCGTCATCGGTCATGGGCGTCGGGTCGCGCGTTGCCGTTTCTTCCACCGACCCTGCTCTCCCATGTCCATGTCCATGGTCCATGTTCCGTTATAGTTGCTTCACCATATACACCTAATAGCTCATCGTCGTACATAAATTCTCATCGAATAGCCGATTTAGGACCTTCATTGTCGTTTCCTTTCCTCGTTTGTCCTCCGAACAACGTCCGCTTACGTTGGCTTTCCTATCATTTCTGCATACCCTGGGGCATTCACTGCCTCTTCTGACGCCGAACTGCCATCTGTGACAGGCGTTGATCGCCGAATTGTCTGGGCTGACAGCATCACCGTTTATAACTCAAGTTCCTTCCACACACACCCGACATTGAACAGAATGCGCACAACCTCCTCCACATAATGGCCGAATCTACCTCCATAAACACCAAGCAGCAGAATGGAAATGGCGAATATCACCAGCCTCGGCCTCGAAAGCCTAACCACATCCAACTACTGAAGCCGCACCTCAGCGAAGAGCTCCTAAACCCTACCATCAAGGAGATATCCTCGGATGTATCGAGGTGAGTTGGGAAGACAAGAGTGGACAGAGCATTTGGTCGATTTGGTGTGCGCAAAACCCGACCAGCTTCAATCGCGAGTCGCGGGTATTCAGCCAGCAGAATTGAACGGCCACGTTGTACCTGGCAGATGCGTTACAGTCGACTCAACGTTCGGGTTATATATCTAGATCCCATTGACTGACTCTTCTTAGCGGTCGCAGCACCCCTATACCGGCCGATGCGCCGCCATCAGTTCAAGCTTCATCCTCCGCACGCCGCCAAATCCGCGCGCAACAGAAACAGCGCATATTCCCCACTATCGAATATGTAGACCGAGTTTCACATTTCGACCCTTCAAGCGATTATCAAGACTTCAGTGGATTCTTCGTTCTGTTCTGGATTGGACTAGCGATCATGGTCATCACCAGCATGCTACGAAATTACAAGGAAACAGGATACCCGTTGTTCATCAGGCAATGGGCTTTATTCACCGACAAGGTGTGGGAGTTGGGAATCGCTGACGGCGCTATGGTCGGTAGCACTGCGATCTCGCTTCCACTCCACAAACTGTTCATGAACAGCAAGGATGCACTTCGCTGGTCCAAGGGCGGCATGGCAATCCAGAGCATCTATCAAGCTCTGTGGCTTCTTTTCTGGACCTCCTACCCGTTTGTTCGCGATTGGAGCTGGACCGCACAGGTTTTCTTTACGCTACATCTTCTAGCAATCTTCATGAAGATGCACTCATATGCTTTCTACAACGGTCATCTTAGTGAAACACGACGCCGTCTTAACGATTTAGATACGCCGGATAAAGCTTCCAAAGCAGCTGCATACCGATACCCAAGTTCAAGCACTCATCTCCATGAAATTCCACAGTCGCCATCAACTGAGGAACATGACGATGCGAACCAAGAGGAGATTCGACAACTTCGAGAGGATTTGGCTTTTGAACTGGCTTCCCCACTAGGTCGCGTTTCTTATCCCCAAAATCTTACTTGGGCAAACTACGTTGACTTCATCTTCTGCCCAACACTCTGTTATGAGATCGAGTACCCAAGAACGGCACGAATCCGCCCTATGGAGGTCTTCTACAAGATGCTTGCCGTCTTCGGATGCATCTTCCTGATGATTGTCACGGCAGAAGAATTCATTCTGCCTGTACTAGATGAATCGGCTGTCAGGCTCCAGGAATCCAAGAATGCCTCAGACTTCGGATTGATCCTGGGCGAGACCATTGGCCGTTTACTTTTCCCATTCATGGTCACCTTCTTGCTCGTGTTCCTGGTCATCTTCGAATATGTTCTTGGTGCATTCGCTGAGATCACCCGTAAGTGTTGATTGACTCCCTACCGCAGGCATGAATTTACTGATGTTTTAAAGGCTTCGCGGATCGGCAATTCTATGCAGACTGGTGGAACAGTTGCGATTGGCTTGAGTTCTCTCGAGAATGGAACAAGCCCGTACATCATTTCTTCCGGAGACATGTCTATTCCGCTTCCCGAGGGCATATGTCACGACCGCTTGCAACGACCATCACATTTTTCATCAGTGCTCTAGCTCATGAACTTGTTATGGGTTGCATTACCAGGAAGTTCCGTGGTTATGGATTCTTTGCCATGATGCTTCAAATGCCTATCGTGATGGTGCAGCGGTCGCGATTCGTCAAAGGCCGCACCCTCTTGAACAACGTTCTGTTCTGGTGCTCCATGATTCTTGGTCTCTCTATGGTATGCCATCTCCAACCCTAGCCCGTGCTCTTCCAAGCTGACTTTACTCAGATGTGCGCGTTGTACGTGCTTGTATAGTTGTAAATGCGGATTTCCTTGCATATATACATATCAGATTTGGTGGAACGGTCAGGGTGCTTATGGTGCGCGCGTTGATACCCCTCTCATTTGCATTCAAATTATTTGTATTCGAATCCTCAGTGCAGGTCGCAATCACATGCCACATTGTTCTTGAATAAAACAATTGTCCAATTGCCAATTGGAACTCGAATTGTCAAATGCTTGTACGAAACCATTCAAACATCTTTCGTACGAAGCTCGTGCGAAAAGACCCTTGAGTTCTCTATTCGACCAGGAGATTCCCCGTAACAAAGCCGACTGATTAGTCGCAAAATCGGACGTGGTTTTTGCCCGAAGCACGATCCACAATGAAATGGTCGTACACATTGTTAGATACGGCGTAGTGCGTCGGCGTATTCGTAGGGGATACGCCGTTCCCGATACGCGTGGGCGGGCATTTGGTGAGGTTCCGCCTTGTTCCAGCCCCAAAGGAGAAGCCGTCAGTCTTGGCATCTGAGGATTAGCGCGGGGAACAGGGATGATACGTCATCATCATCATTGATCCAGCACTGGCTATTCGTCCTTACGGGACAATCCATTCTCCGCCTGTCCTCGACACTAAACATACGAGTTACGATACCCTTACCTCAAGTTGGTCGCGTGAATGCCATGTTTACCTGCCCTACAGCCTGATAGGATTTCTTCTGCCAACCTTATTCTCCTATGCCTTTTGTCTTGTCTGCAATTGCTTGTTTGTTCGATACCCGCCTTTCCATGTTCTTTAGTCGTGATCTCACTCTTCGTCGCTGAGCCACACATCACCGTGCCGGAGATCGCGGCATCCAATAGAGACAGCTAAGGGACAGCTTAGAGACAGCTTAGAAACAGTGCGCCAAACTAGCCACACCTCAACCCCACAAACTTGCTCCTCGTATACGGCTACTTTTGAGAGGGGTGTCTCTCAGGTGTCTTGAGCCTCGCCAGCACTCACACTGCAGCGACATGTCACAGCAGCTTCACCAGGCTCTCGAGAGCTTACGTCCGAAAGACTACAGCGATGTACCCCTCGACGAACTTCAAACCTTCCTTGCCGACCTATTCTGCAAAGGCGAATTGATAGCGAATTCAGTGCCCGAGCCTCCCAATGGAACGCCATTCGACAAAGCACAGCGGTCTCGCCCAGGTGCTCACCCAGCTACAGTCCTACAGGAAATCGCAGTCTCGAAAGTCAGACGGCCGCCACCTTCCAAGGAGCAAGCCGAGCTACAGAAGGCATGGGGGAAGCCAGTGAAATTATCCGCAAAGGATAATCCATTGGAGATATCGGTTTACAAAATGGCGGGAAATGATAGACATGGTGCCTGGTTCGCTCGAACAAGCGTGCATGAAGGCTTAGGGTTCGCGAAGTGGAAAAGAGCCATGATACGAGAGTTCCCTGAAAGCTTAGAGGTGCAAGGTGGCCCTGGAGAAGGAAACATTAGAGGAATTGGTGGCGACAGAAGGCTCGAAGATATAAATGTAGAGGGTGTAGGAAAGCTTGAAGGTACGCCTGTCCCTTTCTTAATCAATGACTAGAAGCTTGTCTAGCCTGCATAACCAGCACTGACATCCACGCGCGCTCAGTCTATCAGCTCTCCGCCCAGTTCCCCGGTCCTGTCGCCCCTCGAGAATTCATCACACTACTACTTACGTCCGAGAATGCGCTTAGCGAAGCTTCCAAGGTAGCCGGCATAGTTCCTCGACACTTTATGGTGGTCTCCATACCCGTGACACATCCAGAGGCCCCACCTAGACAAGGCCTCGTCCGCGGCTTCTACGAGTCTATAGAAATGATCCGAGAGATACCCCTCTGCAAATCTGCTGCATCTGAATCAAACGACATCAACCGACAAGACAGCGTAGCCGGAGATGACCCTGAAACAAACCCGGTGGAATGGATCATGGTCACGCGGAGTGATCCTGGAGGCGGCATTCCGCGCTTCATGGTGGAGCGAAATACACCTTCCAGCATTGTACAAGATGCAGGCAAATTCCTGACCTGGGCAGTCACCACAGAGGATGTTCCGATGCATGGAGAGTTGGATGGAGCCGCAGATGTCACTTTACATCATGCCGATCACAGACAATTCTCAATCTCGGACGGGAATGGAATACTAGCTGGAGTCGGTACCAGCATTGCAGATAACTCATTGACTCCTGGCCTAGGAAGACGATCATCACATATAGCAAATGATGGCCAACCTGGTATCATGAACGCCGTGACAGATGCCGTGGGTGCATATATCCCAGATTCTTTGAACCCGCTGCAAAGAACAGACTCTCGCAGCTCCAGCGCGTCTTCTATATCATCTGTCGACTCTTGGGTTTCAGCCGAGCAGTTTGGCGACGCTCATGAGGGCGTGCGTCTGGATGATGGCATGCCAACCCCATCATCTGTATCGGAGAAGTCGGGCGCCGTCTCAGATCCACAGCAAAACCATGTCCAGATGAGCCGGGAACTCGAAAAGATTGAACAAAAGCGAATGCAACTGAGAGAAAAGCTCGAACAAGCTCGAGAAAGGCAAGGAATAGAGGCGAGCGAGGCTAATGCGAAGTCTGCTAAAGAGATGGAAAAGGCGATTGAAAAACACAACCGCGAGCGCAAAAAGCAGGAAGAGAAGTTCAACCGTGAAGTGGAGAAGCTTGAACAACGCCGTGAACGGGAGACGAAGAAACTGCTCGCCCGCCAGCAGAAGGAAGCTGATAAGAATCGACTTAACAAGCTACAGCGGGAGCGAAACGAGTGGAAGGAAAGAGCTGATCTAGCCGAGCAAGAGAACAAATTGCTCAAGGAACAAATTGGCGAACTGCAAAGGGAGAATACTAAGTTGGTTGCTCGTCTTGGGAAGTCAGACGTTGGCCGCGAAATCTTAAAGAAGGTCAAGGACGACTCGGACAGTATTCACAGCCATCATAGCCTTCACAGACACAGGGCCAGCTCAGGAGCGAGTATAGAATCCCCAAGTACGGCCTCCAGGACGAGCTTGCTCAAGAATTCCGAGCCGACTCCATAGCAAGGATGTGTGGGGTTTTCATGTCGTACCTCTCTGTTCGACAGGTGGAGTTTTCGTGCTTCTGGCTAACCAGCTTCTCCCTGTTTCGTTCTTTTGTTTCCGAATTTATTGGCTCCAAAAACACGAGCTGGACTCATTTTCATTGATTTTACATATTTTCTTCATGATGTACAATACAATTTTTCCTTTGCAAGGCTGGATATCAGCGATTCACACCTAGCGAGTAAGAGCAGGTCGAGAAAGCTGTCGGAAACAGCAGACTATTTTATGTCCACAGGCATACCTCTTTATGTGAAGTTATTTTTTCTATCATATTTTACCACTACGTCTGTATCCTACACATCCACTTCGTGCTTGATTTTATATCATATCCTCAGCGTACACCCTTGCAAGCACCACTTACTAGCCTCTAACCGGCAACCCTTGCACCTCGGACCCCGAATTACCTTATCTCCCCAGAACCTCATCGCAGCTGTCTGGACCCTTCATATGTTTCCGTACCTTTGCATTACTACCGCCCACACAAGACGACCGAAAGAACAGTCACCATCCGCATTGAACCCACGGCTAATTTAATTCACACCCGTGACCTGGAGAAACCACACAAACCTGCGAAGCGAGCAAGAACCCGGAGTGACGTAATAAACGCGGCTGGCTGGCTGGCTGGCTTACATTATTCCGAAGCTCGGCTTGAGTTTGGAGGAGAACGACAAACGGAAAACGAGATCTTGCGAGGAAAATCAACCTAACGACCAATTTCCCAAATACAGCTCGGATTGAAAGAACAGGACACGCCCACGGAGCCACCGACCGGAAAGCATTTCCATTAATTGTAATGAGAAGGGAAAGAGACTTATCTACCATTCGGCCACGGTGCATCACCCCAGTTGCGGAGAGAGTCAATCGTCAGAAAACTATCCACCAGTGAATATCAGGACAAGAGCAAGGAACAACACCACTACATCTACGCACTTGAAGAGAAATTACCTTTTCCAAAATCCAAACCACCAAACTTGCTCAATATCCCAAACACCAGACGAAAGAGCCGACGCATAGTAACCCCGTAAAACAACCCTAGTTCTCTATCTATAACTACTTACTCAACCACCCACCCATCCACAAAACACAACATCACCACCACCACTCCAACGCACCTCAAAAATGACAACAACCTTCATAACCCCCTCCCCCTCCTCCCCCTCGCCCACCCCTCCCAAACCCACAATCCTCACCTTCCACGGCTCAGGCTCAAACTCCACAATCCACACCATCCAACTCGCCCGCTTGTCCCGCCACCTCCGCCCGCACTTCACCCTCCTCGACCTCGAAGCGCCCTTCCCCTCCAGCGCAGGACCCGGCGTCCTCCCCTTCTTCGAGGGCTGCGGGCCGTTTAAGCGGTGGTTGCCCCCGGATACTCGGACACAGCCTACCCCCAACCCTTCCTCTACTTCTCCCGCAGAAGTGGGCGTGCAAGCGATGCCGCAGGAAACGGAAACCGTGATCCGCGACGCGGTGATGAAGGTGCGGCGCGAGGGGTCACAGGTCGTGGGGTTGATCGGGTTCAGCCAGGGCACGCGCGTGGTTGCGGGCTTGCTTCAGGCCGCTGAGATCCTCGCGTCTGTCCCAGCGTCATCAGGGGAGGATGGGGATTGGTGCAGGGACTTCGCGTTCGGTGTTAGCGTGTGTGGGTCGTTTCCACCTGGCCTTCTGCCCTCGCCTGCGCTGCGGGCGCTGGAGAGCTTGCCTGGAGAGGAGAGAAAGCGGGTTGAGGGGGGGAGGATACGGACGCCGACGGTGCATGTGCAGGGGATGCAGGATGAGTGGGAGTGGGCGGGAAGGCTGTTGATTGAGGGGGCGTATGAGGTGGGTGAGGGGAAGAGCGAGGTGCTGGAGTGCGAGATGGGGCATCATTATCCGGTTAAGGCGGAGGATACGGAGAGGATTAGGGATTTCGTGCTCGGGGCGTGGCAGAGGAGTGTTGCTGCGGCGAGGGTGGAGAGGAGGTAGGAGGTAGAGGGTATGGTTTTTTTTTTTTGCTGGCGAGCGCGTACAGTGTACCTTGTAGATCAGAGAGTATATACATACAGTGTAGTGATCGGTTGTGGTGGACATAGAGAGTGTAGTTATAGCAGCTCACGTACTGGCATTGAGAGGTCGAATATACATATGTCCTTGACCGTCGACAATAGTCTCTATTGATTTCATTGTGTTTACAAGTAATTACTACTTGGTTCCTCCCTCTTGATTGACAACAGTCTCTCTCCCTCTCGCACGTATACATGGGTATCAAACACACTCTTATCCACCCCATGCGGCCGTTCGTCGTCGCCCGTCCCATCATGCACCGTATTCCTCCGCAGAGTATGAGACCCCACCTAATGCCGGCCGTGACTGAAAACTCATGTGCTAAGAACAAAAAAATGATGAAATAGATGTCTGGATCCCTGTGTATTCCCGCAATGCCTGCAATATGAACATAAGAAAGGTTAAAAAGGAATCGCTAATGCTAGTAAACCGAATTCGGCAGTGGCACCGATGGGGAATAATGAAGGTGCCTCTTTGTTCGTGAGTGAGAACCATGAACTTTTATGTCGACTACCCTTTGTTGGGGGCTGGGAATGAGGTGGACGACAGGACGCAATGTCAGCCAATATGACCAAACCTCATCTGGACCTAGTTCTGATCCATCAGTTCGCTATCGCCGCCAATGTCCTCGTCCATCATCTCGTCGATTGCCATGCCATTTGCCTGAGCAGTGACGTTGACAATCATCTCGGGTTCCTCGCCGTCGTCGAACATGGTTCCGTCATTGTCAAAGAGCACACGCCCTTGACGGCTGTCAGACAGAGCGTCTGCATTCAGGTAGTTGCGCAGCCGTGTTACGCCAACCCCGCTGAAGACACAGAACGCATCTCGCTGGTGCTCGGTGAATTCTACAAACTTGTCAGCTATTGTTGGAATAGTCGGACGGACAATACATACCAGGTGGGGCTTCGCGACAGAAGACCACGAGATCCTCGCGCAGGAAAGCTTGGACGCCAGTCAAACTCAAATGTGTGAGCCGTGGGCAGTTGTTCAACAAAGCTTGGATTCCCTGGGACGGTTAGCGATGGTCAGCAAGAGCATCAGAAATACCTACTGGCAGGGTGAGGTTGATGCAGTAACTCAGATGAACTCGCTCTAGTACGCTTGGGGCTATGGGTCCGCCATGTCCGGACTGCTTCGGTTTGGCAAGATCATAGATGCTGCGATCGGTGATATTGCTGCATTTCACCAATCCGATGCGCTTCAGCTTGGGGAGTGTGGCGAGCTGCTTCACGGATTGATCTGTCAAGTTGGAGCAGCATGCCAGGTCGATGTATCGAATGCGACTGCATAGTTTGACGAGAGCCATGACGCCAGTGTCGGTGATCCGAGCACAATGGCCTAGATGGATGTAGTGCAGGTTCTTGCCAAGACGTGTGATGGCCAGGACTGCACGATCCGTGATGAGCTTGCATTTCGCGAGAACGAGGTTGCGAAGTCGAGGAGCAGCTTGGATAATCTTCTGCACACCGGCATCCTGGAGCTCGCCACAGTCCGTGAGGTCCAGAATGCGGAGACTCTCATAAGTCGCCTCGGATGGAAGACGCAGGAAGGCTTGGTCAGTTATTCTCGAGCAGTGAGCCAGTCGTAGTTCTCTCAGATGAGGTCCTTCTGTGATGAGGGTAGTGATTGATTCGTCCTCGAGGTTCCGACAGTCGTGCAGATCTATTTCGAGGATGTAGCGGCAGTTCAGAGCGAACGAGATGATAGCCTTGTCGGTGAGCTGGCTACAACCGTTCAATTTGAGCTTGAGGTCAATTAGTGCGACGCTCTCTACGAAAAGTGTGTGGTGTTAAACTTACTCGCTTCAAATGTCGGCAAGCGCGGGCCACAGCGTCGAGCGATTCATCCGTAATCTTCTTGCAGTTTGTAATATTGAGCCCCTGCAGGCGAATGGCATTGCTCGCCAGCGTGAACATGGTCTTGTCTGTGATGGCGTCCAAGTTTGTGACATCTAGCGCAAGAAGGCTCCTATTCCCTTGCAACATAGCCGTCAGACTCAAGTCGGTGAGCTTCGAGCAGTTGGTAAGGGTGAGGCGCTCCACGCGCTTGCAGCTAGAGAGTGGCTGCAGAGTGCCATCGCTAACATCGCTGTTCAGAGCAGACAGGTTCAAACGCTTGATCAGGTTGCTGTACTCAAAGTAGCTTTTGGTCGTCCTGACTGTTGTTATGACGTTCTTCACACCCTCCCACTTGCTTGTCGAGGGCCTGTGCCATAGCAAACCGACGCTATTCCTCGCCCATTCCGTTGACACCATCATGCAGTTGAATAGATCTCCCGTGGACGAAAGCTTGGAGAAAATGTGGATCATGAGTTCTGCAGGTAACCTGGATATGGGCGACACGCGACATCTCTCCTCTAGGGCGCGGCGGGCGGCTTCTTCGTTGGAGTCGGGGGACACGGAGGGAGCGAGGGAGGACTGGGAGTCGTTCGCATTCAGCATGAGAGAGTCGTTGTCATCGTCCAAGTCTACCACCCCTCGTTCGGGGGAAGTAGAAGCGGAGGTGTCGGATCGAGCTACGCTGGTGTCTCGTTGTGGCCGGCGGGAGCGAGCCATGATTATGGGATGAGGGATTGCAGGATGCGTTTGGCGGCAGGGTGAGGGTGGAGGTAACGAGTGAGGGTCGAGCTTGCGTGAGGCAAGGTAGGACTTTTCGCTGGAAGCAATGTAGACAGTTACGTCGGTTGTAGGTTAGGGTTGTGAGAGCGAGAGGGCGAGAGGTTGTGAGGTAGTAAGGTTGTTGTAAGATGGTGGTGAGGTTGTGAGGTCGTGAGGGGTGTTTTGGTGATTGGCGGTCGGTCCCTGTCCTGTGACTGTGACTGCGACTGCAACTGCTGCGACAGCGAACAGCCAAACCAAGCTACGAATCGGGAACTAGCCACGCAGTTGGTGGGTCGTCTAAGCGACCAGAGAGGATTGTGACCTTGTATTACTCGGTGAGAATGCAGGAAACAAACAGGCTTAGCCAGTTGGTGATTGCAAGTTGGGGCGGGTTGGAGGTGAGTGAGAGCAAACGAGATGGATTTGAGTGAAGTAAGGTCAGACGAAAGAGGAGGAAGACGGCGACCAGGCTCTTTGAAGCGTTGGAGGTTGTACGAGCACGGAGAGGTGATTGTGCTCTATGGATTTAGTCGTAGTTTAGGATAGAAGGTAGAAGGAGGTGGTGTATGTATGGTAGTATTGTATTGTACTTGTATGGTAAGCAAGCCAGCATTCCTACCTGCTCATACAGACACAAACACAGAGACTAAATGGGCGGTTGGGCAGGCGGTTGCAATGACGAAGGGAGGGAAAGGATGGGACGGGACGGGAAGGGTAGGCCTGACCTAGGGAATGGGCGGCTGTATAATGTGTATAGTACGAGTAACTATGTACTGTCTATGTACGGCGATGATGATGGATGGTAGTGATTATGATCATGATGGTGAAGGAACCACTCGGTGCGATGCTTTGTTTGGTGAATCAAGACTGGGGGAGATCGGTATCACACTCTCCGTTCCCTCCGTTTCTCCGCCTCTTGTCTCTTAGAGTCTACCTTATTTGATACAAGACCTCAAACATGGGAACCGCAACTTGTAGTCTTGTACGAACACTAACTAAAGAGATGGTAATTACTGTTTATGGTCATCGCATTGCTAACGATGGTCATGGTTATGGTTATGGTTATGGTTATGGTTACGAGTAATTAACTACGGAGTATGTATGTAAAACCTCATACTAGCTGGGCGGATTGGGCGACACTCCGTTGTCCTCCGCCCTGTCCAGCCCAATCCAGTCCAGTCTGGTCCAATTCTTTCTTCTTTTTCTTTTCTTTTTTCTTTAAAGTTTGTCCTCCTCCTCTGACATTTGCGCATATCTTCTGCTTTCCCTGACCCTGTCGCGTTCCCGTGTCCTGCCCTCCCGCCTGGTATCGTAGATCGCGGGCCGGACTCTGCATGTGCGGGCGGGCGCTGTCAAAAGAAACCATACACCACGATCCACATGGTTCTCTTCCTCTTTTCCCACTCCCTCTCCCCTCCTTTCTCTGTTCTGGACGATCAAATCAACTCTTGATAGACAATTGTCACCTGCTTCTAGACACTCCAGGTCCGTTATGGTCTCACCGGAACCCAATTGCATGGCGTCTCTCCCTTAAATCAGGACCGTAAGCAGCAACGCCCACCCCTGTCCGGCGATGCCAAAGCTCCCATCGCGAAACCACCATCTCCAGCGCCATTGTTCCGGCCTCACGCCCTCGCTGTACTTGTATTGTACATTGGGTATAGACGCCCGATCTGCTCTGTTCCCCCTAACTACCATGGACCACCTCAGCCATCGGAGTCACTCTCCCGCGCATGCAGACCCTCCTAAATGCTCACATTGAGGCAGGCCCTCGCTCGATGCCCATCTCAGACCCACTTTGCGCAAGTCCAGCATCATGTGCGAACTGCGTTTGACCTGGTTTGACTTTGAATGTCCAGTCCATTCTAGTAATGCACATCACGGGTTCATGTCCGTTAGGTGATTGTTCGTACGTACAATCAAAGCAACAAACAAACGTGATTCTCGATCTCCGATTAACAGGCGCATTCCAAGAATGGCCGGACTACCAAAAAGAGTCGTCCCAGACATTGTGTTCACCTTGAAGAATATCTACTATGCGATGACTAGCCAATATACTCCGTACATTTCGTGTCCTATTAGACAAAGGCGGACGGCACCTGTCGTTCGACTTTCGCAATCTCTTTCTCGCATCTATGCCCAGCACAACAATTATGTGCAGGTAAGCTGAGGTGTAGAGCATATTTATGAGTACATACTCCCATTGCCTTGTATGATTTACTGTCGTTTCAGAATCCCGATGTTTCTGGAAGTCTGATGGAAACTTCTGGCGAGAGACGCCTCGCCGCTGTTTTTGAACGCCACCAAAAGGCAACGGAAATTTGTTTCAAAACGTGCAGTATACCTCCTCTATGGATCCTCCGAATGCAGTTTCCTTTTTGTACTTGTTTCATAGGGACGGATCGATGGCCTTGTTCGCCGTTTCAACGTTGTACATTCCGGTTCTCTGTCCGCCCCCTAGAGTTTGTACGGTACAGCATGCATGTTGCAGAGCATTTATATCGCTGTGTGCCCATAGTCGACTGAGTTTCCTTTCCAGTCAGTTCTACTGCCTAACACGATATCGAATCCAAAGGAATCCAAAAAGAAAGGTAGTTCGCTGCTGACACAGTCTTACTTATGTCTAGGGCGAAAACGTCTCGTATAACCATGCCTTTCGCATCTATGTCTCCAGATTACATTCTTTGCTTTGTAGTAAATGATAGGTAGGTTTTATAGGATCAATAGTCACATGAGGAGAGGTCTCTCACAAACCAATGGACTGGTCTCAAAAGAACAAAGTTGACTTGTGATGACAACCCCAAACCACGAGACCAACTCCCTTACATCTTCCCCGTGATTGTTCCCAGTACACACTTGACTCGATCATTGTTCTTCTTATTTTCATCATCATCATTATCACTAGGAAAGGCCAGCTCCGTTAGTCGGCGACAGCGGAGGCGTGGGGCGAGTAGTCCCTCAAGTAGTTTGGTGTAGTCAGTAGTTGTGGCTTGCGTGCGTGCGCTCTACGGGGTATGGCGGTGCCAGTTCCTTGCCATACAACCGAGCTCAGTAGTCAATCATCAACCATCAACTTCTGAGACCGCCCAGGCATCCTCCTCCCATCCTGATGACCTTCCATATCGTCCCTTCACACGCACACGCGCATTGAGCGTGCCTCTACCATTTTGGATCCCAGAATCGTGACCGAATGTCCGCCCCCTAGAACAATCGACCGCTTCCCTCCTCCTGCATCGCCCGCGGGCCCCCCCCCCCCCCCCCCCCACCCCCAACAATGTCTTCCTCCGCTCGCTATGCCAACTCCGCTGCTTCCTCAGTCCCCCACCACCACCAGGCAGCCTATCGTGCTCCAGTGCCTGCCTCCAATGCCCCTCCCGGCACCTTTGCCCCCGGGACGAAGGTCCAGGTCGGCAACCACAGAGTCACCATCGATAAATACCTATCCGAAGGCGGCTTTGCCCATGTCTATCTGGTCCGTGTTCCCAAGTCGGAAGAACGCACCCCAGAGATTGCGGTCCTGAAAAGAGTTGCCGTACCAGACAAGGAGGCGTTGGCAAATATGAGGACGGAGGTGGAGACCATGAAGAAGCTCAAGGGGCATCGTCACATTGTGACCTACATAGACTCCCATGCCTCGCAACTCAAGGGCGGAGGTTTCGAGGTCTTCCTGCTCATGGAATACTGCTCCGGCGGAGGTCTCATCGACTTCATGAATACAAGATTGCAGCACAGGCTCACCGAGCCAGAGATTCTGCACATCTTCTCGGATGTCGCTGAGGGAGTTGCAACTATGCACTACCTAAAGCCACCACTGCTACACCGAGATTTGAAGGTGGAGAACGTTCTGATAACAGCACATGGATCTTCTAGGATATACAAGCTCTGTGATTTTGGATCCACCGCTCCTCCGCGTCCCGCTGCAACGACCGCTGCCGAGGGCAGATTGATCGAGGACGACGTACAACGGCACACAACATTACAATACCGCAGTCCGGAGATGATCGATGTCTACAGGAAACAGCCTATTGACGAGAAGAGCGATATCTGGGCTCTAGGTGTTTTATTGTACAAACTGTGTTACTACACGACGCCATTTGAGGAAGTTGGAACCATGGCCATTTTGAACGCAACCTTCAAATTTCCCTCATACCCCGTATTTTCAGACCGCTTAAAGAAGTTTATCGGTACGTTTGAACTCAGGAGGGTCTTGGATTGTATAGACTGATTTGGGCCAGCTTCGATGTTGCGTGAAAACCCACAGCATCGTCCCAACATTTATCAGGTCGTAGTGGAGGTTTGCTCTATGCGGCACAGGAACGTCCCAATCAAAGATGTCAGTCAGCGAACCATGTTTTTTGCACAGAATGGAGACTAACAAATAAAGATCTACTCTAACCGTAGCCAATCCGAAGACCGAAGGAACCAGCAATTACCCACGAACGAGCCGATACAATCTCCTCCGCCAGTAGTAGGATTGCAGAAGGTCGCTCCGGTTCAGCATGTACAAAGTATACCAGACATTGCCCCCATGAGGCGGGGCAGACCTACTGCTCCAACGCAAAACCATGGCTCTGCGAAGCCGAGCCCGTCTCCCATGCGTGGAACGGCATCAGACCCATTCGCCGCTCTCGACTCCCAGAACGTGCAGGTCCGAAGCGCTGCCGCCGATGAACTTGCAGCGAGATTCCCTTCACTGGACGAGTTCTCGCTGTTGCACGACCGGGGCCAGAAATTCGAATTCAATCAAGGGTCACCTCCTCTCACAGAGCCAAAACCGGACTCGATGAATAAGAGGATTACACAGGCGCTGGCGGACGATGCCTTTGGCATGTTACCACCTTCAAAGACTGATACTGCGCCTTCGTCAAACCCCGCCTCAAAGCCTACTTCTGCTGGCGTTTCGAGAAGTGCCTCTGTAAAGAAGCAACAGCCTACAACCATTGAAGCTCCGAAGCCCAAACCTCCAATCCTACAACCCAACCCGCAACGCCCGAATATGGTGTCAACTGGCATCCAGACATCACCGTCGCCTACTCCACCACCGAATTCAGGAAAGTATCCGGATGTCAACAAGAGGCCAATCTGGAGGGTCCCAGACTCGTCCCATCACGCACGTGCTCTGAGCACACCGAGGACCTTCGACAAGCCACAACCGAGTCCGCTGTCATTAAAGCCCGATTTCACACTCCCATCGCGGCCATCGTTGTCTGAAGCAAGGTCAAAATCGCAGACTGCCACGCTAACGATCCCCAAATCGCCTGCATCATCACGTCCATCATTGGAGAGCCATCGCCCGACTGCATTGGAGATTGGCAACGCGATCGATAGGTCAAAATCGGCGAATGCTAATGCTCGCCCGACTACCATCCACGTGGAATCCAACCTCGACTACCTCCGTGACCGCGAAGGTGCCCCTGGAAGGAACTTCGACGCACCCTCTCTAACACGAGGAAGGTCGTCTGGAAACGTCAACGACTCGGACTCAGACGAAGGAAAGAAGAACATCTCGAGCGTCGACTTCCTGCGATCCATGGAGCATGACCACACGGGCCAGAAGAAGCACCGCCGGAGCAGCAGTCTATCGAAGCACGCGAAGCGTGCAAGCTTGTCCTCAATAACCAGCGGAACCAAGAGCATAGTCAAAGGCAGGTTCGGCGAAGCATTCAGGAAATTCGAGAACAACACGAGCCACCAGGAGCGCGAGCCCATGCCACCGCTCACGCCAACCGACCAGCACATCGACCCCCGAACCGGCCAGGCGCTCACCCCCATCGCGGGCTCAGAGGCAACTGGCGACCTCTCCGACGACGACCGCGCCATCGACGAGACCCAGGACCTCCCCCCCGAAGTCCGCCGCGAGCTCGAACGACGGCGCCTCTCCCAGGAAGAAAAGCGCGTCGCCAACGCCGCAGCCGAATATCGCAAACGGCTCGCCGAGCAAGGCGAGCACGGCAAAGGCAAAGCCGCACCCACGCGCGCCTCGACGATCCAAAACCGCGTCCGGTCCCTCCTAGACGACAGCCAAAAGACAACCTCCACCCGCACGGCAGAAGGATACGGGCAATACACCGACAGCGGGAAACCCCTCCCGCTACGCCCTCAAGACCAATCCGGCGCCACACGACAACAAACACAACAGCAACCACCACCCCCCAGCGTCGCCCGCAAACCCATACCCAAACCCATCCCCCAACAACAATATCACCAGCAACAACAGCAGCCTACACAACAACCCTCCCCAAACTTCCAACACCCCCCACCACCATCCTCCACCTCCGCACCCCCAACACTACGCCCCCAGTCCCAACCACAAAATCTCCAGTCTCAACCCCGCCCCTCCGCGCCCCCGAAGCCAAAAGCCCTCCGCACAGGCGGCTCCACACCCATACCGCTCAACAAAGACAAACCGCTCCCACCACCCGTTGCGAGCCGCAGACAAGCGGCGGCAACGGAGGCGGGCGAGGCGGAGTTCGACGTCGATAGCTTTAGCAAGAGGTATCCCAGCTTGAGCGGGCTTGAGATGGTGGAGACGGAGATTCCTGCTGGGAGGGGCGGGGGTGTGGGGAGCGTTAGGGAGGTCTAAAGACGGAAATCTGGAAGGGGGGTGGATGGGGGAGGTGTTGATTGAAAGATTTGTATAGACCGTACCATGCATTGCATTACATACATGCGAAAAGGAGATGGAGGAGGGTGGAGAGGGTAGGGGAAGAGGGTTTGGTCGATTTATGTCGTCGTATATAGACGGAGACAGTGAGAGACAGACGGAGACAGATGGAGAGGAGGTACAGGAGGGAGAGAGAGGACGGCGAGTCACATAGAAGAAATTTGA
This sequence comes from Aaosphaeria arxii CBS 175.79, assembly GCF_010015735.1. Classification (NCBI taxonomy): domain Eukaryota; kingdom Fungi; phylum Ascomycota; class Dothideomycetes; order Pleosporales; genus Aaosphaeria; species Aaosphaeria arxii. The sequence continues at coordinate 605,212 of NW_022983474.1, forward strand.
TGGCAGTGTTCGATGACAATGTACAGTGTGGAGTGTGAGATTGTGAGGTTATGTCGTATGCTTGATGTTGACTGTGACTTTTGATCTGTGACTGTGGACGTGCTGTGGGGTGCAATGGCCCGGGAGAGGTTCGATATGTATATTATTGCATCACATTCACATTTACATATCACAACGCATCGACGCATCGTACGCAAGGTTTTGCTCTTTTTCCACCAGAGAAACTATTTCCATTTTTATTTGTCTATATGACCCATTTTTTGCGAGAGATCTTTTTTTCATCTGTTCCCTTTTCCGAGACTGGTTTCCGTCTTCCAATGTATCTGCTTTCCACATGGCGTGGATCGGTAGTTGGCAAGCTCGCGGAAACATAAAATTCAAATCAGAGACCAGGCCGGATGGTTAAAGAAGATTCCGCATCTATTGCTCGGTCTGGAAGTAGTTGAGGAGGATGGTGCGCTCCTGGGACTCCTCACCCCAGTCGCGGACGACGACGCAGGAGCAGTTGACGACCTTGCGGGCGTTGCCCTCGCGGTCGATCTGGCCTGTTCAATTCTGTTAGCAACGGATTCGCATACCAAACGATGCATTAGAAGGAGGGGGATAACGTACAGAGACCAGCCCACTCGCCGAGCTGCTTGCCATCGGGGACCTTGATGAGCGGGATCTTGTGCTCGGAGCAGAGAGCGACGACGAGCTTCTTGTAGGCCTCCTCCTCGCAGGCCTCGTTGAGGACGCACATGTGGGCCTGGCGGCGGTCGAGCGCCTTGGAGGCCTCGCGGAGACCGCGGGCGAGCCCGTCGTGGATGAGGGCGAGCTTCAGGACGCCCTTGAGCGCCTCGAGGACGGACATCTGGCCGGAGCCGGCGGCATCGGCGGAGACCTCGACCTCAGCGGCGGCCTCGATGGGGGATGTGGGCTCTTCTCCGTCCGACTGTAGGTGGGAAAACTGTCAGCTTGGGGTTCTGATGTAGGTAGGAGGGTTTTCTTCGCGATGTTGGAAGGTGGCCACCACCCCGCAGCGGGAGTCGTTGGAGAACGACGACGGCGGCGGTGTGATGGTGGGACATGCGAGAGGCTCAGGAGATCCTGGGTGAGGCAGGTGTACGCACCATGATTGTTGTGTGTTTGGATCTGTCGGGTGTTCCTCGAAGAGTTTCTTGAGAATAATTCGACAAGGAGTAGAAAATAATAGGAGTCGATGCAGACGTCAAAAGTTCGACGTTAAAATTGGCGAGGGCGTGTGGGCGAGCTTTACCGAAAGCGAACGATAGATATCTTGGCAAATATCACGTGATGCTTACCGTCTCACAACAAGAGATATAAATGAGGCGCAACATGCGCAATATTATTGAAAAACTCAAGACACTTTGACTGTAAGCTACAGTGAGTTTAATGATGGACTTTCTCGGCGGTGCTTAAGGATGTGAAAGGCCATGTGTACTCCAATTCCAACAATCCCCTCACACATGTAGTCAACTTGCTTACGAAGGGATTCATCACAGTGAGCGATCCAAAAGTTACGAGCCATGCATAGCAATATTCAAATTCTTCTGCTCGCCAACGGAGCTGCAATCATCTTGTAACTGCTACCTTAATGCTTCTAAGCCCTAGTCACTTCCCCCCGAACTATCTACCAGAGCTAGAGTGTGTGTCTGTCTCTTCTTCGTAGGTCCGATCCTCAATCAGTCATCCTCTCACGTGAAAAAAAAGACTCTCACTCGAGCTCGTCAAATGCTTCGAGAACCTGCAGGTCTCGCAATTGGAAACGAAGAGCTCGAGTGTATCCGATTTTTGTGCTTCGAAAAAGAAAAGTCGACAAATACCTTCGTGGGACGCGGTGGTGATGGTGGTGGTGACGGCGACCGTTGACACGAAAATCAGAACCGAGATAGACTTTCGAGATCCATAGCCCGCATGAACTCCTGCAATAAAGAAAGAAACGGACCTTTGACGGCTATTAGGGAAAAATCAACGCTTGAAATGGGAAAAGCAGTAAGAGAGAGGGAAAGAAAGAGCTGGTTTTAGATGCACGGGCCGGCTTTGGAAAACTTTCGAAGCAATGCGGCGCTACCAGATGAACGACAAATGAGACGAGAGATTTGATAGAAAACTAGAGAGTGTGAGAGTGTGACATAGGAATATCAGCAGGCCGCTGTACGCTATCAGGCAGCGAGGAAAAGGGTACTATAAAAACACACAACCGAAGGTATAATAGCTGCGCCGTCATGCTCCAGAACACCGGCACAAATGAAAATAGTCCCTCTGTAGGGATACGAATGGGTATAAATGATGTAGAAAATCTACATGACAATGCAGCAACAACCTTTCTTCTCTTTCGTTTCCTCGGGCGGCTCAGGCATCCGGGTTGCTTTTGGAGGTTTGGGAGCAGAGGCTTGACTCTGTCTTCTCTCGTCGCGGGGAGCTGCTTGTGGACCCTGCGGTATTGTCGGAGTGAGCTTGTAACCACCTTGGTCGTTGGTGGGAGACTTGGGCGTGTTGTCGAAATTCGCCTTCGTAGGGCTCGGAAGAGGCCATTGTTCGTTACTGGGGGTCTTACTGACACGGTCCAGCTCCAAAGGCTGGATCTGGGAGTTGCGCTTGTTGTCGAATTCATCCGTATTGAGTAGGCGGAAATCCCGACCATACATGGAGCCAGTCCTGCCATCGCTCTCCCACTGTTCCTGCTGCATCCGCTTTGCATGCGTTGGAATAATCTGCTGGTCCGGTGGGAGACGAGGATCCGGCTTATACATAGTAGCAATCCAAGGAGCTTCTCCCTCCGGTCTATGGCTTGTAGTCGGCCGAGAGATGGAGCCACCACTGGTACCAGGGCGCTTCGGAGAAGTAACGGAAGTGGTTCGTGGTTTGGCTTGGGACGATGATCGCTGAGCACTGGTCTTCCGCGCACCGGAATTGGGGGCTCCCCTTCCAGGAGTCTTTGCCTTTGGCGGTGATCCAGTGATAGGGGAAGTTGGGTTGCTGAAGTTAGTGTGTTGCGGAGATCGCAGAACTTCCCCAGAAATTCTGGTCGGGTCATCGAGCAAGACCTGGCTCGAGACACTTCCACTTCTGACACGGGCACCATTGACTGCAATTGCATTCGCATCTGGGCTCCAGTTTGCGCCGCTGCTAGACCTCGATCTCGGGAGAGGAGCATCTCGCTCGACGAAAGTGCTGGGGACAGGCGCAGGACTCGTCTTTGCGACTGGAATTCGGGAAGTGCTTGGACGAAGGGCGTGATGGGTCCGCGTAGACCAGTCGAATTGCTCCTCTGCTCCAATCTCCTCTGGTGTTCGGAGGTCCCACTGACCCTGACTATGGACCCGCTCAGACTCAGCTTCGTCCTCTTCTGCCGGGATGGGAGAAACCATGCGCCGTTCGTTTCGTTCCTCTGCCGCCGGGGCACTTTCTGTGGTGGCTGCCGAGTTTTTTCTATCACGAGAGGCCCTGGCAGCACTCTGTGACCGGCTGTTCGAGCGACTCGCGCGTCCCACTGTGAAGCCAGCCTCCTCGAGTTCCTTGGTCTCGATCTCCTTCAGCTTGTCTCGGTGGATCCAGTTCGAGTGGTCCTTCTCGACCTCGGCCCATTTCGGGTCCACTGCGAGTTTCTTCTTGTTCCTGGTCCGCGATGTGTTCCTGCTCCGACTCCTGCTCTTGCTCTCCTGCCCCTTAAAATTCTCGCGAGGTGCATTTTCTGTATCATTGCCGTTGAGTGTATTATCAGTCCCCCTTCTCTGAAACTCGGTCACGATGTTTGACGCGGTGTAATTCGATTCATCTTCAAAGCCGTAAGGCTGTCGAGGTTCACTGGCACGAGATGGTCTGGTGTAGCCATTGGGTTGGGATGGTAGATGTTGGCTAACAGGATACTGTTGCGTGGAGGGTATTTCTTCCGACATGTAAGGCTTCGAGTCGATGTTGGACGTTTTCTACACCAAACAAAGCAGAGGTCAGCAACTCGAAAGCTCATTCGAACTTGAGGGTAGTATCCAAGGCGGTGGGATAGAGTAGATCTAGAGGTGGGATTGGGAAGGCACTATGGCGGGAACGGGTGTCATAGTGCGCCAGTAGCGCGCGGGCGTGACGACAGGAAGATGGGATGAAGGGGCCTAGTTTTGGCCTGTCTGCAATACGCACCTGATTGCTCAAAGGCACCGCGAAATCCCAAGATCCCCGCCCACCGTGAGCACTGCTCGGCGGCGTCAATTGCTGTACGGGCGGCGGCTGGCGGGGCGATGCCAGAGCCATGGATCACGCAAGGCGGCCGATGAGCTTGACGCTACAACAACAGCAATGCCGTCTTCCTACGAAGATTGTCGCGTGGTAGATGGTATTTCGGAAAGGCGTGATTTGTGGCGGAGGAGGGTTGTTTGTCTCAGACACGGAAGAAGGGGCGCGCAGAAGCAATGAGCCGGAAGGGGGTTTGGTATGCGCCGTGGGGTGTGTTGCAACGACTGCAGCAGAGGTGAATCTCTCGGGAGGAATAAAAGGACGGTGGAGGAATGTGTAAATTGGTTATGCGAGAGAGGTCATATGAGGGGTGCAGCTGTAGGACAAGAAGGCGGCGTTACTGCAGAAGTCGAAGTGAATGAAGATTGGGGGGAGGATTGTTTTGCGAATGGGTGATCCCTGCAAGTCGCTGCACGAGGACGGGGAAAGCGAAAGGGAAACGGGATCAATTAATACAGGAGGAAGAAGAAAGACAAAGACAAAGAGTGACAGGTTCCAGCTGAGGAGGGAAAATACCCAGCACAGTCGAAGGTCCGGAAGGTGATGACAGTGGCTGGTGTGTGTGAGAGTGAGGAGGACGAGGATGAGGAAGTTGGGGAATGGAGAGGGTGAAATGAACGCGTGCACAGGAGGGAATCGTGAGGGTGGACGATGAATGGATGAACGAATTGAGGAGTGAGCACGAGAGACAAGAGTGGATGATTGGGTGAATGGCTGCTGGGTAGAGTGGATGATGGCCCTGGTTGGACTGGCACTGGCACTGGCCATGCGAGTGCCAGTACCACGTCCAAGGCAGCTGAGTGGGTGAATTGATAGCAACCCCCCATGTACACACGCACATCAGATACCCTCCATAGATACCTAGGTACATAGTCTACTCCCAATAATCATAACACAACCCAAAGAATCCCAGAACATTGTCCAGGCCATCCAATTCCATCGAATCAAATCCAGCAATGGGGAAGAATTTGACAAGGGGAACGGCCATATTGGGGTTAAACCTAATGCTCGTGCTCGACCGTGCCCAATCTCCCTCCCTCTTCCGGAACGGATCGATTGGGATGAAAAAAAGGAGACAGCCTCAACTCAACGGCCACCAGCAGCGGTCTTGTCATGATGATCAGATCTGCCAGTCCACTTAAGTTTCAAGTCGTTAGCAGAATCGCAACGTTTCATCTCGTTGCGTTTTGACAGCGCCAGCCGTTGCGTACCCGTATATCTATGTGTGTCTGATCTAATAAATTACATCTATGCACTCGTACTCCAACATCGGAGAATTGTCATGTCCACTTTCCTGCACCTACTAATGTATCTCCAGATCCATCCTTCGCAGTGCATAACTAATTGGTTTCCCCGATCCGCATCCGATAAATAGTAAGCTCAATCAATAGCCTTAGATACCTAACTTATGCAACCCGGATCTTATGCTATACCATACGATGTGCACAATGACCAGAACACTTATCACACTCGCCCAATTCTCCACCACAACGCTTTCCCAATGCAGCCCAAGCGCAATGGATAATCTCAAACGTTCCGATCAAACTCCTGCGAACCGGCGATCCTTCGTAGCGGAATCGGCAAAGAGAAAAAAAAACGATCCAGTTGCCTGGTTCCGAGCGAACAGACGAGGATGAGAGTCCCCCATCTTAACTTCAGCCGGATGGATATATCTACTTGTTATGATGGCGACATCGAAGTTCCAACAACCTGGATTCCAGGTATCTAAAAGGGTTTCCTGGGAACAAAATATGGAGCATATATGAGCAGGGGGGGAATATACATGATTGATCACCCACGCATCCAAATACAACCCTCGTATGGGCTCATTCAACCAACCTATGTATAATTACAACACACGCTTATGAAAATACTTCAAACACCTCACCACCCAAACGTCTCATCGTGATAATAAACATCATAACCTTTCCTCACCCAAGGCTCCATCGCGCGGCCGAGTCTCTCCGTCAGGGCCTTCGGACCGCAGCAAAACACCGCGACTCGACTCCCCTTAGCAAACACCTCATCAACTATGCCCACGACATCCGGACGACCTCTCGCAACCGTCACGCCCTTCGCCGCTGGACCAGCCTCCTCCTCATCCGCACCCGACAACAACTGCTCGTTCTCCGCGAGCTCGATGTCCGCCTCTGACGCGCCGACCTGCGGACCTGGCGTACTCGACGACCCCGTGACGTAAATTTTGACATCGCCATCTACTGATCCATCTCCATTTTCGTCTCCCCCATCTCCCGCCAAAGCAAAGGCATCCGAAGCCCACCGCGTCTCCGCGAGACTCCGCACAGCCCACGCGAGATGCACGTGTGGTGCGCCCGCATTGCTCGCGACCTTCGACCCCGTGACGTGTCGGAACAGCGGGACGATGAACGTGGCGCCCACGCCGCCCGCGACGAGGAGGACCTCGTCGAAGGCGGAGAAGTCGGGGAGGCGCGTCGAGGCGCCGTAGGGGCCTTCGATGGCGAGCGGGATGGTCGGGGGAGTGTCGTTGGCGTGGGACGACGACGACCATGTTCGCGCGAGGTCGGCGAGGTGCTTGGTCGTGCCGTTGAGGGGTCTCGCGACGAGGAGGAGGTGGCGGTCCTCTGAGGGGAGCGAGGCGATGGTGAAGGGGTTAGTCTGCGTCATGAGGAGGAGCTCTTCGTAGAAGGGAAGGGTCGCGGCGTTCTGCGTTGGCTTCGTGAGGTAGACGTGCTGGCCTGGGAGCCACTTCAGTGCCGGGTCGCCCGGTGAGAGCGGGATGCGGACTTCGACGAGGTTCGTGCCCGGGAGGAGCTTCACGGTTCCGGGTCGCTTTCTCACGCTCAGGCTTCGTGATAGCAGGTGGATGGCGTTGACGGCGATGACCTCCCAGACGTAGATTCTGATGTGGGAGACGTGCAGGAACATGGCTAGGATGACCACGTTGGCGAAAGAGATGTGTGAGATGTAGAATAGTCGGTAGTTGCGTCTGCGAACCTGCTCGAGGGCGGTGGTGCTGATTATGGTGAAGAATGCAAGACTGATAATGCCGAATATGACGTCCCTGTCCTTAATCCTCTTCGCGAGGACGCCGGCGGCGATAAAGAAATACAAGTAGAAAGCGGCATGAAGAATGAACAGCACGTATACGATGCGCCCGAGGATCTTGTGGGCCGACTTGAGCTGCTCGTGGGATAGCCGTGTGAGCATCTGGATGGGCGACCATGGCGATCGCATAGCCAGAAGGTAATGCAAGGGAAGCTGAGATGCCCCAATGATGCCAAATCGTTTGGTCAAATGCAGGAAGTCTGTACTTGAATTAGTTTTGATCGTCTGAGCGGGGACATCAGTCTCTACGCACCATTGCCCGTCTGTATGATGGAAAGGCTCATCAACCATATGAACCAAATGCCGCCTCCGATCCATTCACCCCTCGTCCCCCAGTTTCGAAATAGAGGCCTATGCATCCACCACACCCACGCATGGAAGGTTTCCTGGGCCCTGCGAAGCCATACTAGCAGTACCCCGTCACGCTTGTTGAACGACGGAGACCGCGGCCGCATCTGAGACTCGAGGCCACGCCTCCCGATCCAGGAGGCCAGAAAGCATAATTGAAATATCAGAAAGACAGTCAGGACGGACCATTGAGCAATCCATGGATAAAACTCGAGCAGCATCCTCCTGGCATGCTTTTGGTCGTCGTCGAGAGTTACGAATTCGTAGCCGAGCACCATACTGCCTGCCCTCCAGAGATCTCGCCGACGAGCGTAAATGCAACAGTACAGCAAGCAAATTTCCTCCTCTTCAGATAGCCAGCTCCTTTTCAATCACTGGTGATGATAACTATTAAGCGAATGTTGCCTCAAAAAGGCCACGATGAAGTCCCCGGAATATCAAGCGTCGAAGTTTCGTTATTGTAAGCGGCAAATCATTCTTTCCTTTTCCCCCGTTGATCGATTGAGATACTGGCTACGTGTCCGCTAAATCGGCACAGTCATATTCGCTCTTTATTTTATGAAGTAGGAAAGTAAGAGAACGACGCTGTCAGCTTTGAGGAAAGCGATGGGCATGGGGGGTTGGCTGAGTAACATCTGGACGATTGTTGGAGCTAGGCTAAGACAAAGCAATGGCTTAGCCTCTTTTGGCATTTACCTGCTCATTGCGTGCGAGCGACTTCTTTCTGGTACTAAAGGGTATAGTCCGTCAATTTATCAATCATATTCTTCTTCTTAATATATTCGAATTGATTCATAGACCTTATTCTCACCTTATCCGCAGAACACGCAGGTGACTATTGCGTTTGTTTATAGATGATTCAAGTGCAAGATGAAGTGGTGAGTTAAGTGTCATGCGGAGGGCATACAGTAGTTCAAAAGCATAAATCACAGTGAAAATGAAGTAAAATCGCGAGCATATCTATCTTCTAAAATTACTCTTCTAACAAGTACACTATTCTGAACTGCCTTCTCTAAAATCCTAGTCTGCGCTCACGGCGCAATCCTTTCGATGCAACCTTCGGAGCTGGCTTGCATTCACAGAAGTCATTGGCATGTATCAGTGCCCTGGTGATCGTTGGCGGAAGCGCGGTCTTGAAAGCGACTTTGTTCTGAGCTCTTTCTTGCCAGACGCCCTTGGTTCCGGAGCAGAGCGGAGGTTATGGAATCATCTTAGACAAAGTATTTATGTTATGCTTCTTGCAATGCGTACTTAGGTGTACTTGTTGCATTAACATATAACTATTATCTTTATCTATGTAGTACTTTTAAACTACAAGGTAGAAAGCATTACATCTACTTATTTAAATAAAAGCTTGTTTACCTCATTTGAGTTATTGATAAATATCCTAGGTAGTACGGGGCAAAAGATACATACCTGTTGAAATTAGCTTGATAGATGTGTGTACCTAGGTGCTGTGAAAATGCAAGGTGGACTTGTAGAACGATGTGAGCATAGATACGGTGAGTAAATGGAAGATAATGCGTTTGCTTTAACGGTCAATTCATCATTTAATTCTCGACCACGTTCTTGAAAGCTTTGCAATTGATGATTGAGATGTGCAGTTTTGCGAGACTGAATGGCGGTAGACCAGGTGGGACGTGTGATGTGGCAGACAAGCTCTTCATCGGATTGGTCGGACAATTGGAATGGCCAATCCTACGAGGTACCAACCTACAAATAGCTGGATGCTGCGAGGTCTCCGTGCCAAACATTCAGCCGTTAGAGCTAAATCCTCAAAAGCGGCACGGATGACATTGTGGTTGTCTTAGCTTAAGTTCTTGGACAGGATTACCAACCTCAATCGTAATCAACCCTTTCCATAATGGGAAAGAGGCTGCACATGTATTGGCTCAATCAACCATTTAAATGTTCAACATGTGCTCAAATGTAGAACCTTAAGTCGACGTCCCTTGTTCTCTCTCCCATTTTCATCAAGATGTTAGGCGCGACTCCAGAAACGAAGTCGCCAGTTCGCCAGGACGAGTCATCTCACCAGTCCACTGAACTATATTCATATACCTTCTTCTCACCGCAAGGCGCCACCTTGCGGAAATCACTGGTCCCAAGTCTTGTTCTACCTATAATCTACAATATAATTCTGCTTTGGGTTTGTCTCTCATTGGTCCTTGGATCTCTGGTTCCGAACAATGATGTATCCAAACTCAAGGTAACTGCCCTCAATCTCGATGATGGAGCATTCGGTACAGGCCTAATTCAAGGCATCCAAGCATCACTTATTTCACCAGGTCCGCATCTACGCTGGGATATTATCAGTAATGGCAACAGTGTGGAGCAAGATGAGAATTGGAGTCAGAACGTAATTCAGGACGAGAAGTCGTGGGCTGTACTCCAAATCTCCGCCAATGCATCTTCTAGTTTACGAGCCGCTCTAGTGAATGGGGACTCATCGTACAATCCGCTATCGGCTGTAACTCTATATTTCGCCTCTGCTCGCAACCAGGTCACCACGCTTGCAGTAGCTATTCCAGCTATCATGGGCCTCGCAAATCAAATCATCCCTGGGTTGGCTGCGAACTCCACCGCATCCTTCCTGCGTTCAGGGCTGAATGACACCGCTTTACAGACCAGTCTGAATTGTCCGCAGTGCCTTGCATTACCTTATGCTGTAATGCCGGTCGATCTCATTCCTTTCTATCCATCGGTGGCTTTCGGTTCCATAAACACTGGCCTAATCTTCGTAAGTCTTCCTTCGTCGCGTCTTAACACGTTCCCCATGCTAATTGTGCAACAGCTCTTAGTGTTCACATTCAACGTTTTCAGCATCCTTCGAGCCACCGCCGAACTCCACGGGCATCTCATGACTCTCCAAACACACATCGTATCCCGCACCATCAGCTCGCTGGCATCCTACTTCATCCTCTCCCTGATGTACACCCTCTGCCTCCTGGCTTTCTCGATACCCGTCACGGGGAAGTTCACCCCAGCCGGCTCCGGCTTCATGGTCCTTTGGATGCTAAATTGGTGCACGATGGGTGCGTGCGGACTGGTCATGGAAAGCACATTCACCATCATCGGGATGAAATGGGCGCCATATTTCCTGAACATCTGGCTAATCTCAAATGTATGCGGCTCTTTTACAAGTATGGAATTGATGCCGGACTTCTACGAGTATGGCTATTGTATGCCCTTCTACCATGCCGTGAGTGTATCCCCTGTGTCTTATAAGCCCTGAAAGGGTGGAAAGTTGACTTCAAGTATAGATTCAAGCAATCAGAACGATTCTGTTCGGCACAAAGAGCCATCTGGGCCTCAATTTTGGAGTTCTCGTTGTTTGGGTGTTTGTCGGTTGGGCTGGCATGGTGTTGGGTACAATGTGGAGGATTCGGAAGGGTAGACGGACAGGAGTGCATCACGTGCCGTAGATATGATCTGCAAAGAGAGCGAATAATGAATCAAACAAATACAGGTGGTCGTAAGTATTGGTTTTGTATGATGCATCCCCTCACCAAGCCTCCGACACATCGATATGTCAGGGTAAACGTCCCGCGGGCTCTCATGATTTGACTGGTTGTTACCTCCCTTATACTTGTAGTAACATAGACGTGGAATTTTGAGGTCAAATCAGTTGGAGAGCTGATGGTCGCTTTTAAGCCCCGTCAAAGTCCTGGATGCCGTATCCCTAGAACTGCTCGAAGACTTTACTGTAGAGTGTTGTTTCTGCAAAAGAACAATCCGAAACAAAATAGAGAAGATGAAGCGCCGTTTTCTTCCTAGCATTGCGTTTTATTCTGTCCTTGATCTTGCTTATGTTCACCGCAAAGGGATTGCGTTGGTGTTAATAGTGTGAACCGGTGGGTCTACTCAACTTCGAGAATTACAAGTCAGATGGTCGATCATTTCTTTGTGCTTTTTATTAACACATACACTTCCACAGGAGTATACTCCAGCCACTTAGTAGTCTTGAGGCCTTGCGAGTGTACTCGTAATTGTACAGATGTAGGTTGTAGATACATATATTTTGTATACATAATCTAGCTGTTCAGAGTGTGTTGTAGCCAATTGAAAACATACTTGCAAATGTTTAGCAGGACACTACCACACTACCAATCGTACTCCTCTGCCACCTTCTCTAGTTGCTTCACGACTGTTTTCATGAACGAGCCTAAACCCCAAACAACAATGTTATTCAGTCCAACCATGAAGGACTTCCCCCGCTCCAGGAAAAGCCCATTGTAACTATCCAATGGACTGGACTCGAACCTGCGCACACCATCTTCAACGACTGTCCAGTGGGCCCAGATTTCGATGATAGGGCCTTGGGTACAGATAGAAAAGAACAGAGGCGGATCAGTCCTCAAGGAAGCGGGCGGAGCATCAGAACTTGTTGCATCGCAAGCTGCCAGGTCGTCAAGATCAAGCTGAATCTTAAGACCACAAGCCGCGGAAACCGCAGCTTGGTTCTCTGCCTCGAAGATTTGTTTACCGGTTGAGTAGGCCTTGCACTCAATAACAGCAAAGGGAAATGTGAGATGTGAGCCGCGTGCGGTGGGTATGGGGTTCAGTACTGGTTTGACCGTCTCCTCTGACTCGGGTTGCTCCGCCTCTTCCTTTAACCATTCGAAGAAATTCATTGCCCTTGAGTTACTGCGCTTTGACGACGAGAGATCAGCAATGAGAGAGGTGAGATCTATGCCCAACGAGAAGTCCGGACGCGGAGTCTTGACCCAGAATCCCGGTGGAGCTGGAGGAGGCATCGCGCTCAACTTGTTGGCTGGCTCAAGGGTGGGTACACTGGTCGTTAAGCATTCGGGTTGCGTGTCGAGCTCCTTGTTGCCAGCATCAGTCCGCTGGCGCTTCCGCGGTGGGGCGGAGATGACTTTAATCACAGGTTTTACAGGTTTGAGGTCTTGTCGCCAGTCGGCGGATGGCTTGAAAGAAAGCTTCTTCTCACCCAGGGCCTTCAAAGCCTTGATGGCACTCAGGAGTATATGAGCAAAGGAATCCTCGTTATCCTCAGACCTGACACATTCGCGACATTCGTCGCGAACTTGTTCGGCTATGGCGTGGAGTTTGGCTCGGCGCTGCTCGGTGACTTCAGCTCCGATGATGAGGTCGATCGTGGCCTGGATGTGGGCAGGGGGGTCAACGTGCATCCAGATCTGCACGGCCTGAAGACTTGATTTGCGGTACTTAGAGGTAGTGCTAGCAGTGCGAGCCGTCCATTCCGTCTCCACTGGTTGTGAGGCTGTAGAATGCCGTGATGGGGTTCGTCTGGAAATCTGAGTGCTGGTTGCGGGGCCCATGTCTTCACCGTTCAATATTCCCAATAGTTGAAGGTTTTTCTCAGAGAGTTGGTGGGTAGAGTGAGGGATTTCTTGCTCGAGCGCTGGAGCTTTAGTACCCCCATGATGTTTCCCTTCAACAAAGAGATTGTGTTTGGGTGAAGGGGGTCGACTGGACTGTTTGTATGGGGGCAAAGGGGGTGTGTCTTCTAGTTCGTCGTGTTCGGCTCCAGAATCTTCCTGCAAGCGCACCCATGAGAACTCATGTTGGGGAGAAGGGAGTCTTTGAAGCCGGTTTGCGAGGCGCACATTGTTTGGCTTATCAACCTTTGCAGCTTCAGCTTCAACTTCAGATACTTGGGTGGGAGATAATCCTTGCAATCGCCTGCTACGTCGTGTGCCAACACGTGGGGCAAACTTGTTATTAAGACCCTTGACTTGAGGTGCGGTTTTGAGCCGGTGCTTGTGATTCTTGATGGGTGAAGAGCCCTGTGGCCGAACCATTTTGCATGGAGAAAGAGAGAGAAGTGAAGCACAGTGAAGTGCTGTTTGTACATGAAGGAATCGTTCGACAGGATATACAAAGAAGGAGGGACGTCCAACTATAAATATTGTTTGCTACTTCGTAGAATAAAGAGAGAGCCAGCCATATCTAGACAAAGCCCAATAAGGTTAGATCATTTCCAATGCTGCAAGGACGTCAAACCCCACCAATCACCAATCTACGTATGTATGTATGTACCTTTTGGTTGAAGAGCCTCCGCGTTTGCCGAAGCACTAAACCCCTCCCCTCACTCATTCCCCACGTGCCCACTAAAACTGCCCGCAGGACTCCCACTCCCATCTCGAGACCCTGCATCTCGTGTTCCGTTCACTTAAACTATTCTAAAACCACATCAGATAGCCAGAGCTTCTACCAATTGATTCAATCACAAGCTGCCAACGCTATAGGTACTGTAGATGCAGGCTGCAAATATGGCTTCCCCCGCAAGCGGCAAGATCCCCCTCTGGCTCGACTGCGACACAGGACATGTAGGTATGACGAGCTATATGTGTAGATTCCACGAGCTTCAATGATGCTGATTTGCTGTAGGATGACGCATATGCACTTCTTATCAGTGCCCATGACCCCCGGGTCGAATTACTAGGTGTTAGCACCGTCCACGGCAATGCCTCACTTGATCAAACAACATTCAACACAAGAGGTGTCCTCGAAGCACTGGGAAAGCGTGAAGTCAAGGTCTACTCCGGCGCAGCAAAGCCGATTGTCCGCGATGCAGTTCACGCTGCTGATATACATGGAGAATCCGGACTCGATGGCGTCACACTGTTGCCCCAGCCGATTGAACCAGCGGCTACCGATGTTGGCCATCTCGAGGCTATGTACAGAGCGCTTATGTCGACGCCTCCGAATACCGCATATCTCGTGTCTACTGGTACCTTGACCAACATCGGGTTGCTCTTTCAGAAGTACACCGACTTGGCGAAGCATATCAAAGGTCTAAGCATAATGGGCGGCGCCGTTGGTGGAGGCTTCACGAATGCTCCTATGGGGAAAGTCAAGGGCGAAGGTGAACGTTTTGGAAACTGGACCGCATATGCAGAATTCAACGTAAGAATTGATTGCTCCATGTCTTGATTGATACCCGCTGACAATGCATAGATTTACGTAGGTTCCTCAGCAATTTCTCGAATGATATCGTCAGCTTACCTTTAGCAGTGTGATCCAGAAGCATCTCAATTTATTTTCTCTCATCCCGACCTGAAGGCAAAAACCACCTTGATACCCCTTGACCTCAGCCATCAAGTCCTTGGTACCAAAACAGTCCGGTATACGCAATTGTTCGGGGCCGATCGACCTCTAGACGAGTCTTCTGCGAATTCAAAGAGCACGCCGTCCCCACTTCGATCTCTTTTCACACAGATAATGTCATTTTTCGCCGGAACGTATGCGGAAGTGTTTGCAATCACGGAAGGACCGCCATTGCATGATCCACTCGCCGTTGCAGCGGTAACTCATCCAGACATTTTTGACGACAAGGGAGGGGAACGCTTCCAGGTTGAAGTGGTAACAGAAGGTGTCCATTCGGTAACCCAGTCTGATGTCGGCGAATTGGGTCGTACTAAAGTCACCAAGCTCGCTCCTGGCGAAGGTGGCTGCAGAATCCCCCGCGGCGTCGACCTTGCTCAATTCTGGGGACTAGTTGAAGGCTGCCTCCAGAGCGCAGATAAGGTTAGCCCAATGCCAAAACTTACATTTGAAGAACTCCAGAAGGAAGGTGTTTTTGTGGGCGTGGTATGATTGATGGCTTCGCCATGATCTTTAGTCTCGTCATTTATAGGGCCTTGGGAATTCTTAGAGGGTAGAAATTCATAGAGAGTCGTACAACGAATCAAGATCATCGCCAGGCGCAACACTTACGAAACCATGCACGTCAATATGTGTATGAATATGAGCTAACGGGAGGAGAAATAGAAGGCTTCTGGAAGACAAACACAATTTAGCCTGTTCAATTCTTAGCGCATTCTTTGTCGCCTTAGCACCTTAGGTATGACAGAATCACTACTAGACGGTTAGATCCTCAAATATCCCCGTTCCGTGACAGCACGGCTTACGGCTCGACGGAAATTGTCCTTGCGGGGTAATTGCCATCTTAGACTTTGGCCGCGATGCTCTTCCTCCGAAGCGTGTTCTTGCGTCCTACAACTTAACATGACCACGCCTAGTACTATAAAATGACCTCCAAGAAGTCAATCATCTGAACCGCAGGAATCTACATATGTTTCATAACATCCAAATGACTTACGAGCGATCCAAATCAATGGGCGCACGCCACCCCGGCTATTCTCATGGCGGACATTGACAGAGATTCAACTCCAGTCAGGGACCATCTCCATCCAAGACTACCACTTTGGTCTAGTCTCTTCGCCGCACTTTATATACCCTGCAAGACTTGACTCTACCTCACTTTACCCGCGGCGATCTCCTGCTCTTCCTTCTTAGCTCAACGGCCCAGCCTGGTGTTTGGATTGTTCTGGTTGTGATGTGAACGGGTTACCGGTTCAATTTGCAAATGTGGGCAATGTTTTGGTGATGACACCGAATTGCAGGTCCACTCCTCTAACCTGGAGACTGGGGGGAACTAAGTATATAATCAAGAGCTACGGACCTCAAATTTTGAGAGCCAGGGCAATACACGTTGTGAGCCTCGCCATTCTCGTTGTCGTACCAATTGGCCTTTCACAGCCATGAAGCTCTCAATCTTTGCTGCGGTGCTTGCCGCCCTTCCTCTGGCAACCTCCTCCCCAACCTGGGGACCTGGAAAGGGCCCCTACGGACCGAAAGATAAATACCCTGGCCTTGCTGTGCTTGCAAAGAGAGCCGGTCTTCAATACTTCGGAACTGCCATCGACAATGTCGTCTTGAACAACACTAGATACGTCTCGATCGCGCACAACCGCTCCGAGTTCGATCAGGTCACGCCCGCCAATGGCCAGAAGTTCGTCCACATCGAGCCTCAGCGCGGAGTCTTCAATTGGACCCTCGCGAACCAGGTCATCAAGCCCGCGAAGAAGGCTCGACAATCCGTCCGCTGCCACAACTTCATCTGGCACACGCAAGCCCCGGAGTGGCTCGAGTTCGGCAATTGGACCAAGAAGGAACTCGTCTCCATCATGGAGAACCACATCAAAGTCGAGGCGCGCTACTTCTACGACACCTGCTTTTCGTGGGATGTCGTAAACGAGTCTTTCAACGACGATGGCACGTTCCGCGAGACCTTCTGGTACAAGACGCTCGGGAAGGAGTACATTGAGCTTGCGTTCAAGTTCGCGCGCAAGTACACCTCGCCGCGAACCACGCTATACTACAACGACTACGGCATCGAGAAGGTCAACAACAAGTCCTTGGCGATCGCCGAGCTCGTCAAGGACTTCATCAAGCGCGACATCCCCATCGACGGTGTCGGCCTGCAGGGCCACTTCCGCATGGCTACCGCACCCAAGTACGAGGAGATTAGCGCCTCGATCGCGCAGTTCAACAAGCTCGGCGTCGAGACCGCCATAACTGAGCTCGACGTCCGCATCGAGCTCCCCGACTCGCCCGAGAAGAAGGCAAAGCAGGCGGAGGGATACGCCAATGCGGTCAAGGCATGTGTCGATGCGGATGATTGCGTCGGCGTGACAGTGTGGGATTTCTGGGACCCCGTTTCTTGGGTGCCGTATACCTTCCCTGGATGGGGCAACGCATGCCTTCTCGATGATGACTTCAACAAGAAGCCTGCGTATTATGCAGTTTCCGATGTGTTGCGGGCCGCTGCCTAGGAAGTGACCTGCTCGTCCATAAGTTCATGCTAGTCGAATTAGTTGTAAACAAGTAATATATCACGATTACATATCCACATCACAAACCATGGAAAATTAAGCTGACCAAAGTGTCTTTATTTGCCTCTTGAAGTCCCTGATAGCCGTCTTGTCAGAAATCTATCATAGTCATGTTAAGCCACCCATCCCCTTCCACAACCGACCACGCCGTGATAGACCCTGTCCGACCATTCTCTTTCCCCATCAGAATCTACCAAAGTGCCTCCATTCCTCATTCGATTCATCCCTTCACCCCGCCCTTCAGCAGCTGCAAATTTCTCCGCAGCAGTCAGCACGTGGAGAAGCCCTCTATCCCACTACTTAGGACATCCCCAAGAGCACTTCCCGCACTCCTGGTCCCGGCCGCGCATGTAGTAGCAGCAGTACTCGAAGCACTGCCTGAAAGTATTCGGAGCATGGCACTCGCGGTTGTAGTACGGGGTTGCGCAGCAGGCCTGCCGCAGTGCTGTCGTTAGGTGCGGAGCTCTTTCACTTTGGATGTTTGGAGATGGCAGAGAGGGAGAGGGAGATGAGGGGAGATTGACTTACGGTCATGCAGGGCGTGTGGATGTCGGAGCACTTGTGCGATTTGCACAGGTGGATCCAAGAGCCATCGGCGGGTTCGAGGGGGTTGGAGGTGAGGTTTACGGCGGTGTTGGTGAGAGGTGTGCCGATTGTGAGGGTCAGGAGGGGGAGCAGAATGGTAGCTGTTGTGAGGAGCTTCATCGTGAAGAAGTCTGCTTCTCCGGCGGTTGTTTTCGTGTTTGGATTTTGGTTTTGACAGGTTTTTGGGGGGATTGAGAAGTTGGTGGTTGAGGGAGTGGGTTTAAGTAGTATCGTGAAGTTAGACTACGCTCCCACCTTCACTCCCTCAATCCCCCACGTACTCTCTCTTCGCCCTTGTTTCCCACCGTAGATCTTATTTGAATCGTACAAAATTCAATCGTACAAAGCGTGCAAACACCTCAAATATACACCGCCTTCCTCTACAAAAGATTGCTCGCATGACACCTCTAGGCCTTTTAGCTTTCTACGCAAACACCATCCGTCAACCTAGCCTAGCGGTGTGTAATCCAGTCTTGTTTCCCACATTCGAAAACGAGTTCTCGATGAAGGGGAACAGAAGGTTTATGGGAACAAGGAGGTGCGTTTACACAGACTTTAATTATTTCTTAAAGGTTACGCTAGAGGAGCGCATCTCCATTATTGGAAGATGGGTGGAGAGGAGAGGGGCAGACGGCGTACCGCTATTGTTCATGATCTGATATTCTACAGTGCCAACAGTGGAAACAATACATATTGGCTTTTTAATGTCAGTTGGTTCAAACATAAGGATGTTAAGATAAAAAACCAATATAGCATATCACAAAAGACAGATAAAGGTAGTACCTAATCTATGCATTTTTTATACTCTAAGACTATATACTTTAGGCACAGAAGAACTGTAAACATTGATACCAGCAGCGCAAACGTCTACAGTAGACTATTTGCCTTGCAGTAGACAGCCTTCCTCTATCTGCCTTTCGTTCCAACCATCTACATTTAGAACACACCCAACAACTGATCATCGTCCCTCAATGGGAAGGACTTGGGCGGGTTGGCTCCGTTAGTCTCAGGGACAACACTGCCCTTCTTATCACCCTCGCGCTTGTTGAAGATAACAGCATTGGTCAGATCAACGGTCTGCTCGACATCGCCCCAGTTCTGCGGCGCAAACATGACACTGCTGTGAGCCTCTGTCATCAACGTGTTCGGGATGTCCTCAGCGCGAGTGTAGTGATGCATGCCTAAGTTGAACCAGACCGCGAGATCTTCCTGGATGAGGCTCTCGCCGTCGAAGAAATCGTAGAAGGCTACCATGGGGTCGGCGGGGAGGTTCTGGTTGAGGGCGGCCGAGGAGTGGGGTTCGGTGTCGTGGTGACGAGAGACGGCGAAGGCTTGCTTGTAGGCTTCGCCGTTCTTGAGGAAGAAGGGATTGGTGTGCGAGGCGAGGTGGACGTTGGAGAGACCGGGGATCACGCGGTAGCCTCGGGGAAGTCCCCACTTGTTGGTGTGTGCTTTGTTGATGACAGTGTACATGGATTGTCCGTTCTTGGGGAGCTCGAGAAGGGCTGAGTCTTCATTGGCGAGCTCGGTGATGTTGTAGCGCATTTGCTCGAAGGTGCCGAGCTCGGGGTACCATGCTGGATGGCTGGTTAGTATTGGTATGATTATTATGTGGGTCTTGACTCACGCTGGGTAATGTTCTCTACGATAATGTCGGTCTTCTGGAAAGTGTTGTTCGCATCGATGAGGTCGAAATCGGCCTTGAAGTTCATCACGTGGGTGTGAAGGGTTCCTGCAATGGTCTCTTGGATTCGTGGTCCCCATTTGCCTTCATCATCAGGTCGGTAGTAGTTAGCTTGGACGTAGCCCGAGGCGCGAGCATCAACGGCTATGCTTCCATCGACGAAGAATTGGTAGTCCCAGAGGTAATCATAGTTGCCTACGGTAGCGATCTGGCGAACTGTCAACTTGGATCCCTTGGTGCTCTGGGTGTAAGTCGAGTCGGTGTGTCGCGTCACCGGGAAACCAATGTCAGATTCGAAGATGCATAGTCCGTTTTTCTTGTTGACTACTGACTCGCCATTGGTCAAGGTCGCGTTCCAGTAAGTTGCGTGGTATGGGCAGTCATAACCGGGGATGAGACGACCAACATCGATGCCGATGCCGTAGAAACGGTCGTTGTAAGCCGTACCAGCCTGGAAGGGATTGTTGCCAGCGTATTGTGCAACAGCATCTAGAAACCTAATCAGATATAATATATGGATAAAAACCCTCC
Source organism: Aaosphaeria arxii CBS 175.79 (assembly GCF_010015735.1). Lineage (NCBI taxonomy): Eukaryota > Fungi > Ascomycota > Dothideomycetes > Pleosporales > Aaosphaeria > Aaosphaeria arxii. Next base: position 625,348 of record NW_022983474.1, read on the forward strand.
AGAAGGACTGACCTTGAAGCGAAAGCTCGTACAGAATTCGCTCTCCTTTGTACTTGACGTCAAAGAACTGAATACCAACATCGCGATCGAATCGTGTGTAGAAGGACCATCCGAGATACTCGACATAACGGTTCTCGTCATCGACCTTGTATCGCTTGCCATCCAACTCAACACTGACGGGAGCCAATCGGTTTTCCAATTCACGGATCGGGCCCTTGCGATCTTTCCTCAAGAAGGATTCATCGCTCGAAGGGGGAGGTGACTGTGTGATCTTTCCAGCTTCGAATGCCTCTCTGAAGTCCTCGACGGATGTATATACGACAAGATTATAAACAATCATCCTGCACTTGTACAACGCGGGGTCACTGCCGCCAATGTCGAAGTTGACATACAAGTCGGAAGGCTGGTCGTAAGGGGCAAGTCCGGCGCGACGCCATGGCGTCCAGACGTACGAAGTGCTGCCGTCCATGGAGGAAGGCGACTGGACAAAGTAGGCAGCGTTGGTCCTCTCATCATCGGCGCCATAGTACTGCAGGCCAGTCAAGTTGAACGTGATATCAGCAATGCTGGACATAGTCTTGGTGACGATTTCATCGATAGCAGCAGATCTAGGACCATCACCGACTCGGGCATTGAATGGGACGCGTGCCGAGCGAGAGTAGAAGTAGTCGAGGGTCTGAATCGTCGTCTCTGAGCTGACTGGAAGAGGTCCGACCTAATCACGTCAATTCACGTTCCTTCTAGTCGTCAAGATTTGTCGGACTTACATAGTATTCAGAGACATCGGGATCAGCCTTGCCACCCTCGTTGATGACAACTCTTGCATATCGAGGGGGCAGGGGGCCATTTCCGTCCAGGTATGAAAGAACATCGGTCTTGTTCGGGTACAAGGACTCAATGATCCAGATGTAGTTGTCGGTCTGGGACAGGGTCTCGCTCTTGGTGGATGTCAAGTTGAGGTTCTGCTTAGGGTCGTATAGCCATGCTTTCACGTCCGACAATTCGGCTTCGGATAGAGGAGTGAATGGCGATGGCAATTTAGCCACCGTAGGGATATCGACGGGAGCAGGGCATAAGGATTCATTGTTACTGCGCCGGCTCAATCCAGAGAATACAGTTCGGGCAGGAGATTGAACACTGGGTGCTGCTGCCACCAGGGAGTGGAAGGGCAAAGAGAGGAAGAAAGACACCGCGAGAGAGGACCTCATGATGGCAGAGACAACGAGCTGAAGTGGCTGCTGAGAGATGCAAACAATTGAATCGGACCATGAGCGACCTCATATTTATATTTTGCATGCCTCCGATTGCTCATCGGAGCTTGTGCATCTGGATAGATTCTTATCTGCTATCTTGCAATGTGCTTCTTAGTACGTTGAAGCGTGGAGCTTCTTTTGGTGTGCGATTTTCTCATTCCCTACTTTGATATGGAGTTCGCTATAGCTGTTGATGCTCTTCTCATGCTTGTACAAACATAGATTTTAGCTACATATTCCGAATTGGGTCTGGAGAGATGGTCACGAATGGTTCCATGATGGACACTAGACCTCATTCAGCGCTGATATCCTGTACCCCTGTCGCCCATGTGCCTGCACAGTTTCCTTGTTCTCTGAATGGCTGGCTCAAGCCGTCTCGGCCATTCGGTGCCCTTTTCCGAACATCCCGCTAAACATTGGGCTAGGTACTCGTAGTTCATCAATCAAGCAAGAGATAAGGAGGACCCAACTTGTGCTTGTACTTGCTTGCACTCGTAGATGCATCTGCTAGCCACCGCCTTTATCGCATATCTATCATTGGCACCCCGCACGATTTGCAATACAAACTACACGGCCACTGAAGTCTGCCATACGGTCGACATTGTCCGTTCAAGCGATCGGCTGTATCCCAAGTCCAGACGCCAGTGGAGAAGATGAAGAACGCGGAATTATGCGCTATCAACCCCACGCCCTCGAACGCGGAGTAGAAAATGTTCCAATTGTCCCGCACTTTTACCGTCGCCCTCACTCAAGGTTGAAATTTTATCATCATAGATAAAGAAACACCACACAACTGAGTCATCATGGCTGTCTTGGCATGATAAGAGGAGGGCCGCCGAAGTTCGCACGGCAACGATTGGCCGGTCGTGGTGTTCCTGAATGGGACAGCTGTACGTAGCATGCAGTACCCAGAGGCTCGGGCTATGATTTTTTGTCGACGTCTATGGGATGTGAAGTGTCCATCACTTCGCTGCGAAACCGTGAAACCAATGGGCATTGTATCGATGGTGTCGACGAATCCGATCATATTGAAGAACGCGGACGTTCAAGGAGTGACCATTGTGGGCTTCACAGTGTGCGGTTGAGCTTGCTCAGATGTCATCCTTCTTCAGGCGGTCGCGTACTGGTGTGTGTCCCCACCGTTCGTCCCCAATGCTGTTCGCTATTCTGACAGTCAATTCGAGGTTGTGTGGATTGCAAGCATCTCCGAATCAAATGCGACGAGTCGAAGCCAACATGCAAGAGATGTGAAGTGAGAGGTGTCGTATGCGGTGGATACCCTCTCCAGATCCGATGGGTCAATGATCCTTCTCCAACCGACGAGCCTGCCCGTGCCCTCAAGAAGCAACACCAAGGACAGCACAACATCATTGAACCCTCGGGTTTCTCGAGAAGCTATGAGAACCATACAAAAGCCCTCGAGCTCAGGACTGGAAGCATCTATCTTTCCGACGTACATTGTATGCTGGCGTTCCCGGACAGGCTTCAACTACATAGCACATTGGACAAAAACCTCTACGACCATTCTGTGTCCACACTACCAAACTTGGTGTTTCTGAACAGATTGCGTTCCCACGACATCAACAACGCGCACATATGGGCCCTACACAATGCCGACTCCGGCGTGCGTGCCGCATTACTTCTATCATCCGCCACCCATCTCTTCATTAAAGGATGCGTGCCCGAGGTAGATTTTCTCAAGATCCGACAAAGGGCGTTCCGCGCCGTCAGGACCGGAGTTGAAGCCAGCCTGGGACGTAGAACCAGACGCACCTCCAGCATATCCAATTGCCTTTCCATAACAACAAACGAGCAAAAGCCACCTTCGTACGGCCTGGACGTCCTCATCACCGCCTCGCTCAAACTCGCCGCCACCGCGCTCATCAACGGAGAGCTTCTCGAAAACGCACTTCCCATCCTACAGGGCACCGCTTTCCTCGTCATGGAACGCCATCGATTAGCCCGGTCGAACTCTAGCGACATCTCAGCGAACGAACCCAACTCGCCAATTCTAGCGATATCCGTCAGAATGCTGGCCTACTTCGACATCATGTCGAGCGTGCCCTGCGCCCGAGCCCCCTACCTCCCTGAAGAATACTGGCTCACAGACAAACAATGCACATCGCAAGAGAACATCGACGGCTCCGGGCTCGACCCGGCAATGGGCTGTTTCCCCATCGTCTTCGCGCTCCTCGGCCGCAGCGCCGCCCTCATCGACGCCCGCTTCTCCGGATCCCTAAGCCCATCGCACGCCACCAGCATCGCACAAACCCTCCTCCACGACCTCGAACACTGGGCGCCCCTCCCCCGCCGCCTTCAACACCCCAACGCAAGCCCAACCTCCCCACCTCCCCACGACGACGAATACGCCATCTGCGTGTCGGCAGGCAACGCATACAGCCTCGCAACCCGGATCTACCTCCTCCGCAGCTGGGACCACGACCCGGACTCCCCCGCGATCCAGTCCCTCGTCAAGCAGCTGCACTTCGAAGTCCTCAACGTGCCCATGCACTCTGCGCCCATGACCGCCATGCTGTGGCCGCTGTGGGTGCTGGGGTGCGAGAGCTACACGGCCGAGATGCGGGATGCGATGGTGCTGCGGACGTTGGGCCTGCTGTTCGAGAGGAACACGTTTAGGAATATTCAGCAGACGCGGGAGATGCTGGAGTCGAGGATCTGGAGGCTGGAGGGAGGTGACCACGGGGGTTTGGACGGAGGGGATGAGGAGGGGCTGCGTGATGGTTGTCGGCGGTATGGACAGGCTGAGTGGGTGAGGTATTGCTGGGAGGAGGGGATTAGGCTTATATTGGCTTGAGGTATGGGCTGGAAGTAGTGGGGAGGTGGAGGGAAATTGTATTACTATGGAGATATGGTTACGATATGGTTTTGGAAGGAGTTTCTTCTTATGGGACAACGCTTGATTATGTGAAAAACGAAGGGTCTTAGAAGAATGATAATTTTGTAGTAGCATTTATACAGAATTCTAATAGATATTGCCAGTTCGTATGAACATTTTTTTTGTCAGACGAGCAGCGTCTTCTTTTCATAGGATTTTTTCGCTCATTTGTGAAGTCATTCTGGAGCTGTTCTGAACTAGTGGCGGAGTACACATAATTTTCCGTCCCTCGAATATCAACATTACGAATTCTGCCTGTTTCACTGGTAACCCAAGAGAACTTGAGGAGGTATTCCAAAATATCACGTTCTTCAAGATTTTCTGATTGCTTAGATAATATTCATGTATATCTAGATACTCTTATTAGTATGTTTTTTTCTAATAATGTTTACAACACCAGACCCCGCCTAGCACTCCGCACTCCGCATTCTGCTCTTGGAATTCCAAGACCCCCTCCCTTGTGTCAGTCTCGGCAACTCCAGAATTCCAAGATTCCACCGTGCCGGTTGTCCGTGGCATTCTGTCATTGCGTTCTACGCTGTGCAGAAGTCTGTATGCGATTCTTGGGGGTTCCGCCGTTCTATCGTTCTAGAATATGGCCCATGACGACGGTACCTACGATGGAGACCAAGTCCCACCGTTTTGGCGGCAACGTATTTAGTGAGCTATCAATTGATGATAGTTCAACCGTGTAGTCGCAGTACCATAAACCTTCATGGTGACCTATCTTGGTATGAGGTCATTCCCTCGTGTGCAAAGTATTCTCTGTCATACCGATGCATTGCTCTAGAGTCAGGCTGACCATTTCACATTTCCAAGAGCATCGATATGCAGTTTCGTCCGTAAGATACCACGTGGTTGCCCGCAGGAACCATATCACATTGACTAATAGCCCTCATATGCACAGCTGCCACGGTCGGGGATCAGGCTTGCGTGTCGTCCTGTGGCTATGGCCTTGGGCAGGTGTGGCGGAGACAGAGTACAACATGCTCGCGGTACAACACGCTCGCGTTTCTGCAGTAGCTAACTGATCCTGGAGGACGATATGCAGCATTTGCAGATGTTAGCTAAAAGCTGACGACTGTGGTGGCTGCATTCAGCAATATAAACGATGGGTGCTACAGGCCGGTGCATCCTCGGACATTTCTTTGATTCTTAGTGAATGCTGCAATAGTATGACTATTGATTCTGCCAATATTGCAATACCAACTGTTCATATTCAACATGGTCTAAGGCATTACTGACAGGCGTAGGCGCGGATGATTGGAATGTGGGTCATGTGGCGTAATGCTGTGGCATGAGTTGAGGTGGCTTCACCAATTCGCAGTATGACGATGACGGACCTCAACGGGAGACGGCACTCGAGGTGTGGAGATCGTGCCTCAAAGCCTTGGTGTAGGTACATTGATTTGGTTATCTAAAATTGTCGGTCGAGGCTGAAAAGATGGCTCATCTTGTAGCATATCGGAGACATTTGACAGACACTCATCGCAAGTTACAAGCCTGGTCTCTCTAGGCTGTAATTGAAAAGACAAGTGTTGATTGCAATGCTTTTTGCGGTAATTTGGGTACGATTTCGAGAGATTCCATTGTGTTGCTCAAAAGCTGGGCATTTTCTCGGCATATCGGAGCTCTTGGAAACTCTTGGAACCAAGACCACGGGGTCTCGGCAGAGTGGAAAGGACAATTGGTATCGCAATCAGGAATAATGATGAATTCAATATTGTGTTGATTTAGCAAATACGCCGGGATTGGTTGACCTGCTTCTGATGAATTTTCAACGCCCTGCAAGGTGCTCGGACGTAGGAAAATGCGATTATAAGTTACCGGACGTCGTTGACAAACCTCAACTGTGAAGCTCGTACTCCACAATTGGGATCCGTCGAGGCAAGTGTGACAATGAGGGGGTCGTAGTCTGCGGAATGTGGAACAGTGGTAGAATCACCAGCGGCCATTGTCCCTCGTGCACCATATGACGGCTCGTTGTGCTTGCGAGCATTGGCCTGTGTTTGATGTCGAACCTTATATTGAGGTTTCATTGTACGGAACTGGTGACATGTCGAACCAGCTCGTTTTATAATATGGACCCACTGGTAAGAGAATGCTATATTTGCAAACGAGGCTTCATGAACACGGACGCTGTAGAGTTTCTCTCTGTTTCGTCTTTCTCAGATCACAGAGGGCCTTGACATAGGGATATTTACGTTTCTTCTTTGTGTAAAGATTGGGTAGAAGCCGCGCAAACTGGTGAGAAACCACGAAGTATTCCGTGTTCTGTTGCATGTTAGCATGATGCTGCTGTCCAGCGCACTACATCTGCCCCCTACGTGTATGGACACAGTTCGTTGTTTTTAGTCATTGCTCATTCTCACGGACATGTACGGAGGAGGTTGTCGTTCCATCGACAAGAACAATCCGATCCTGGAAGAACTTGGTGAATCCGCGAAGAAATATCCAGATGCTAGGAATTAGATTAAGCCAGCGAGTATAGAACTGGAAACAGATATATCTTGTCCGCACCAACTGGCAAGGATTTAGGCTTGCAAACAGTACAGATGTTGTTCAGGTGCAAGAGTAAAGAGGTGAAGTGCTTAAGAGGTGTATCTGATTGGATAGTAGGATCATACGATGGTGAGGTAATTAAGCGCAGGCACACTGCAAGACGCGAGGGCAGAAACGCCGGCTATGGAGACGCGATGAGATGTGTGGCTGTTGTGAAGACGTCATGAGACACATTCGCAGGGCTGCTGTGGCCGTTAAGAGAGCAGGCAGAATGTGGTGGTGTGATGGTGTTGCACAGCTGGCTGCGCACACGAAATCACAGAAAGAGAGGGAGGAAGGGGGCAAGGGGACAGACAGCATGTTAGTAGCACAGGAAGAACGAAGAGCGGAAGAGGGCCAGCCAAGTTCTCCTCCCGACAAGAATTCCCGTACCTTGGCCCGTCTCAGTGTGATCATGCCGAGGATTTTGGCTTTGTCCTGATCGACACGCGTTCCAGAGGTTGGCCGGTGTCAGCGCGAGAGCCCGGCGAGCATGTGGACAGTGAGGGAGGGTAGTGGTAGTTAGGGGGAATGGCTCTGTACTGAATCCGGGGGTGCGACCGTGTGAGGAGGGAGACCCGTAGGACCGTAGGGAGAGAAGAAGAAGATGAGATGTGGATTGACGGATGAGTATTGCCGGACGATGAGGTGTTTTCCTCTTTGGACTCCCTCCTCTTCATAACAGTTATCATCTATTCCTCTAGGGACGAAATGTCCGTCTCACCGCCGCTGGAATGAGGGATAAAAGTGAAAGTGGGCGAGACGGGATTCTACACCTACGGACACTGGAGGGGTGAGGTTGGAGTAGGATAGGCCGAGGACATGCATGGATGCATGAAGTGGTTGACTATTGAGGCGAATAGTTGCTCGTGGTATGGAGGAGGGGAGGAGATGGAGAATGAGATGAGGATAGTGAGGGTGAGTGTGTGTGAGTGCTGAATGGCGAATGGTGAATGGTCGGATGAAGGAAGGCGCGAAAACTGCCAAGGCTTGGCTGAGGTCGACTGTACAAAAGAGGAATGGTCGCAGGGGCTGAGCATTTTTTGGCACAACACGAGCAAAAGAACCTGGCCTGGTGAAGATGGGGAGATTGGAAGATGGAGATTGGATGAAGGTTTTGGTACGAGGTGAGAGGTCGAGTCATACTAAGTGTAGTTTACTGTGTAGTTACTGTGTAATCAGAGGAGGCGAACTTCTTTTTATTACATGAGGTGGTTACCTACCTACACAGTAGGTGGTTTAGGTGGTTAAGTGGTTAGACGGTTAGGGCCTTGTTGTTGAACCAAACAAGGGGCAAGCTCCTTCCTTGGTGCATCGACTAAGAAGAGACTTCGGGCTGGGCTGGGCTGGCTGGGTTTTTTGATTTTGGGGGGAAGCGGCGAGCGGGCCCAGCCTTTCCGCTCTTTCCCTCTTGGTACTTGTACTCCTCCCTTCCCCCAAGCCCTCCCCCCCGCGCTTTCCGATTTCCTACTTTCTCTCTCCTCTCACTCTTCTCTACTCTCCATCTGCAGTAACCTCGCACCTGGTTCCTCAGTAAAGAAGACTCCGTCTTTTTTTTAATCTACTTCCTCGCAATACAGTTGCGAAAGCAATCCAGAGACACACGATTATCACTTCATTTTACTATCGCTGGTAGTCCTCCCATCACTCTGCGCGTGTTGCGATAGACAATCGAGCAAAGGGTCTCGGCATCAAATTTTGCCAAGCGCATCTCAACACCATACACCAGTCTGAATATCTCACAATGAGCGACGCTGCTGCTCCCCAGGCCACTGTGCCTCCACAGGCCACTACACCACAGCAACAGCCTCAAGGTACTCCCACACAAGCCGCTGCTCCTACGCCTGCTGCCTCCAGCATCGCTGGCGGTGACCAGCTCGTTTGCCAATGGCAGAACTGTGGCGAGCGCTGCCCCAGTGCTGAACAGCTCTATGTAAGTATAGATCTATCGCGATGCGTTTTCGTGCTCCCTGGGAATATTCCTCAAGGTGCACTTGCATCAGTGTTGCGACACGTTTATTTTCGACGCGCCGAAGGAGAACCGTCGGAATCATTCGTGTGTCGCGCTCAACACTTCAGCATCGAAATTCACGTGATCACCATTTTTGGCAGAGCACGCTCGCTAACCAGCTCAACAGGACCATGTTTGCGAACGCCATGTCGGTCGCAAGAGCACAAACAACTTGAACCTGACTTGCCAGTGGGGTAACTGCCGTACCACGACTGTGAAGCGTGATCACATCACCTCGCATATCCGTGTACACGTTCCCCTCAAGCCTCACAAGTGCGACTTCTGCGGCAAGGCATTCAAGCGCCCTCAGGATCTTAAGAAGCATGTCAAGACCCACGCTGACGACTCTGTTCTTCTACGATCCCCCGAACCCAACCGCGGCGGCCACCCTGGTGCTCCCGGCTACCAAGGTCAGGGCGGTAAGAGTAAGTCCTTCCCTCGACGCATGCCCCAATTTTCTTTCAAATCCAACTAACGCCCTACAGTGGTCACTGACTTGCAGGCCCTTGCTGCTACAGCCAGCGGATACTACCCAGGCGATGGCTCCATGGGTCCCGGCGCAGGCTACGGCCAGCAGCATCCTGGGGGTGCTCCAGGCGGCTTCTACGGCGGCCCTCCTCAAAACTCTGCCTACGGCCCTGTGTACTATGCTGTCAACCAGGCCCAGCAGTTGAACAACGACTCGTATGAGGTCCGTAAGCGTGCTGCTTACGATGCTCTGAACGAGTTCTTCGGTGACGCAAAACGCCGCGCCATCGACCCTTCAACGTACTACGATGTAGGCCAAAGGCTCATGGGGCTCCAGGGAATCCAGCTCCCTGCTGTCCTGGGTGCTGGCTACCAAGGAGGACTTTCCGACTACGGCCATGGAGGCACCATGGTCGCTCAGCCTTCCCACCCTCCCATGCACCCCTACTCCTTGCCTCTGCCTAACTTGAGGACCAAGAGTGATCTGCTCAATATCGACCAGTTCCTCGAGCAACTGCAGAGCACCGTGTATGAGAACCCCAACCATGCCGCTGCTGCTGGTGTTCAACAGCCTGGTGCCCATTATGTTCACACTGGCGCTACTTACCGCTCAAGCCACTCCCCACCAGGATTGGCCACCACGCATCCTCAATCGTCACATGCCACTGCTGTCGCATCCACCGCCAACGACACTCCCGCATTGACACCCGCCTCCAGTGTTCTATCCTACGGCTCTCAACATTCTCCTGGATCTGGACACAACTCTGCCGTTTCTCCTACCTCAAGAGGCTCTATCGGAAGCATGTACCCAACTTTGCCATCTGTTAGTGCCATGTCTGACATGTCGGCTGCTGCTCCTTCCTCTGGTCTCGCACCCGCATTCGACGCTGATGGCCGCCGACGATACTCTGGCAACCTCCTCCAGAAGGCTGCTCCCGATCGACGCGGCAGTGATCAGATGGACACATCCGAGGACGGTGGATCTACTCCCAAGGAGTCCCGCAACAGCCCTGAACATGATGCCCTCCACCACAACGTCCATCAATTGGCGATTGGCTCACCAAAGGTTGACCCCGCACTCTCCATGCGCTCCCCCAGCCAGGTGTCATCTACCTCGACCGAACAAGCCGGCGAAGCCTCCCAGCAATATTGGGTTGAGAACATCCGTGTCATTGAGAAGCTCAGATCCTTCATCAAGGAAAGACTTGACGCTCATGATTACAGCGATAACGAGGATGATGACTCGAAGCCTCGCGTCAGTGAAGACGAGCACAATCTCTATCCTGTACTCCGTGCAGTCCAGGAGGGACGAGAATAAAGCAGTCCAATACTTTTGGCTACGACGTTATGACAAGGGCAAGGGAAGGCGTTTGGTTGAGTGGCAGAGGAAGGCTTTGGATCTGTCTGGACTCACCAGTACATGGGTTGGCCGGTTTATTATATATTTTACATGTCTTTTTTTTACATGTCTTCAACTGTTATACTTCGAATGCGTTGTCTTCGGACGATGCTGCTGCCTACGCACGCAGCTTTTACTGGCAGAATACTCTCTCTTCTTCAGTTTTCTAGTTCTTGTTTGGTGCATCCACTACGGTGGGTAGCTCGTTCGGCAGTACGTTGTTATACTCTTCTTTTCCTTTGAGGGCAGATTCGTCTGCTGCAAAGACGATTGTTACACTATTTAGTCTGCTGTTCGAAAATCAAGTTTCAAGTTTCCTGTCTTCACAAAAAGGTGTCCCTGCTATGACGTGACTGATGTACCCTCCTGCTCGCTATATAATCTGGATCAATGGTTCACGTTGTTCACGTTGTTCGCGCGTGGCAGATTGCAGGTTTCTCTTATCGCCCGCCAAGGCCCTTTGACACATTCCGCTCACCCAAGCTATCGGGAGGTTCATCCCCCACACTTCCCAACCCATTGGCCCATCATCCCGCGACTGGCTATGGATGGGATGGGTAGCAAAACGAAAGATTGGGTTGAGCCCAAACAAGATCTTCCAGTGATCTACGTCGCGCGACAATCCACGGGCAGAAGCTGAAGACTCGTAATAAATGTCCGACCCTAGAAAGCAATTATGCATGTGATGGCGCCCCACTCATCACTACCATCAATTCCAGGCACATAGCTTCATCCTATCCTTTCTTTCCTCTCACACCATCTCTTCTCTTCTTGACGTCGTCTATTTCCAATCGAACTCACTCACACTTTACTAATACTAACACTCTTGCTGCTTCCACACACCACGCAGTCCTCAAACCTTGGTATATTTCCAATTAACTCATTACATCGAACATAGCAAGATGCCTACCTGGGGTCGTGGAGGTGCAGGCAACATCGTAACGGAGGAGCAGATCAAAGAGCAAAACAGGAGGGCCGCCGAGGTATGCACCCAACACACGAAAACCACCTTTTCAACCATCCAAACTCTCCGGGAGAAATTCTGAAGAATGTGCATAGGACATTGAGGCCAACCAAACTCTCACCAAGTCTGCCGCACCCCCGGCGCATTCGGAAGAACCGCAGAACGCACAGCAGCAGCAATCACCCGCTGATTACGCACACATGGGTCGCGGCGGCGCAGGGGTATGTTCATGACGTTCATTCTTTCGTATCACATACATCTTGCGATGCTCCGGTACCTGTCTTCATCATGACATGGTTTGAGCTGGAGCCCTTCACGCACTTCTCCCATTACATCCTCAGACCTAACACCGCACACAGAACTGGTACCAACCCACCTCCCTCCGCACAAACGGCACCTTCTCCACCACCCCCGACTCCACCGCTGCGCCAGCACCGACCAGCAAGCCCAACGTCTCGACGCCCTGGCATCCCGATACTCAGGAGCTTCCCGTGGCACGCGCGGGACGGGGCGGAGCAGGGAATTTCGTGTGGAAGGGAGACGATGTGGAAGCGGAGAGGAAGAGGCTAGAAGAGGAGGAAAAGAAGGGAGACGCTGTGAAGGAGGGCGTGGAGAGAGATGTCGAGATTGGTCTGCAGAAGCCTGGTGCGGTGGTTTTTGGAGGAGAGAAGAGGGGGAGGGGTTGGTGAGGTTAGGTGCAACGCTTTAGGGCGAACGAGATGGGACAAGAGAGGCTTTTAGAATACATGCAAGACTCTGGGAGTAGGATAGAGTTGTCATACTCTGCAATTCGTTCGCGTTCCATGCTTCCTTGGAATTTGATGTGACATTTTGGTGAACTGACCTCAAGAAATACGAGGAGAGGTTATGATAAGATCAGATGGCTCGATGACATTCCTTGCAAAGCTTCTACGGGAGCTAGACGGCGGAATGCCCCACGATCAGCCTTAACAGGGCCGCCTGGTAGGACAAGGGAAAGTCTTAAGCGATCAACTAACTACAAGCATCATCTCAATTGAATTTCAAGCCTGTCCATTGAGGTGGCTAGAAGGAGAAGGGTTTTATTATTATCTTTGCTTGATAGAGTGCGGGTCAACGGCTGGCTGCCGTTCGGAGGGTTGAGTCTGGCCTGTTGCTATGGCAACATTGTCCCCACTTCAATAAGCGATGACGATTTCGTCTTCGGGCAACACACTTGTTCAAGGAACCTACATCCTCGTCCCCCACAGACCACCACCAATCTCTTATCCACTTCAATATCTTGACAACTTCGCTCCATTGCTCTCTGTTCAATCGCTCTATCGCCCATCATGGCGCGCCGCTCGGCTCGGCTCTTGAAGGTATGTTGTCTAGATGAACTCACGCGTTGTTGACATGACCCGACTCACCGCTTCGCTAGCAACGCTCGCCAACTCCGGCAGACAACGTCGATGACAGTTGGCAGACAGCCTCGCCTGAACCCCAACGTCTCCCTTCAGTTCTCGAAAGCGAGGAGCCTGCCATGAAAACTCCCAAGAAGGCCGCGAAGAAGAATGTTGACGCGACGCCCGCCGCGACCCCAACAGTGGCGCCAGCTACGCCGCGATCTCATCTCCCCCAACCTACCAAAACCGCGACACCACTCAAAAACGCTTCTCCTCCAAAACCCTCCTTGTCTGTGATGGCTGCCCAGACTCCGACGAGCCGTATCAAGCCTGCGGGAGAGGAGATGCACCCAGCGCAACATCACGCGACGACCGCTAAGATGCTCGATGAGGCTCGCTGGCTGGGATTCCAAGCCATCCCTAGCACGGCACCACCAAAACAGTTGGGCGGCCTTGGAATAGGAAACACTACACCTTCGAGGACTCCAGCTCCAGCTGCTAACAAGACTCATGATATTGTTTCTTCTCCAGACTTTAGATTCAGGTTCAGGTCTCCCATCCCGGGATTGAGCCCTCAATCGAATCGCATTTTGAATGATGGCCGCGCCGCAAATAGCACGGCGACACCCGGACGCGCCATTTTTAAGGCCGACGAGTTTTCTGCTCCCGCCGATGTCTCTCCTCGCAAGCTGGCTGTGCCCAAGGGCAAATCGAACCGCTTTAGCGATGTGCATATGGCAAACTTTAAGAAAATGGACTCTATCGCCAATCACCCGTCTGCCTTTCGCGCTGATCCAAGCCGCTTCAAGCCCGTTGGTGCTTCGCTGAAGCGCTCTCCATCCAAGGCCGACTTGGACAAGGCGGATACGACTCCTACAACTAAGACGCCAAACAAGCTAAAGCGCACACAGTCAAAGATGGATATGAATGAACCTTCGGTCTCCCAGCCAGCCCTGAAATTGCAAAAGGCCACACCAATGCCGAAGCGTGTTCAGTCGAAGCCTGATGTAACCCCATCGACTACTAGGCTTCCCCAGTCCACTGTGAGATTTGTTCCGCCTGCACGAGATAGTCGCCCTTCCACTCGTGATGGCTCGGCTCCTACTCCAGTTCAAGATGGACCAACTGCCAAGCGAGTAAAGCGTGTCGAGACAGATGATGCTGCTTCAACCCGTCCGATTTCGCGAGATGGATCGACACCCTCCGGCATTCCTACTGCGAGCCGTCCCAAGCATTCCCGCTTTGGTCTGCCTCAAGCTGCCGCTAGGCTCATGACACCTACCAAGTCATCTATGGCACGATCTCAGAGTGCTAAGGCGATCAAGACCACCTCGATGATTCCATCATTGGCTCAGTCGCCCTCCGTGAAGAACCTCCTGTCCCCAATTAATATAGGCCAGACCATGAAAGACGGCTTCCGCAAGACAAGCAACTCTTTACAGCGTGTTCGATCAATCCTGCGCACCCCATCCCGCAAATTCTCGGACGATCCGTCGAAGATTGCTGCTGGCACACACGTAACCCCGCCAGCAGGACTTGATCTCCTCAAGGCACTTCCAAATGTGCCCAAGACTGCACCCATCCAAAAACATGTCAATTTCTCCACTAGCACTCTTGAGAGAGCTGCCCACGATGCATTGGGCAAATCCCCATCCCCAATGAAGTTCCGAGCTGGCTCTGAGATCCCCACAGGCGCTGTGCTTTACCCCAAGCTCACCAGTGTGGAGTATCCTGCTTTGCCCAATGAAGTAGACACTACGGTTGGTTCACCTTCCCGCCGACTCACATTCGGCGGCGCATCAGACAATACACCTGCTAAGTTCGATTTCAAATCCGACAAGAACATCGACTTCGGACCAGTCTCGGCTAGCACCATCCGCGTGGTGCGTAAGAGCGATGCGTCTTCCTTGACTGATGCAAAGAAGCGCAAGGCGGACTCATTGGAAGAGATCTCGGACAAGGAGAATAGTCGACCAACGGAGGATGAAGGACGAGGAGCGAAGAGGCTCAAAGCCAGCCCTATCAAACCGCCAAAGACCCCATCAACCCTCAATAAAACCCCTCGTCGTCTTCCAAAGAGTGCTGGAGGTATCAGCCAGTCGAGGCTCGCGTTCTTGGCCACGCCTAAGCGTGCGAAGTAAACGGCTTATTGAGCATGTGTCGCGCGCCAGGCATTCACGGGACTTCAAGACATGTTCGGAACTCAGTGTTGAACTGGCAGTATGCATATTGGTGTTGCCGATATGCTACATTCGCGATCGACGACTTAGACAATCAGCTCCATTGTGTCGTCACTTGATTCGACGCGTGAGGCGTGGTCAATTGCCGAGTAAGGGTATCCATGCTAACGACCTACCTAATGACCTTTCCTTTCTTTTCTTTTCCTCTTGTGCGATCTTTGGTCGGATTTCTTCAGTCACTGTTTCATATGGTCATTCCTTGGGCGATAATCATGGATGGAGTTAATCAATCTGGTGGGAGGAAAATTGGGTGTTTTCAGGAGTTCCATGCTGACGTTCTTGATACTTCTTCCATGTCAAGCATGAAGTTACCGAGACTGGGTCATGATTTTCACGAGATGTTTGTCTCTCTCTATACACTCTGTACAACTATAACGACTCGAAATAAATGTTCAATATCACTTAAGAAGGTCTCCATGCGTCGTCATTGTGGGAGTGACATCAAGGTGCAGCTCTAGCTCCCGCTGCAGGGATCAGTGAATTGGGAAGCGAACATCGTGATCAATACTTGGATAACTGGGAGCCAACGGAGCAATGCAGGGCTTCCGGACTTCACAACTATGCCGATCATATGACCGATTGACAGTCCTGGTGCATCGAGTTGCTTCATCCATTGACAGTGTGGTAGATTGAGGATGGTCATGAGGCATTGTTACACGCCAACATTCAAAGGCGATCTTCAACGGAGATATTGCGATTTTGAATTGGCATTTATACAAGTGTGGTAAATGCTAAAAACCCTACTGCGAGGAATGTCCAGTAACGTTAACTACTGTAGTCGATAAGAATTGATAATAGTAATAATCGCTGGTTGGAGGACGACCGGGATTTCTTCGGAGGAAAGACGTCAGACGCCGCAACGTTCCACAAGGGTAATCTTTCACTAACGACCTTCGAACTTCACACCTAACAGCTCTGCACCAACCTGCTACCCGGTTTTGTGGCATGCTTACGTTTTCTCTGTAAACATATTACCACCAAGCTTAAAGATCCTCCTTGTAAGGATCACTCACGTCTTAGGCCGTTCACCGTGGCGTCGTTCAATAATTTGATCGACGACTTAAAGAAGTCTTACCACTCTCTCAAAAATCACCCGCTACTTAGCTCCGAGTCCTCCCCACCAGGATATTCCAACGACGTACCGACAGACGCCTTTTCACAGATCTACCTCAAATTCCACGAATTACTTCACAATACCGGCAGCAAAGACATCACTGCATTCTTCACGAACCCTCGACTCAACGACCCCGCCTACCTCACCACCCTCGCTATCCTCCTCGCCGCAATCTTCACAACCATGTCGTGGTTCTCTCGCACAGGCGGCAACTGGGGCGGACGCTTCTCGCCCTTCGGCCGCTCAAATAACACTGGTGGAAACCAGGTCGGCGATGAAGACTTCTCCTACATAACGTCCGAAGACCTGGCGAATGCCACGGGCAAAGGCGGGCGTCACCGCGCCTCATCACGAGCAGCCGAGATCGTGGACTGGGACGATAAGGACCCAGACCGCAAGACCGACGTGCTCATCTTCAAGAACGGCCGCACCAACTATCCTACACATTTCGCTGTGCAGAGCATCCGGGACGGCAGCCTGAGGATCGGCGACGTGCGCGAGGCCGCGGCGAAGAAGATCGGAGTCAGCGACCCGAGCAGGATACGCATGTTCTTCAAGGGCAAGAACCTCAAGCACGACGAACGGACGGCGAGGGAAGAGGGCCTCCGCGGCGACGGCGCCGGCAGCGAGATCCTCTGCGTTATCGGCGAAGCAGGCACGGGGACCATGGCCCCAGGCTCCGAGGACACTGGCATGCCAGGCACTGCGCACCGCTCCTGGAGCGACGACGAAGACGAAGACGACACAGAAGACGCCAACGACTCGGGCGCAGGAGGCGGTCCGCAATCCGGCAAGAAGAAGCCCCGAAAGCGTGGCGGCAAGAAGAACAAGAAGAAAGGCGGCGCCTCGACGGGAACATCGACTCCAGGCCTGGGATACTCCAACGCCAGCTCCGCCAACGCCGAATTCCTGCCCATCCCCTCGCACATCGGAGGGGCCCCTCGATCCGGCTCCGCGCCTCCCCCCAGCCGCGCACCTCCAACGCCGCAGACCCCGATCGGCAAGCTCGACGCCATCGCTTCCAAGTTCCATACTGAGCTCGTGCCCTTGTGCGTCACGTTTTTGAATAACCCGCCTGAGGAGAAGGCGAAGAGGGAGTTCGAGCACAAGAAGCTGTCTGAGACCGTCCTCGCGCAGGTGCTGCTGAAGCTCGATGGCGTGGAGACGGAAGGTGACCCCGACGCTCGTGCTAAGAGGAAGGCGCTGGTCAAGGAGGTGCAAGGCATGCTGAACAGCCTAGACGAAGCTGTCAAGAAGGCGTAGAGCGGGACTTGCTTGTCGTGCCATCGTCATCACTGTTTACCTGGCTAGAACTGTTTTGTGTGTACAAAGTACGAGGAGAAGGAGACGAACAAAGGGGGAAACCGGGGAAGCGTTATGTGCATGTGTCGTATATGTGTTCTTTTTGCTAATCTCAACGAAGAAAGTGAGGGACTGATGAGGAGGTGGATTTGTTCGATCGATAGATTTGTATTGACGTACGTTGATGTGGACTTACTTGGAATATACGCAAGACGATTTGGGAAAAATTCTAATTCCACTCGCCCTTACGATAGCGAGCGAGATAGAATGAACGAAACTACCTCCAAAGCAAATCAATTACCCTCCCACTATGTGTGTGTGTATGTTCTTGTGCATTGTTCTACTCCACTCATCTTTTGTTCTCATCTCATTCTTCTTTGTCACTGATCTTTTTGTCAAGGGATGGTAGACAAACATCTCCCCTTTCTGATATGAATTGAACTAATTATCATTACCATATGCACAGCTGGACGATCTCCATATATCCATATATCAAATCCACATGCCAAACCCTCAACATCAATATCAACACCAGCATCCCAATATAAACAAAATCCGCGACCTCCCTAACTACCCACCAACACTCCATCCATCTACCCACCAACCCTCACCCCTTCCCCCTCAAGAAACCTCGAATACTCCCCCCACTCCCAACTCCCACACCGCTCAACCCTCTCCCTCATCTCCCTCAGCACCATCCCCCTAATCCTCCCCCTCGTCTCGATCGAATCCCAAAACGCGCCCCACCTCCCCGGGAACTCCCCATCCAAAAACGCCTCCACATCCAACACCTCTCCCCCCTTCTCCCCCTCAGCATGCTCGACGATCGCCCGGGCCAAAAACGCAGTCATACCCCACACAAACGGCCCACACGCCGACCTGCCGTCCTTCCTCGCCGCCGCGTTGTGTCGGGACTGGCTCGGCGAGGGCACCTGCTTCAACGACGTCGTCACCTTCGGCCTCGGCGGCCTCGGCTCCCCCCTCCGCCTCCTCCTCGTCTGCGTTGGGGGGGAGTAGGACAGCAATTTCTTGACGCCCGCGACGACGGCGAGGGACGCTTCGTGGTTCTGATTGTCCGTGCTCGGGTTCGGGCCGGTCAGGGAGTCGAAGGACAGGGCTTTGAGCGTCGTGTGGGTGCCTTCTGTGCTGCGGGTGATGTACAGGAGCGTCCAGTGTGTTCCGACTGGGTCTGCGCTGTCGGAGGTGGTGGCGAAGAAGCCGTCGCTGATGGGGAGAAAGATGTGGGTTGCGGGGGTGAGAGCGGCGAGCACGTGTTCGTAGCCTTTTATGTCCGAGGCGGGGTGCGAGGGTTGGCCGATGGTGTGGCAGTGTCGGGCGTACTCTGCGTTTGCGAGGAGGATGGAGTGGGTGGGGCAGGAGAGGAATTGCGAGAGGAGGTCTAGGGAGAGGGAGAGCGCGTCTTGGGTTAGCCAGCCGGCATAGCCTGTGGAGGTCATGGTGGTGTAGTCGGAGGGGGTGATGGAGGAGTTGGCGGTTTCGAGGATGAGGGTGGGAGGGGGGTTGGGGGAGGGGGTGATGGGTTGGAGGCAGGCGGAGGTGATGGGTGGGATGATGGGAGGTGCGGTTGGGGTTGGGTAGTGGTTGATTGCTTCGCAGGTGTTGGGGGAGGGTTTGAGGAAGTAGTCGATGGTGTATCGTCGTCCTGGGGTCTGGGGTGCTTTGGTGCCGGTGGCGGGGACACTGCTTGCGAGGAGGAATCCGTTGGCTGTGTGGCGAGGTTCATTGCCTTCTAGGGTGTCGATGGGATCTTCGATTTCGTGAACTGAATCCGTTCGGAGGTCATATATGGGATGGGAGTTTGAAGGCACTTGAGCAAGTTTGGGTCTTGCAATGTCATGATCGGTCATAGACTGGCGCTGGATTTTGTCAAGTTTGTAGGCGACGAGCTTTTGAAGGGGCTCCATATTGTAAGTGATTCGTAGATTGGTATTGGGGAGTCCTGTACTGTACGTAGAAGTAAAGGATGCCTGTTGAGCATCATCGAGATATGATATAATTATTGACGGAGGAAGAGGAGACTGTGTTCAAGGGCCATTTCTACTTTTGATATCGCAAGGGTATCGTTTGACAAAGAGTCAAATGCCAAAACGTCAAATGCCAAAACAAAGATCGATTGTCTTATTGTTAGAACAAAACGAATCAAACAACAAATCTGTCAAGCGAGCTTGTTGCGGCTTTGTCAATGTGATCGTAGATTGGGAAAATATAACATCAGATTTCGTCTAAATGGACGTATCGATATGTTGATGGTATTTGATCGTGAAATATACATAAATAGAATCGAGGTGCTTTTTACTTCAATGACCAAGTGCCGTTCTCTTGCTGGATCTCGATCGGCCGGTTCTCATCGAGAGATCTTCGGCCAGCCTCAAGGATGGCGGTGGTTGCGATGGTGTTCTTGAGTGTTGGCAGGGGGCGAGCGTCCAACTGCTCAAGTGTGACTTTGCCTTCATTCAAGTTGTTGACCGCGTCGATGAACTTCTCGAAGGAAATGTAGCCATAACCGATTTGGCCGGCAAAGTTGCCTTCCTCGTCTGGCGCATACTTCATGTAGAATCTGACACAATTGTTAGTACTCGCCAGGTCATTTCTCAGTTCAGTTCAAGACTTACGGGTTGTACCAGAGGAGACCGCCCTCGTCGTCAGTGACATCGTATCCACGCTTCGCTTGGTTCACACGGATCTCGCCCTTGCTGGCCATGTAGTGGAAGTACTGGTTCGAGTGCACACCAGCCTTCTGTGGTGCGGCCCAACCGGCTGTGTAGACACCAGTAGCTCGCTTTCCAGGCTCATCCTTCTTCACCCAGTCGACCAAAAGAGTAATGGTATCTTCAGTAGAAGGGTCGCATCCGAGATCTGTGGCAATTCCTCTGGCGCCGCTTGCGGTTACGCGCACGGGTTGATAGCCAGGGACCATAGACTCGTTGACGTCAATGTGATGGGAGTTGAGATAGTACGAGATATCGCTGTCAATTCCTGCCCACGCCTTGAATGTCTCCAATTGGGACTTAGGCTGGCTCATGTAGGAGTAGAAGTAATTGAAATCTCCGAGTTTTGTAGCGCGGAATCGGGCATCGGCGTATGCGGGATCGTAACGCTTGTGGTGCTCGATGTAGACGAAGACATTGTTCTTCTTCGCGACCTCGAGAAGCTTCTGGTGGTGTTCGAGGAGCTTGACCGCGGGCTTGGTGATCAGCACATGGATTCCCCGTTCGATGGCATAGAGCGCAATGGGATAGTGGGTGGTATCGGGCGTAAAGATTGTAACTTTGGCATGTCGTCAGCATCATGTGGGGGTTAAAAAGTCCTTTATGCAAGCACTCACTGGCACTGCCCTTGGGAAGCGCATCAATAGCCTCCTTGTATGACTCGGGGTCTCGCTTTCCCTCCTTTGGGAATTCCTCAAAAGAAACGTCGAGGCCGTTATATGCTTCGGAAATGTTCTTCTGGAGATGCTCGCCTACACAAGCAAGATTAGCTAACTGCTGTGACATAACAATATGTGCTCGGGTTAATGCTCACGGATAGCGGGGAATTTGTTGCCGGACACGCCCACCATTGACAAGTTGCCAACCTTGCCTCGTCTCCTTAAATCGAAGAGTGTCAATCCAACAACACCAACCTTCTTGTCAGATGTTGAGGCACCTCCTCCAACGAATCCTGTGGTGTACTCGCCCGTACCGACCTAGCAATTGCATGTCAACGGTGGAATTCAGTCTCGCGGTTTGTCATCCCAAGAACGGATGCGGTGTGAGAGCTGCAGATTCCCATATGCAAGGGATTAAAGAGCGGAGAACATGACAGAGCCTATCATACATGAAGTCCAAGAAGCACAAGGCGTACAGTGTGTGACGTGGAAAAAGCAATGCAGGATCATGACGACCCCAGAAGCTATGGAAAGGTCATTGGAGCGGGGCAGAGAGCTGCACATACCATCAATACCGAAACGGGAGCCATGGCTGCTATGATTCAGGTTCCTTTTTTTTTCACGTAGATCTATATCGTAAAGCTGCAGCTTAGAACACTCAATCAGGAGATTGAAAGAGTGCGAAAAGGCAATGATGTGAGAGCGTGTGGGAGCTGAGCTTGTCTTGTTGATGGTGTCTATAGCTATTCGTCGGCTGTCGGTGTTTGAAATGTTGTTATCGATAGCGGATGAAGATCGGCAAAACTCGTCGGCGTCTGAAAGTGGGAGAGAGGGGCACGAGGGGAAAGAAGAGGGGGAGGAGAAGATGAAGATGAGGATGAGGATAACGATGAGGAGAAAATGGAATCTTTTGAGAGAGGAATCGGAAGAAAGGGATCAGTCAAATGTCATCAATATTCTACAACAATAACAAATATGTACGGTACATGATCATGTATACGACACTACAACAACCATTTGCCCAGTAGTACAGGGGCGGTAGTAGACGGGAAAACTTCATTGCGGTTGCATGCGCCTCATGTGCCTGGAAAAACTCTAGACCCTCCACACCAATTGATACCAATTATTGTAGGGATTCACTAGCAGTAAATTTAGTTGCCATGAACGCCGTTCGATCATGTGGAGGGGTGGGAGGGAGCGGAGGGGTATGAAGTTTGCTCGCTCACAATTTTACCGGCCGAAACCATCATTTACGACTGTTCTTGTCTTCCCCAGGGCCAAGACCAGACAACCTGCCACGCCTGCTTAACTCAACCCCAGTCACCCCACGCTACGTTCATTGGTACTCGTAACTACCTACTTACCTTTAGATGTCGCTGATTGGCGGGAAATATTTATCCCGTCCAACTCCACACCCAGAGGTTCAAACGTTCCGGGGGTAGCTATGCCTGTCTATGCCTGCCTGTCTGTCGCTACATGTCCGACATTCCACCATCCCACCACACACATACACATACACATACACATACACATACATGCATGGCTTGTCATCCCATGAGATGCTCGATGCACGATGCGCGATGTTTTTAGTCAATCCCACTCTCCACCCCAAGAGTTTCCCCAAGAGCCAGACAGATGAGACATGTCAAAAAGGCCGCAACAGGTCCCGCCTTTCGCGCAGTTATCCGCCGAACTCGCTAGCTAACAGCCATTCGGCCCTCGACCTCGCCCGCAAGCCGGACTTCTGACCCTGTGTCCCTCTCCTCTAGCTTTCTTTTTTGTCAAACTATGCTCTTCTTTGGCGAATGATAGCTCTCTCCACTCGTCATCTTGACAATTCCGAATATGCCTGCACTTGTACCGTACGGAAAACACTTTCTGGAGTCTGGAGGTGGTGGGATGTTCTTTTGGGCTGCGGACTAGTTCACTGCCCTACCTACTTTGCGTCAATTGCCATCCGTCTCGCCCTATATTAAAACACCCACCGAGCTCCCAAACTTGCCGGTTTCTCTCTCGCTGTTGCAACTCCCTTTTCCTCTCCTCAGGTGTCTCTCACGATTCCCCTCATCTCTTGTATTGTCTCTGCTCACTGAAAAACCTTCGTTAAACAACCCATTTTCCAGCATGACTGCTACAAACGGACATTCGAATGGCGCCAACGGCTCCGCCGAGCGCACACCTCTTCGACCGGGCATCTACTCGCCGACCATGACCTTTTTCGACCCTGACACAGAAGAGTTGGACATTGCCTCAATCAAGAAGCATGCTGTACGCCTCGCCGAGGCCGGTCTCGTTGGTCTCGTGACCATGGGTTCCAATGGTGAAGCCGTCCATCTTTCCCGCAGTGAGAAAACTGCCGTCACACGAGCAACACGCGAGGCGTTGGACGAGGCCGGATACAAGAACGTACCAGTGATCGTGGGAGCTTCCGAGCATGGCATCAAACTCACAATTGAGCTTTGCAAGGAGTCCGCCGCTGCTGGAGGAGAATACGTCCTCTTGGTGCCCCCCAGCTACTACCGCTATGCCATTGATGAGGAGGCCATTGTGGAATACTTCACCAAGGTCGCGGACGGCTCGCCTCTACCCGTGATCTTGTACAACTACCCAGGTGCCGTTGCTGGCATTGACATGGACAGCGACCTCATCATCAAGCTCGCCAAGCACCCCAACATCGTCGGAACCAAGTTCACCTGTGGAAACACTGGAAAGCTCACAAGAGTGGCACTGGCGACAAACGCCGTCACTACCACGAGCACGGGAAGTGGATACATGGCTTTCGGTGGCATGGCTGATTTCACGGCTCAGACCGCAGCCAGCGGCGGGTCCGGCATTATTGCTGGCGGTGCCAACGTCGCTCCTAAGGTTTGCGTCAAGGTCTGGAACCTGTGGGCAGAGGGCAAGTATGATGAATCTCTTGCGCTCCAGAAGGTCTTGAGCAAGGGCGACTGGGTCCTTACCAAGGCTGCCATTCCAGGTACCAAATCTGCCATTCAGTCCTACTTCGGTTATGGTGGATACCCCCGCCGGCCGCTGAAGAGGCTACCGCAGGAGAAGGTCACTGCGGTTGCAGAGGGCATTCGGGAACTCATGGATGTCGAGAAAAGTCTATAATGGTATCATGATTTTGATTTGCGTTTCTCTTTGTTTTTCCATTAGGTACCTAGGTAGGTATAGCTGCACGACCGACCTCCTCAGGTCAGGCACTCATTGCCGACGCTGCGTCCAGTTCTGCCAGATAGCATTCGTACCCGTGAGGGTTTCATTGTAAATAACGAGTATTCGAAATGAATAATAGACATGTCCCTCTTTCCTTCAACACCAACAACAATCGGCCGTGCATCGTGACCATATAATACGAGGCATGGGGCCCCACACATGCCGCGCTGGAGGCCTTCTAGGTAAGTTATCATCGGATGTAATTCCTGGTCGGATACGCTAGAAGCCTCCTTCGTCTCTCAGACCCTTGTATGAGGACTAGGGAGGAGGACGTGAACCGAGCAATGCTTGGCCGATTCCCCAATATCAGTATAACTTCCCCCCAATGTTTACCGCAAGTTATACCGTTCTCCACCCTACTCTGAAGTCGAGGTGATCACGGCAGTGCTTCGTACATCACTCGTATTTATTGTTCTCTTCGCTGAAACTGCCCACGCGCATTTTCCGTTGCATAGCCGGTGGTGTTCATTCCCAATCTGGTAATCACGTGCGTTTAATGCCCGGTGGTATTATCAAGGCAGTGACATCCCACACTTTGAAACTTGGATTTCCTCCCTTTCTTTCATATCTTACCTTCTTATCTCTTCATTCAGTCTCTGTCAGACAGCACTTCTCTCGTGCTACCGAGGCTTTTACCGCCGAAAACCTTCACTTCTGCCGCCTCCCATAACCGGAAATCTATCAACACAGAATGCTCTGATGTGTTTGGACATTTCTAGCAGGTGTATGTGAGCACTTAAGCATGGTGGGACCCATACCTGGGCATAATGCAAGTATTTGCCGGTGTGATAATGTGTTCGTGGTATTAAACTATGCAGATATTCCCTTTCCCCCGACATGCCATGCAACCCGAAAGTCCAGCCCACGCTCCATCGCTTCGCCAAAATCCCAAAAAAATCAATGTAAGGCTTGCTATAATACATTCATACATCCATCATCCCTTCGTCAGATCTTTTCAAATTGCAATACCGTTGCCCAAGCTCGTCCAACGATACAAAGAGAGCACCTCTCGCCGCTTTGCAGGAGTCATCTCCCGAGAGTGAGCGTGGCCTTTGATCTGTGAGAGCGTGGAAATCATTATCTTGCGGAAATTTCGCTAATGAAATGTTAGTTCTGACTGCATTTCCATAGCGACCTGGCCAAGACCTACCTGGTACTCGGTGTTCAATGTCACCACAGCCGCCTCGTGAGCTCGGACAATGGTTTCACAAGCCTTTATGACTCGCTCGTTGGTATCCGTCGACAATTTGTCCGCCAGTAAGAGAAGGATCAAGCTTCCTTGAAGAAGATACTGCAAAAGCACAAGTCAGCAACTTACTACGATGACGAGAGGCGTGTTTCTGGACCCCAGAAACACCCGGCACACATCGGAGGAGAACTTACCATTCCGAACAAGTACGGCATGAAAGAAAGATCCGGATCTAGCTCGAGGATCTCTTCCACGGCATGAGCAGCGGAAATCGCATTTGATGTCGCCTTCAAGAAAGACTGCGAACATATCCATGGATTGTTGTCGTCCAGGAGTGATACCGGATCCCATTTACCATGTGTCAATATATGGAGGACATGCATGATATGTGTCGCATACGCCGCTACCTTTCTCGTCTGATGTATCCATTCACCTCGAACTTGATCGGACGCTCCACTCATACTATTACCGGCATCGTCATTTGGAGATCCACAACCATATTGAAGCTTGAACTCCTCAAGACTGTATGCGTATCTTTCGAGTTGGAGTGTGATCTCGGATTCCTGTAGATCCCAACTTGATGTCCGCCGCTGACCAAATCGGGGATGGTTCTTCTGTGCGTTGAGGTCGACGATATCGCCAAGGATTGTCATGAGGGGCAGGAAAAAGCCGAATACATCGTGGGAAGTACATTGTAAGCTGAGTCCCTTCCTTCGCGGTGTGGACGTTCCTGTGAAAAATTCGCCGGCTTGCCATATTGTGTCCGGAACAGGTTGGTACAGCTCTTCGCATTCGTTGTCTAGCATTGCTAGAGGTCGGTTATAGCAAAGTCCCAAATGTCTGTCGATCATATACAGAAGCCACCACAGCCTTCGACGCTCCTCCTTCATCTCCTCGATGATCGCGGCCGCCGGTGTTCCTACCGGGACTTGTGATGTCGGATTGGATCCATCCGTCATGCCAATGTCTTGCTCCGTGCCGTCTTGTGCCTTTGGATCGCGATCTCTGGGATCAGAGGATATCTCTCGACCTAATTTCATCTCTCTTGCCAGGCTCCATCCAGCGTGGAACCAACGAAGCGACGCCGCCTTGTATTCGCTTGCAGAGGTCACCAAACCGAGATTAAAATATGTCGCAACATCATCGAGACTGCTAGTGGGTGGCATCCCGACATCTGATCGCCCTTCATATCGTCCCATTACCCTGTCCACGCCGAATGCGTCGTGTGGGGCAGGACTGACCATGCCACCCGATCCCTGAGTAAATCCGGAGGTCCCAGATGGTGTATGCACAAGAGGTTTCAACAGCTCGACCGTGAGTTTCCATAGCTTTTGGCAAATGATACCCCGTGCGGATGGCGACGCGGTCAGATAACTAGCTTCGGCCGTTTGTGCGGCGATCCAGAGCATACTGGCCAGCAAAGCTGGACTGCATTTCCTCGGTTTGTGTTGTCGCAAGAACGAGCGTTTTCGAAAAACCGAGGCTAAGATGTACGGCGAGACTGGTTCCATAAATACTGAGGAGGAGCTCTGGAAGTAATACTCCAGGAGCTCACACGCCATTGGCACAGACAGAACATTGCCAAGGTGAGGCAATAAAGGTTTTAAGACCGGATATCTACACGTTGCGCTGCCGCTGCCGCTGCCACCATGGTGCGAAGAATTGACGCTCACTCCGGATTGTGGTGAGCCTGTATC
Source organism: Aaosphaeria arxii CBS 175.79 (assembly GCF_010015735.1). Taxonomy (NCBI): domain Eukaryota; kingdom Fungi; phylum Ascomycota; class Dothideomycetes; order Pleosporales; genus Aaosphaeria; species Aaosphaeria arxii. The sequence goes on from NW_022983474.1 coordinate 652,393, forward strand.
GCCTGATCCGTAACTGTGGGGAGATGTCTGTCGAACATTGGCGAAGTGCATAGGATAACCCATGTTTCCAAAATCCGGAGGCATCGTAGTAACTGGAGTACCGTTTTCTGGAACCAAATGCATCTCATGCATGGCGAACATTAGTTCTTCGTTGCGCGGGATGCCAACGTGCATGTGTTGCTGTTGTGGCATTCCGTGCATCTCGCCACCCAAGAGGAGCGGATCGATCATCATATTATTATTGACTGGAGGATTAAAAGTGGTACCTTTGATCACTTAATGAGCGGACAAATTTTTTTAACGATTGATGGAGTCAAACTGACCTGCAGCAAGGTTCTGCCACTCTGGGGACGATACGTTGTGTGCCTCGACTTTGCCGCTGGGAAAATGTTGCGCAATCGGCGTAGATTCCGTGGGCGACCAAATTTCTTCATCCATTTCAGTCATCAACTCACCCCTATCGTAATGACCACCAGTTTGGATGGATAGGCCATTTTCATCTTGAAGAGAGCCCTGGCCGATCTGTGCAGCCTCTTCTCTTTGCTTCTGAATATGGCGGGGGACCTGCAGAACTGTGAGTACCGAAGAATTGTGGGATTTAGGGTCGTGCGGAGTAACAAACCTTGCCCCTCCTTTTCTTCTCTCTGTTGTACTGGCACACATATTCGAGTTCTTTCACGATATTAGTACGACGGCCGTCGTAGCATGAAGACAACATAGTCACATACCGATACATCGCGAGCAGGGCGCCTGGCCGTTGCATCTCGTCCTCATGCGGTGGCAATGATCGCAGGCTCTGCTGACCCTCCTTTTCACGGGGGCAGAAGCTTTTCGTTCGGGTCTATTCATATCAACCGCGGAAGAGTCCATGGTGGAAACGTCAAAACGGTAGAATTGTCACGATTGGAAGTAAGAGATGAAGCCGTCTGGGGAAAAGTCTGGGACAGTCATGAGATACTTGGGGTTAAGCACAGATGATGTGGGCCTCACACCGCACTTAGACCTGCCGAGGAACAACGTCCGAGAGAATCATTCCCTGGTCAAATAGGCCGTTACCAGGGTCAGGAATCTGTGGCTTGAAGCTTCCATGCGTCCACGAGGAACTTCGAGAAGCGAGATCATCAGTGAGAGCAATATCAAAATGCGCCATCATTTAATTCAGCCATGGAGGATTGGCTTGACGATCTGGGGGGTCGGAACGGGGGGGTAGTTACAGCGGTACTTGCAGCACCTGGTCGCTGGGAGGGAGACGGCCAACTCTCTCTTGCGGGGAATATAACCACTTTAGCCGATTAACCGGAAGACTGTGAATGGCCCGCAGAGGCTACAAGAGGCACGCAGAGGCTACCACAGGGGCGACCGGTTAAATTGAGTAACAGTCCACGACGGTCTCCCCCGCAAAAAGGGCTAGCACACCTCCATCACCTTGACCTTTTCAGCATAGTGTTCACCACCACCGCCGTACACCCTACCTCACCTCAACGCTCGCCGCCTCATATACACATTACAATCCTCACAATATTCCATGTTTATGGCTTGCATCGCCTGACCGTCTCTCTAATTCCCAATTAGAGAGCTGTCGGTCGGTGCAAGCAATCAACTTAGGAGGTGCCTCCGAAAACCCCTTAAAAGGATATCCAGTTTGTGGCAAGCCAGCAGGCCTGTGAGTGCATAGCGGTCCTCTTCTATAGACCTATCTCCTTTCCTCCGGAACACTCAGGACGTCTGCTCAGCACTGAGCAGTAAGGCAATTGCTTGGCTAATGCAATTTTCATTGATTATTGGAGCTGTGCCATCTGGCCCCGTTAACGCCTTGCCAAAGTAGCATACGGGTGACGATCAACCGAATTGCAGGGGGCTCAAAAAGGCATACGAAGTGAAGCACAATGCAGATGATGAAACGAGTGACCAAACAATACGTCTCTTTTGCTTTTGAATGCATCTACTGAAACCACGGTGAATAACTCGCCTGCGAAGCTATTCGACGCCTGCATATCGAATACAACAAAGACCAGGTTCCCCAGAGCCTAGCTGTGGTCCATGTGCAGACCCGACTTTAGTTTCAGGCCGTTGATCACGGCATCATCACACTGGCCGTTCTATGTACCTACATGCCAGCGACTTCTCATGGAGCATAACGGCCGCTCAATAGGTCAGCACTTGTATCTAATAACTTGTTATGCCATTACGGAGTACTACGCACGCACTCTTCTCAGAACGCTTAGTAGCATCAAAATTGTTCTTCCTGCAGTAGTTCCTAGTCGTTTAGGCATGATATGCCACTCGACAGTTACACCAAGGTGCAGATTGGATGGTATTGTCCAGATATTGCGTTTCTTGGGTACGCTCTTCTCCTAATCCATAATGGCTTGCCTATAAGTCGTTCCGAATATACACACCTGGTATATGGTCACGATCGTGCCCCTGTCTCGGAAAGGATCCGTGAGCTCTAGCTTTCGAACAGCTTTCCTCCCGCCTCAAGCAAAAGGCCGATGTTCCATGGCGACCGCAATCGACAAATCCCAAATGCAGAGAAGCAAATGTGTTGGCCATGGCGATCTTCTTGATACATATGCAAGTACCAGAAACTACGCCTCTCGAAGTCCGGTGATGATGATAATGGTGAAGATGACGACGGTAAGTTGCATATTTGTGTTTCCTCTTCATATGCCTTCACGGCCCGTAGATTGAAGACCTCTCAGGCACGAATCCAAAATCGGTCAGAGAGACGTCAAATTATCCCCAAACCCGCCATACTGCTGGGCAGCAGAGCGACGAGAACACGCGCACGTATACCGGCAGAAGTCTCCACATTCACATGCATTAGGGAAACACAACGGCTGCTCCTGCCATGCAGGGCCATGTTAGGCTTGCATTGGCTCAATTATGGTAGTTCTGACTTCCAATCCACATGGCTCGAAACCTCTGTGTGACCACAACAGGGAAAATCGCATACTATTCCTAGAGGATACCTGGGATTTGTAGGCCTCAATCGCAGATTCATAGCGACACCAGGTAGAGATCTCACTGCACCCACAATCTCTCAGTGTCTTTTTGCCTGAATTCGAAGCCCGATACCCTTGTGCTGATCACTCGCTCGCATCCCCCGCAATGACTAGGGTGCATCTTTTCCGGTCCATACTTTCTTTTTCTTTTTTTCCTTTTAATTTTGGCAATCGCATGCGGTGGCGCACCAAGGCCTTCTGGAATGTAGCAATCGATTCTTTCTCTTGAGGGCATAGAAAGTCGTTCTTTCTATGCTGCCATGGGGTGCCGAATGACCCGTACGTGCACCACTTGGCGGACGGTGAGGATTATGATGCATCAGATAGGCGTACATTCTGTTTAATTGAGATATCCTGACCCCGAGCCCACAGCCTTTGCATAGATGGTCTCATATTACAACGCTACTATAGCTGAGTTGTCGTTACTCTGGGTTGAGTTAGGACCACCTTGTGAGGCGACACAGGCTTAGCGAGAGACATATATTCGTCTCCTACGTATATCACTCCACTCCTTTATAGCATTCGAAGTCACCTAGGCCGCACCAGTTTGCGAGTCTGGTATAGCTTGCTGAAAGCGCCTCCTGGGTGTGAGAAGGCCAATTTCCTGGTTTTCGCCCATTCCATTCCGCGGCGGACCTGACACCGGACAGCGCCGCCTTGGTTGAAATAGAGTTCAAAGTGCCACTATCGTGCGACTTGGACACCTATAGTACGGGACGTTAAGTTATAGCGGTCATGCCTTTTCGAGAAGTGCGGCGCGAAAGGAAAACGGACAGATGTGCGTATTGGCATGCAGGTAATCAAGTGCTTAATCCAATCGTTTCGAAGACGACGAAAGGAGCGACTCGATGCATTTCCCAACTACATCGAGCTAGTAGCGCCGTTGGAGGCTTTTTGAACTGCATTGAGCCTCGCAAGGGAAGACGATAGCGAGAAGGAGCGTGAACGGCTCGCCGTTTCCCGGCTATAAGCGTGAGCTACGCGATGCATGGCTTGGGGTAATTCCCCGTGGGGCTTTACACGCCATTCTCTTTTTCTCTTTCTCAAAAGGTAAGTAGGTATATGTGTCTGGACGGAAGCCTGGTTACGGGTTAGCTGGGCAGTTCGCAATTCTGACGTTCGTATTTCTCGAGGTTTTTTTTGCGCGTTGATTGAGTGATTGCACATCTCCGACCGGAAATGGAGGACCTTGCATGAGGCGATTACGAATTAGAGCGATAACACGGGGCATTAAGGCTGCAAGTCTCGGTGTAGAGAAGTTGAAGGGCAGTGACGAGTGGTCGAGAAGCTTGCAGGTACATGCATTCCTGGGGGCGAGGCACTTCCATAGTCAACGACCTACAGGCATCGTACGCTGGCCTGCTGGTCAGTATGGAGAAGTCCAGAGAGAACGCAACGAAAATCTGGTAATCGTTGCCCGAATCTCAACATCCAGCGGGAACTTGGCACTTGGAATACGGTCTTGTCTTCGTGCTTGTCACCGGGAACGCTTGGTTGTTTTCTGTCGTAACCCGGGAATTCTAACTAGTGAGCAGAAAAGACCGTTTGCTAACCCGGGAGCTAACGGTGGTAGATCTGGGGTTTTGGTTGATCTGGGGGGGATCACTAACTACAGCCCTTGCGCGTATGTACTTACCCGTGGGCTCCACATTTCTCCACCATTTCTGCTGTCTCTCTGTATGTACCTCTGTGGGGCGGACTACATAGTTCGTAGTGACAGAGCAGAGCTAGACAAATTGAATTGGGTGGTGGGGTTTCTTTCCTTTTCTTTTCCTTTTACCTATTAGGTAAGGGGACGTTGCTCTCCGGTCTCAAGAAAGCCATGAACGAGAGGTTTGAATTTGTTCATGACTGGGAGATCAGGTCTAGATAACGATTCCCTACAATCTGCATGATGTTCAGAATGGCAAACATAGACAAATGAGATGGATCAACAGCAATCACGCCAATTCGATCTACAGATCCTCCCCTTCACCCCCTCTTCAAGACAGACAGAATAATGACGAGGCTCTTCCCCAGGAGGGCCCTCAGTGGTGTCAGGACTGGACATCAACTCACTTCTCAAGCTTCTTAGCATCATCCTTCATCCCCTGCTGAACCCACCTCCTGCTCTCCTCCGCCTTCTCCTCCAACTTCTTCTTGTCCTTCATCAACTCCTTGATCGTATGCGGATCAGGCACATGCCTCCCCTTCTCCACGCCCTCCCTCGCCGCCATCCTCTCCTCCCATGCCTTGACGGCCGGAAACTCCTCGATGTCGACGCCCGCCCAGCCAGCCGCGGCGATCCACCCCCAGTGCGCGATGTCGGCGATGGTCGCCTTGTCACCCACGAGGTAGGGGGATCCGGTCGTGCTGAGGTGCGTGTCGAGCACCGAGTAGAGGCGGCGTGTCTCGTTGGTGTACCGCGTCTTCGCGTAGGGGATTTCCTCGGGGGCGTAGCGCGTGAAGTGGTCTGGAGGGAGTCGTTAGTCGGTCGTCACTGATTGATGCTTTCTGGGGGTTTTTGTGTATGTACGTACTAGCTTGTCCCTGCATCGGTCCCACACCTATTCAATCAATCAAATTCATCAGCATTCGTTCATACATCCTCGATCACATGACCTCCTCCCCCGAGTCCGATGCAACTACATACCAGCGTTCTGGAAAAATAGCCAATTCGTCATCTCAACGTACTCCCTGGTGCCCGGCGGGTAGCTGATCTTGTACTCGGTGTCGTACCGGGAGACGAGGTACTGCATGATGGATCCCGACTCGAAGACGTTGATGGTCTTGCCGTCCGAGAAGGTGTCGGTCAGGGCGGGGATGCGGCCGTTAGGGTTGATGGCGAGGAACCATGGCTCCTTTTGCGTGTTCTTGGAGAATTCGATTTTGTGGACTTTGTAGGGGAGGCTGTGAGGGGCTGTGTGTTAGTTGGGGGGTTGTGTTGTTATTGGGGGTGGCTGTAGGGGGGAAGAGAGGGAGGGAAGGGGAGGGGGGGGTACCCGAGTTCTTCGAGGGTTATGGAGATTTTGATGCCGTTGGGTGTTTGGGTGGTGTAGAGGGTGATGTCGGGGGTTGGGGAGGCCATGGTTTGGTTGTATTGTACTGTGTGGGATAGATTTCAACAATTTGTTCTTGGTTTTATAGATTTTGGAGAAGAGGGATTGGAAGTGGAATTGGTTTATATCGAACTGGTTTTTGTCACCTCCCCCACCGAAGCTTTTATAGCTATAGCTTAGCTGCGTCGCTCGGGGTTTGGTGAGGGGCAAGGCAGCTAGCTCGATGACGAAGAGGGAAGTTTGCTTAGAAATAGGTACGGAACGGGGAATTCTCTTGTTTATTGCACTGTTGGGATTCGGGTTTGGAAAATGGTATATGTGCATTCTAATACTATTCTTTTTTGCTTGGATGTGTTGGTATATCGGACGATGTTTTTCAGATCGTGAATTGGTAAGCATCTTAGGAGTTGGTAGCTATACGAGAGGATGTTCTTATGCTGTGGCAGCTGTATGGACTACTCGAGACTGGGGAAGACCGACTTGAAATTTGAACGCTGGATTGGTTGATCATGTAAGGGGTTTGAGCATGATTCTACTTAACAGCTCGTGTAGCGGGCTTGTAAGTCGAATAATGATGAAAATTATGAATTAGAATCATCGATCTTTTGGTTCATTCTAACGGACTACACACTGACAGTACAGAGTAAAGTCGAGTGTCACTAGAATTGCGGAGTGCAGGCGCGCTGTTCGTTTTAAGTTTAGCGCGCCAAGGAATTGCGCGCGACAGCTTTTCCTGACAGGTAAAGGTAAAGTCCGCCACCTCCTCCTCTCCTTCGCAACTTGTCACCACCACCGTCGCATCTTGTCACCAAACAAGATCATTTGCTGACCAGAGTAGTCAATCAGTTTCGTCGCCGTAAACATGGCCTGGCGCAATCAAGGCATCACCGGTTCCAACAATATCCCTCTCGGCAATCGTCGTCGCTTCGGCGGAGACGATGAGGCTGATGGATACAATCCTGCCGCTCCGTCAAACGGCTTGTCTGACTTGAAGCGCGGTCGTAGCCCGACTCGAGGTAAGTCTTTCACTCCGTCTACCCTCTATGGTTGGCAACTGTCTAACAAAGAACTTCTACAGCTGAGTCGAATGGTGGACCGAAGCCGCCGCGCAAGAAGCGCAACCGCTGGGGCGATGCGAGTGAGAACAAGGCTGCTGGTCTCATGGGACTGCCCACGGCCATCTATTCCAATATGACCATCGAACAACTTGACGCGTACACCTTGCATCTGCGTATCGAAGAGATCACCCAGAAGTTGAAGATCAATGACGTGGTTCCCGCTGATGGCGAAAGGTACGCACTCTCCCTCGAATCTTCTTCTCAAGTCCACTACTAACATTTACCTCTAGATCCCCCTCCCCACCGCCCCAATATGACAACTTCGGACGCCGTGTCAACACGCGCGAGTTCCGTTACCGCAAGCGTCTCGAAGACGAACGCCATAAGCTTGTAGAGAAGGCCATGAAGACCTTGCCCAACTATCACCCGCCTGCCGACTACAGGAGGCCTACTAAGACACAGGAGAAGGTCTATGTGCCAGTCAATGACTACCCGGAGATTAACTTCAGTATGATACTAACCCCTCTAACCCCTTGTTTTTTGCTTATCAATCCTTCCCACGTTGTTGCCTCTACCTTTGACCAGGCATGCTCAGACCAGGCCTCTGGATGTCACATTTCATTGTCGCAGGTCTGCAGTACAGCTATGTCACTAACCCTGAAATACCTTACCGCTCCATTTGCCCTTACATTTTGATCACTTTCACTAACTGCAGGTTCTTCCTACTAACAGTTGGCCTCCTCATTGGTCCCCGTGGAAACACCCTGAAGAAGATGGAGACAGAATCCGGCGCCAAAATCGCCATCCGTGGAAAAGGCTCTGTCAAGGAGGGCAAAGGACGATCTGACGCTGCTCACACTAGCAACCAAGAAGAGGATTTGCACTGTCTCATCATGGCCGACACTGAAGAGAAGGTCAACAAGGCAAAGAAGCTCATCCACAACGTCATTGAAACTGTAAGCTACATCCCTCTCTTGAAATATTTTGACCTCGCTGACTTTCCATATCAGGCCGCTTCCATCCCTGAAGGCCAGAACGAGCTCAAGCGCAACCAGCTTCGTGAGCTTGCCGCACTTAACGGTACCCTCCGAGACGATGAGAACCAGGCCTGCCAGAACTGCGGAGAGATCGGTCACCGCAAGTACGACTGCCCTCAACGCCAGAACTACACTGCCAGCATCATTTGCCGTGTCTGTGGACAGGCTGGCCATATGGCTCGCGATTGTCCCGAGCGCAAGCGTGGCCAAGACTGGCGCAACGATGATCGCGGCGGATTCAACAATAACAACAACAACCGCAACCAGGGCAGAATCGGCGGTGGAGATGAGATCGACAACTTCTTGTCTGAAGTTGGTGGTGCAGGTGGTCGTCCTCAGCAAGCTCTCGAGTACAACAACAATAACAACAACGGTGGCGCCGATGGCTATGGTGGTGGTGGGCATGAAGAGCCGCGCACCCTCAAGCCGTGGGAGCGTGGTCCAACTGGCGGCTCCGCTCCTTGGGCTCGCAACAACCGTGATGACCGTGATGGTGGATCGTCAAACGCACCTCCTCCTTGGGCCAGTGCTGGAGCTGGAGCTGGAGCTGGACCTGGTGCCGGATCTGGTACCGGTGCCGGTGCCGGTGCTGGTTACGGTGGCACTGGTTATAATGCTGCTCCTTGGGCTGCCCCTGCTGCCGCCGCTCCTGGTGCTGAACAGTATGGCTATAATGCCTATGGATACGGAGCTGCTGCCCCTGGTGCTCCCGGTGCTCCTGGCGCTGGCTCATATCCTGCTCCAGGATACGAGTCCGCACCTCCACCTCCTGGTCTCGGAGCCCTCTTCCAATATGGCACTGCTGGCAATGCTGGTAGCCCACCTCCTCCTCCGCCTCCTCCGCCTGGCAGTGCTCCACCGCCGCCTCCTCCCAGCGATGTTCCTCCCCCTCCCCCTCCCCCTCCGGCTTAGTGGATTCTTCTCGCTACTGGTCCCCTTGGCCATTCGACATCAGCTAACTGACCTCTGCGTAAAACCTTTGTGTCGTGTGCTTTTCTTCGGATCCTCCCCTTTTCCTTTATTTCCTTACTGGCTCCCTGTCTAGTTATGTCCCATGCTCTCAAACTCACACCTAACCCATTAACCTCTGCTATTGCACGTGAACAGCCGACGACAAATTGGAATGCGGTCTAGCACGTGTGTTTCAGGGACAGATAACTTGGGACAATAACAGCTAAAAGTGTAGCGTGTACATATAGTTCTCCAATAATCATTTCTGCTATGAGACACTTCAACTGGGACCTAGTGAACCGTGGTGATGGTGTTCGTTTCCAATATCTTGTTTTTGGATCATAGGGCTGAGTGCCAAGGATCACATTCCGTCTGTGCTTTCCTAACTTGCACGGACTAACTATGACGGTGGCAGGCGAGCAATTCCCTTCCACGCTGAGCATGCAAACCATACTTCTACTGCCCTCGTGAGCTTGTTCCTAGCTCTAGCCAGCGCTTCACAGGGATTTGGTCTCTGTGAATTCTACCTCGACCTCCTCCCGCGCTCGTGGGCCCAACGACAACCCCGCACTGTTCCTCGTCACCTCTCACAGACAACTCACAATGGAGAAGATACGCATAAGCAAGGTGGACATGTCTGTAGAACTGTTAGGCTGCACATTTCTGATTTTATTTAGGTGGAAGATGTCACTATGTGGCGGAGGGGCACCCGCTTCGAGGGAAACCTGCACCTCATGCCTCACCACATAGTGTTCAACTACCTGCCTCCCCCACCTCCGGACGCTCCGCCCTCTACCAAACCACCGCGACCTCGAGAAGTATGGATCACATATCCTATGATTTCACACTGCGTACTCCGACCGTCCCCTCCCGCTTCTCACCAGAGCCCATCCATCCGCATACGGTGTCGAGACTTCACGTTCTTTGCTTTCCACTTCCTAGACGACAAGAGAGCGCGCGATGTTTACGATAGTATAAGAGGACTTTCGTGCAAGATTGGGCGTCTGGATCGCCTCCTAGCATTTTCATACGTGCCGAAGCCTCCGGAAGACAAGTTCAATGGTTGGGAGATATACGATGCTCGGCGGGAGTGGAAGCGATTAGGCATCAGCCCCAAAGATTCAGAGAAGGGATGGAGAATCTCCGAGATCAACAAGGACTACAAGGTTTGTACACCATAAGAGGGATCGCATACTCGTCTAACCCAGTCAAAGTACTCCAAAACCTACCCTGAACTCCTGGTCGTACCTACCAAAATCTCGGATAACGTCCTCAATTATGCTGGCAACTATCGCTCCCGAGCACGCATACCAGTCCTCGTATACCGACATCCCATCAATAACTGCTCGATAACGCGGAGTTCCCAGCCGCAGCCAGGCATCCAAGGCAAACGCAATCCGCAGGACGAAAAGCTGGTAGCGGCCATTTGGGCGACCAACCAAGGGTGGAAAACATCAGGCCCCGGTACACCGAACCCAGCAGGATCTAGCCCAGATTCGAGTGTCGTGAACATCAACGAAGCGAGTACTTACAGTTCTTTTATTGGGGTCAACGACGGCGAGAATGAGAATGCGGAGCAGAAGCTCACGGATGATCTTACTGAGTCGTCGGAAGATGTGAGCGATCTTCCAAAGGTCTACGGAGCACAGCAACAGAACTTTATTGTCGATGCCAGACCCACTCTTAACGCTATGGCGATGCAGACTGTTGGCCTGGGGTCCGAGCAGATGAAGTACTATCCCAACGCAGAGAAAGCCTACTTGGGCATCGACAATATTCACGTTATGCGAAAATCTCTTCAGACTGTCATCGATGCTTTGAAGGATACAGATATTACCTCTTTGCCACCAAATCGATCGTTACTCAACAAGAGTGGATGGATTAGGCATATTGATAACATCATGAGGGGTACTCGTCTGATTGCTCACACCGTTGGCGTGATGCACTCGCATGTTTTAATTCATTGTTCGGACGGCTGGGACCGGACAAGTCAGCTCAGTGCGCTCAGTCAGATCTGTCTTGATCCATACTATCGGACGTTGGAGGGATTCATCGTGCTGGTAGAGAAAGACTGGCTTTCGTTCGGTCATATGTTCCGCCACCGCTCTGGTTTCTTGGGCAGTGAGAAGTGGTTCGACATTGAGAACGAACGTGTGGAGCGTGATTTGGGCGGCGGCGGTAATGCCTTCGAGAACGCACTTCGCGGCGCCAAAGGTCTCTTCAATCGTCACAACGAGTCGAGTGAATCACTGACTCAGACAACGGAGACTAATGGCGGCGAAATGCAGCCAGTCTCAGATGTCGCACCATCGGACGGAACTCCCAAACCTCCAACCGTCATTGGAACGGCAGAGGAACATCGGATCACAAAAGTAAACGAACTGTCACCTGTCTTCCACCAGTTCCTGGATGCGACGTACCAGCTCATGTATCAGTACCCGACGCGCTTCGAATTCAATGAACGCTTCCTCCGTCGCCTACTATACCATCTCTATTCCTGCCAGTACGGCACCTTCCTGTTTGACAATGAGAAAGAGCGTGTAGAGGCACGTGCTGCCCAGAGGACCCGTAGTGTCTGGGATTACTTCCTCTGCCGCAAACAGGAATTCATCAACCCCAAATACGACGCCATAGTCGACGACAGCGTGCGGGGCAAAGAGCGTATGATCTTCCCTCAGGATGGCAAGACCAGATGGTGGGCTGAAGTCTTTGGGTGTAAAGATGAGGATATGAATACTCCATACGGACCTCAGCCGATGTATGGTGGTACTCCTGCATTAACACCACAAACAAGCAATGTCAGCTCTCCCCCCAATGGTCGAATCACACCGGTACGATCCGGCACTAGCACGCCACTGCCGCCAGAACAAGATCCAATCGTCACGGGCACAGAAACTGCAGATCAAGCCACGGGTGCAGGCACAACTATGCGTGCGCCTTCGAACATCTTGCCCTCGGCTGCAGAATGGAGCCAGAGCCTGGGTAGCAATATGAGCCAAGCAGGCCAGACCCTCGCAGCTGGAATCGCCAAACTAGGAGTCAAGGAAACCAGCAGGGGAGTCAGTCCCGGCAGGAGTGCGAGCAAGAGTCCTGCAGAGAATGTCCAGAAGGAGATCGAGGTTGAGATGCAATGATGCTTTCTCGGAGATGACAGCAACTTGGTGCATTGCTGCGCTGGGTTCTTGTTTGTTCCCACATTGATGATGTGTTTACGAGCCTTTTTTCTTGTTTGTGTTTGTTACATATGGCATTTTGATACCCGCATGGGTTATGTCTTGCATGGGTTCGGATGGCATTGTTATCTATCTAGCTTATGATGTCGAATGAACTAGTGGATGTCTTGTTACGGGAAACCTGAGTTTCTTTCGAATGCGTGTTTTATTTGATTGTGAAGCTGAACTTGCCACAAGGCATACATGATACAGCTCTGTTTACTGTCACTGAAGGTTCAGCGATGAAAGTTCGGTAGCGACGTGCGGTCGTCACTTTCAGGGACTTTTTTGCTAGAGAAGGAGGACATGCCTCGAAATCCTTCTGGTGTGGGCGCCGAATTCAAGACATAGCCACGCGAATAACTGCCCGATAAGTTTCCGACGTAATTGCTCCGTACATACTGTGATGTATGGTAAATGAGTCTGAAGTTACAATCACCAGAGAAAATCGAATAAGCCACTCAGATCAGTAGACAGTAATGTTGTTCTTGCATTAGACTTCTGTTCGAGGGTGAGCAAAGTAGACTAATAATGACTCATTTGTGGCTTGTACCAATCCAAGCCTCCGCTCGAAGATGCCGCTAGCCGGATATGGATAATCTCTAGTATGAATGCAACTTCCATCATCTCGATCATGATATCGACCGAGCATATGAGTACTATATAACTATACTCGAATCTCTGCCTTAAAAAAGCCGCTACCAATACATTCAGGCAACAGTCGCTCATACACCCAAGCTTCTCACAGGGACAGCTCCAGGCGTCCCAGATCAAGTTTACGCAAAGTACCCCTTCTAAACACCCTCCTACACCAATCGAGAACCAAAACAAATACACCCAATATGGCTTCGGAATCGCGTGTATTTCCTTGCAACACTTGCAACTTGAAATTCGAATCCAGCGAGCTTCAGCGCTCGCACATGCGACAGCCTTGGCAGTAAGTATTCCTACTGTTACTGTTCTCCTGGCTTGTTACTCTTTATAGAAGCTGATATTTGCGATAGTATCCATAACCTCAGGCGTCGCGTAGCTGAACTACCAGCACTATCAGAGAGAGAATATCTCACACAGTCCACCACAGGCCAGGTACCCACAATCCGACTCGACAATAGCGACAGCGACAGCGACAAGCAGCACAAAAAGCGACCATCTCCCGAACCTCAAAGCTCATCCGATTCCATACCAGGAGAAACCACAGAGACAGAAGGAGAATCGTCAAAAACTGTACCCCCCACCCAATGCCTCTTCTGCAATACCGTCTCGCCAACGCTAGATGCAAACGTCGAGCACATGTTCTCAACACACGGCCTCTTCATCCCCTCGCAAGACCAGCTCTCAGACATGCAATCCTTCCTCGGATACCTCGCCACCCTCGTCTTCGAGTACCACCAATGTCTCTACTGCGGGTTGGAAAGGGGCACGGCGGACGGCGTGCAGACCCACATGCGAGATAAGGGGCACTGCATGATCAACCTGACTCCTGAATCAGAGCTCCTCGAGTTCTGGGAGCTTTCAGGCAGCGAGAGCGAGGACGAGGACGCTGAGCTACCGCAAAGTACGAAGGGTGAGGCGGTAAGGCTGTCGGAGACGGAGTGGAGGCTTCCTTCGGGCGCGGTCATTAATTCTCGGTCTGATGCCACGCTTCTTCGCGCGAAGCCCGGGCTCGCGCAGACGAGGGCGAAGGGCCCGCAGCAGAGGTCGAAGAGAGATGAGTTGAAGGCCATCGCCGCTTCAGCCGAGGAAGACTCACAGGAAGCGGACGAAAAGCCCTCACGTGGCGGTGGTGGTAGCGACCGCCGCGTCGCTGTCCGCGGGGATATGGGCCTCGTCGGTGTTTCGGAGGACCAGAGGCGCGCGTTGCAGGTCACGGAGAAGAAGATGAAGAGAAGGGAGGCGATTGCGAAGTCTGCGTACCGACATGCGATGGAGATGCAGCCGAGGAAGACGATTTACTACAAGGTGAGCACTTGTAATGATGGGAATAATTTGGTTGAGTGGTTTACTGACTGGTGTGTTTACAGACTGAGAATCCTGTTTACCAGGCTGGATGAGAGGATGTCGAGATTCTGGGTTTCCAGTGATCAATGGTGTTATCCAAGTCTGCAAGATGGAATTGGGCCTTGTGGGAATCGGTATCCTGCGGCATGCATTCTGCGTCGAATGGACACTTGAAACGTAAAAGGACTCTCTCTACGCATTAAGACGTTTGTCTGGGAAAGATCAATCCTGATTTTCCTTTCTATCAATCATGGAAAAAGGGCTAGGCTACCGTGAGTCTGGAAGCCCTCCGAGATACCACTACGCATCTCTCAACGGGATCAGCAACAATAGGGCGGCACCACTGGTGGCAGAGGCCCAAGTTCATCTTCAGACCCGCCAGCAGAACAATGGTACTTCTTACCGCCAGGCAATCCTCCAAGAAGTGCGGTTTGATGGAGCGGAGAGATAGTGAGGTCAACAAATATGTAGACTACAGTGATAGATACAGCATAGATATATCAATCAGATATCCGCTTCTACAAAGTCTTCGTTAGTTTTTCTAAATCCCCCCGTCGTGAAATGCATCTTAATCACTGTAACGTTTAATCTTTTCTGCTGGCATGTTTTACTTACCCCCAATATGGGTATATGTAAGAAGTCATTTCATTGTATATATGCACACATAGCATGGAGTAGTATAGCACAGCGTTTGTCCATTCGTTCTACGATACACCACGCTCACGAAGTGGCAGGTCACAAGAAAGCTCTCAGGATTAGAAATTGAAACCTTGGCGATATGAGAACGAACGCGTTCTCATATCGCCATCTCCTCAAAATCCACTGTAAAGAAACACCGACATCTCGCGAAGGAAATCTCCCACCCTATTCCTTCCATCTCACCTCACCTCACCCTCCTCGTGACCCATCCCCTTCCTCCTCATCCTCTCTAGGCATGCCCCTAGCGCCCCTCACCACCCCAACCCCACCGACCCTCTCCCCGAACCGAAACCGAAACCCATGTTCCTCCCTCTTCGTCCTGCGCTTGAAAACGTACTTCACACCCCCCTTCTCATCCCCCTCGCCGCCGCCATCGTCCCCTTTCCCTTCCAACTTGAGGGGCCGCGTCTTCTTACTTTTCTGCCGCCGCACGCGCACGGGCCTCAGCGACGGCGGGCGGAGGTAGAATTCCTCGGTTGAGGGCTGGAAGATTGGGGATGGGGGTCTGGGTGGTCTGATTGGGGAGGGTGGCGGGGAGGGGGAGTATGTGCTTTCGGTGCTGGTGGTGCTTGTTACGGACAAGGAGGAATAGTTGGAGGAGGTAGAGGAGGGTGAGGGTGGTGGTGAGGGGAGGGAGAAGCGGACGCGGCGGTTTGGGGGTTTGGGGGGTTTGGGGGGACTGGTTTCTTGTTGGTGATGGGGTGGTGGGATGGGGACTGTGTGTGGTGGTGGGGTTGGTGGGCGTGATGGGTTGTCTTGGTTGTTGCTGTTGCTGTTGGTGGTGTTGGTGGGTTTGTTGTTGTTGGCATTGCACGTGGGATGTTGGTGGTAGGTGAGTGTGATGTTGAGACTGTGGTTCCGCTGGAGGGATTTCGGTGTCGGTGGGAGGTAGAGGTGGGGTGGTGGTGATGGGGGAGGTAGTGGAGGCAGTGGGTGATTTGGATTTGGTTTCTGTGGCTTTGAGGAGATCATGGAATGTGTTCGAGAGAGGTTACTGTGTGGCGATGGAGAGTGGAGGTCAGGCATTGTGAGTGAAGCCATGGTTGTTGTTGTTTGGTTTGGATACCAGTGGAGTGAGGTTAGTGAAGGGACGGTTAGTAGAAGTTATATCAATTGAACGTCTGATCAGCGCGTTTCTGCGAATTGATATCAAGTGAAAGTATGGTTCGTGGCTGGCGTTGTGCGTGGTGCTAGTACTCTCTGTGCGACTGTGATAAAGCATGGATTTGTGTAACGATACGGGTGAAAGTGAGACATCGCCCATGTAGATTGGCTCAACCTGGGGTATTTGTAGTGCGATCACCACGGGAGTAACAGAACAATTCGACATAATGGCTGACGCCGTAATGGAACTCACGTAGACGGGTAATGGAAAGGCAGGTAGCGATGTGTGCGAGCAATGCAAGGGGTGGTTGGCGGAGTTATGCGAAAATGTCAATTTTGCGACGGCGGAAACGGTATGTTTGGACAGAAGTGAAGAAAAGGAAAATCGTAATTGCAGTCTCCGACGAGTCGGATCAATCGTACATACCACAAATATCTGTCGCACGAGCAATCGACACCACGTAACACTCAAAAGGAACTTTGAACGTGTCAACTGGTCTAAAGCCATATTTGATATTTCAGGTGTTTTGTTTGAAAAGAGTACAGCACTCAAGAGACTCCGTCCGCGTGAAAACATCCCTTGGTCAAATGTTGCCCATCCCGAATGCAAAGGAAGATGTATGTAAGGTAATTCATTCATGATGCCGTTACATCTTCAACGCCCTTGTAAGTGCCTCACCGGCTTTTGTCATATTCCCAAAGCTAACCGAGGTCGTTCTCTATTGCTGCTCCTCAGTGTAGCCCTCAGCGGGCGCAGCCTCACCACCCTCCTGTTGCTCGGCGAGCCTCTGCTGCTCGGCGGCCTGCTGGGCAGCGATGGCCTTGGCACCGTAGTCTTGCGACATGGGCTGGACAACGGACTGCTCCTCCTTGGGCTCGATGATGGTGACGGAGTCGGGGAGAGACTTGGAGGGGCCGGCCTTGCCCTCGGGGTCGGAGCCGCGCATGATCTTGACCTTGATACCCAAGACACCCTGTCGGAGGAGGACGTGGCGGGTAGCGTGGTCGATGAAGTCGTTGGCGGGTTGACCAGAGTGGATCATGAATCCGTCCTGCGCACTTCTGTCAGTACTTTATCCATAATTCGACGTAGCCTTCGAATACATACAGTGAACTTCATGCTCTTGGCACGGGCAGCCCTGAGCTTTCCGGAAACGACGACCTCGCAACCCTTAGCACCGCTCTCCATGATGAACCTGAGGACACCATAGCAAGCCCTTCGGACGGCCAAACCGTTGAGGAGCTTGTATCGGAGGGACTCGCACTGAGCGACGGCGGAGAGACCGCGGTTGGAGACCTTGGCGGCGTAGAGGGAGACGGAGTTCTCGGGGAACTTGAAGCGCTTCTGGATGAGGGAGGTGAGCTCGCGGATGCGGCGTCCCTGCTCACCGAGGACCTCTTGTGTGTGGGTGGCGCGGATGATGATGTCGGTGACGGTGGGGGTGACACGGACTTCGACACCAGAGTAGCCCTCCTCGGCCAACTCGCGCTGGAAGAACTCGTTCAACTCGGCATAGAAGACACCGTCTGTGGGTGAATATGTTAGCTATCTCCATTTTGATGTCTGCGTGCGGTGGCCTTGTGAATTGACGAAGCACTCGACGACTCGCATCCAGCTCTTCATAATTGCAGAAGATACTGATTCCGAGTCTGTCGAGACTCTCCAATCCCAATAACGTCCTTCAAAAATTGTATAAATGGGTATATCATACCGGCGACGAACTTCCTCCTCTTGGAACTGCGTCACCGTCAGTAAATGTGTTCGAAAGATTGCAGCGCAGGTAGGATTGAACTCACATAGCTCCCTGGTTGGCGGCCATGTTTGCGATCGAGTGATTGTCGAGTCTGAACCTCCGGCGTTGAAGTTCAGGATATCGTCGTTGGTGCTTGTCGGTTTGGTGTTGAGCGACCGGCGGGGATTTTGGAACACGCAAAATAAGCGAGAGTGTGTGTTCTTGGCACCAGCCACAGACCATTTTGATGTGTTTGCGCCACAATGTGCACTAGCCACAGGCCGCTTCTGATTTGCGGGCCGTTTTACGAGTACCATCGCATACATCACATTCACGATTGTGTTCCAACGATCCACTGAAGAATATTGATTTGCGCTATATGAATTACAAAATTGCGAAGCAAGGCGCGAACGATCCCAAAATTAGCCACACAAACAATCCCACGAACGATGTAAAAGCCCCTCTAAACGCCGTTGTCATATGCGTTGTACTCAACAATCCCTCTTGCCCATGATTATGTACAATGAGATGTCTAATGATGCTCGATTGGGTCTTCTGGCAGTAGCTGCTCATGCTTGCGCTCAACGCACGCCTTCAACGGCGGCCTGACCAAGTCGTTGAAGAGGAACGTGCCGTACACGAGAAGCGCGAAACCGACCACTTGTAGCCACTTGAAGGTCTCCCAGCCGAGGCCGAGGGAAACAACCCAGATGAAGAGAGTGCGGCAGGTGTCGATGGTCGAGCGCGAGGTAGCGCTGACGGTGCGTGTGACGGAGAGGCCGAAGAAGTTGAAGCCGCTGGAATGATGTGTTAGTTCGCTGTGTGTATGAACGTACAATACGGTAAGGAGATAACATACCCGATACTGATCATGATCAGGACGCTGCTCACAGCAATCGCCCGGTAATGAGTCATTTGGTACAGCCCTTCGCGCGCGTTGAAGTACCCGGTCCCGATAGAGAAGTGCAAGATGATCATAATCAACAGAGTGATAAGGAATCCAAATGTGCCCTCCCATCCGACAACCTTGATCGGCTCCATGTCGTACTTCTCCATGATCTTCTCCTCTAGGACGAACTGCGTCGCCGTGAAGATCTGCGCAGCGGCGATGAGCAAGACACCAATGATTGTCTTCAAAGCCTGGTCCGATCTTGCTACCGCATAGATCGCCGAAGGAGTTGCCTTGTCGTCCTTGGTGATCGCACCAGCGAGGCCAACTATAGCTACACCGAAGACGACCACGAAGAGGGCGAACCACTTGTACAACCCAAGATGCCTCTTCAGGAACCAAACACTGAACAACCCGACAAAGAGAACGAGAGCTCCTCGCGTCATCTGGTAGATCGACGCCGCAGTGAACAGCAACCCAACGTTCATCAACGTCGTGCCTGCGATATCGCAGCACGCCGGCAATGCAAGCAGCAGGATGCTCGTACCGGTCAACGGTATCCGACCCTCGGGGTCACTATGAGCAGGCCTGAGCGGATTCGCAACCTCTCTCGTCTCGCTCTCATCCGAAAGTGCTGGCGTGTGTGCACCTTCCTCTCCCTCGGGAATGCTCTCGTATCCGGCGCGGCTGGCGACGTAACGCTGGTAGACGGAGAAGAGACCGATGACAAGCCAGCAGCCCATCTCTCCGATGAACATCTGTAGCGTCTGGAGGACGGGCTGCTCGAAGTGTTCGGGCTTCTTGCCCTTTGAGGGGTTGCAGTTCTTCACGCATTGCATGTCCTATCGCATGTGTGAGCTTCGCAGAGAGACTTTACAGCTTAAGAATGCGGGCATTTACCTGATACTTAGTGAGAAGCGTGTTGCAGACACCCGTCAAGAGCATCATGGCCACCAAGAACGGAACCACTGCTTTGACCGCCATGATGGGAGGCTGTTCGGACGTCTCGTGCCTTGAGGCGGTGTCGGGAATGCGGGCTTGTCGGAGGAAGATGTAGGTTTCTAAAATCTAACAATAGAGATAGGTTGTGTTCTAAAGGAAGAGAAGGGTAGTTATTTGAGGTGTCACCTCGTTGAAGTCTACAAGGCAGCTCGAGCTGCCGCTGATGCTGATGACTGGAGCTTGGGGACACCGCGTGGCTGGGTGACGGTACCCTGATGAGGCATCACGTGGAGAGGACCTAGCTCGATTTCCCCGAGATAAGCCAGATAGATACGTCGGGAGTCGAGCCGCGGAATCTCCAGATGCGCGCTAGTAGCCTTGCGATGGGGGCCTGCACTATCCGCTTTCTATTCAACCGAACAATGGAGCAGACTCATAAAAAGCACCAGTTTGTAAGGAATACATTCATTGATTGTGTTATGGTAAACCTGCCACTGAATCCATTTTTCGGTTCCTAATGTTCCTATCCTTATCACTGAGGCATTACTGAGGCATTGCTAAGGCTCCACCTGGAATGTCCCAATGACCTCCGCACATGATCGTACCCAAGAAAGGAAAGGTCCACAGGTCCACTAAGATATCAAACATCAATCAGACTAGAGAGAAAATAATCATTCATGCATTGCATTACGTGCTTTAGCTTTCAATCTCCCAACTATTACCACCTTGAACAGATCCACCATTCCTTGAGACTACAAAAACCACCTGAAGTCCGGACTGTTCGGCCCATCCCTCAGCTTCTCGGTACTGACATCCCTAGCACTCAGATTAATGCCCTGCGCGCGGTTCCTCCTCCTGTTGTCGAAGATCATGTAGACGCCCAACAGCGCGGCGATCACAGCGCCCGTCGCGCCGAATGCTGCCGTGGTGGCGAGCGCGGGGATGTAGTCAGGTTTGTCCTGCTCGCGGAAGATGTTGGAGCTCACGATGCCCATGAGGTTGGCGAGCGGGACGCCGATACTGGTCAGAGTGACGCGGCGACCCTCGTGGGCGACGTTGTTGTTGTACCAAGTCGAGAGGAGGACGGAGGGTGCAGACGTGCCCCAGGTCATCATGAAGCAGGCGAAGTAGGCGACCTGGGTGTTGTGCTCGACGTCAATGGCAGCGTAGATCAGGAAGCCGATGAAAGTGAGCGTGAAGCCGAGCGTGATGAAGGGGAAGCGCAGTCTCGTTAAGTCGCTGGCGAATGCGAGCATGATCAACACGCATGCGCCGACGATGTTGGGCGCTACGGTGTACAGGTTCGTCTTGATCTTGCCCAACTTCAGGCGTCCTACAATCTGGGGCATGAAGAGGCCAACGGATTGAATTGGTACACCGAGGCACATTTCGATCAGCAGGAAGCCATACGTGGAGGGGTGCTTGAAGATTTGAAGCGAATCTTTCAGGACGAACTTCTCGCCAACGACCGAAGAGGAATCGATTTGGATTCGGGTGAAAGCCAGCTTCTTCTCTTCCTCGTTCAAAAACTTGGCCTCATAGGCAGACTTGGGAAGGTACCAGAAGACGAAGAACGAGACTGTGCCAATGTTAGACTTGGTCCACATACTAATCCAGGTCAAGATACTCACAAAGAATGGTCGCCGTGCCTTCAATGATGAACAGATACCGCCATGCCTCAAGCTTAGCCTTGATATGGAAGACTCCAAAGGCGAACAGTCCAGAGAAAGCGTTGGCAATGTTCGAAGCGGCATAGAAGATAGCCAGACGTCTAGCAAGCTCGCCTCGTCGATAAAAAGTCGTCAAGTAGTAGATGACGAGCGGGAAGAAAGCGGCCTCGGCCATACCTGCTACAAGTCAGTCATCATCCTCACGAGTACGATGCTGTCGGAACGCGGAGCAAGCTTTCCAAGCTTTTTGGCGCAACGCCAGAAGCTCGACCTTTCACCATCCCACAAGTTCATAAGAATCAGGATACTAACCAAGGAACCATCGCAAAGCCATCATCCCACCCCAATTCTTCACGCAGGCACTCAAGAGTGTAGCCGACCCGAAGCAGAACATCAAGATTGGCAGGACCTTGCTGGGGCCGTACTTCTTTCCGATCATGGCGATCGGCGGAGAGAACAGGACGTAGGGGATGAAGAAGATGGACAGCATGATGTTGTACTGGTTGTTCTTGAAGTGCAAGTCCTTGTCCATGTCATCCGTCTTCGCGTTGCCCAGGTTGCCCTTGTCGAGCGCATTGAAGAGGTACATGACGGCCAGCGTGGGCAGGATCCGGATGTCGAATTTCCAACATAGTCGCTTCTCGTGCTCGAATGAGGGGAGATGCTGGGTGTCGCCCTCGAGGACCGTGGGTTCGAGATCCTTGGAGGAGGACTTGGACGCCGATACCGCGAGGTCGTTCTTGGAGAACTCTGGCTCTGTGGTTGCGGCCATAATGTCGCAAGGGTCGTCAGGTCAAGTCAAGGGGAAGGTTGAGGATTTCAAGAAGTCACGGTGAGACAGGCAAGGGGAACGGCGTGTTCAAGACATTTGTATTATTGGCAGCAGTGGTAGTGTTACACCCAAAGGTTTGACGGTGATGTTCACCTCTCGGGTGAGCTCTGACGGCACGCTCAAAGGCAAGTCACTTGAACAAGACGGAAAGGATTGTCACTGCATGTGTCGTTGCAGGCCTAATTGTCGCCTCCAGGGGTTCTCTGCTGGCGAGAGCCCGAATGGAGGGAAGCCGTTGATTAGGCGGATTGGAATCGTTGGATGGTCGGATCATGGATATGGCATGGGCATTGGGCATGGTAGGATTGAGCAACGGGCCTGTAACCTTGTTTCACCGCGTTGATAGGCATACAAAGGGAGCGGTCGAATGCGCGTGTGACGGATGGGGTTGAGGTGTGGAAGCCATGACGGGAGCCATGATTGGGGTCGCTTGCCGGCTGGCGGGCGAATGCAAGGTTGAGATCTGCGGGGCACGTTCAATTTGTGTTAATGGCACGAACCATGACTGGACTGGACTGGCCTTGGGTACGAGTGATCGTAGTAATAGGAAGTAAAAGGAAGCGGAGAAGTGAAGCAGACCATAAAAGATGGGGGTTGATAAGGGCGGGATGGTACTGACATCGGGAGGTCTGTTTTGAGTATGCCGCTGCCCTGCGCATTTGATACGAAACGAAACGACGACACCAGACCAGATATATTCGATTTCCTCTATGAGATGCAACACAAACTGTACGTTATCGTTCCTCGATTCATTCTCCAGTATCCACCTTCGCCATCTTATTTTGATAGCAATCGCATCACTCTGTGGAGACATTGATAGGATGCATTCAGCACACTGTAGGCAGCCATGCTCGACAACAATGGTGGGTTGATGAATGGATGGATGGATGTGACTGCTATCTTGTGTGTAACAAATGGCTGCTTATTCTTTCCCCAGAAAACGGAAGGTGGATAAGGATCCCTTAGGAAAGTGGATAATTATTCTTAGTTCATAGCATATTTCCCTTAGAGCTGAACCTCTTCCCCACATCCAATAACTAACCGTCTGGTCTGATCATGATGAACCCAAGAGTACAACACACCTTCTCCCGTCGCTCCAATCCCTCTATGAAGCGTCCATTCTGATGCCTCCGTATGCAAGCCATGGAGATGGAAATGGAAATAAAGTAACAAACCACCCGCCGAACCGTTAACGCCACCAGGCGAATCCTCCAGCCTGGACCCCGGGTTCATCAAGCAGGCATACCAAACAAATCGGGACTCCCGTCCAGCTAACCAAACGAACACTACAACATCCAATCTCAAAGCGGTAATTCCGTCTATAAGGGCGTTACTATTTTTGCTGTAGCTGCTAACAATGATGGTGATACTGATGGAAGGACGATTGCTGATTATGACGGTGCATCGCGATGAATGATGGGGGTGGGAGTCTGACTGGTCCCTCATCATCCCCACATGCAGGCGGGCGGGCGCCGTGGACGGTGGACGGTGGACGGAGGACTAGATAAGTTACACCTCGCGAATGTAACGTCGGTCAGCAACCAGCAACCAAGGCAAGTAGCAACCAGCATAACACATGGCCTTTTACTACTCGTGCCCATCTAACAACCTGAGTAGCTATCTCGATTTTCTATCTACACGTACTTGCACCTCACATCTACGCTCACTCTCTTCCCAGCTGCTCCGCTCCATCCCAACAATAATACGGAGTATCTTTCTTAATCCCTTCATACATTTATAAACATTGCTTTTTCTCCTTCCCTCAATCTATTCTCGACATCAAGTAAGCACACACACATACCTTGCACCCTCACACAAACCCCCAAAAGACACACGCGGGCAACAATTCCAAAACAACAGGCCATTGCCATTGGCATTGGCATTGCCGCAGTCGCCGTCGCCGCCGCCGCCGCCGCCGCCGCCGCCGCCCAAAGAGTTGCGACTCCGCTCCGCTAAAGATACGACAAACGATGCCGATGCGATATGGGCCACGATAACGCCCCCGACAAGATAAGGCGATCGGTGGTTTTTCCCCCGCTCTAACTATCTACTTTAGTATTCTGTATGTATCTGTAAATTGTGGGTGTGGGGTGCACCACTGTGATATCGCGCTTGAGAAGACGATCGTTGATTCAACGATAGAGAGAGAGTGAGGGTAACAGGAGGTAATGTATGTACGTGAGAAGTCTCGTGAGATTCGTTCACCGACAATTCAAAAAAACACCAGCCCGCCGCCCAACGGCTATCTTTCCTAGAAGGTAAGTCGGTGATCTTGGATGTTTCCATGCTAACACCATCCACTACCCCGAAGAGGAAGTTCTGTTTCTGGGTAAGAGTATCGTAGTTGATTGCGTGAAGATTGATTGTGTGTGCTTGTAGGTACTCAACAAGTGACCAAATCCCATCTCACCCGCCTATCTAAGGACTGTCGCGTGCGCATGAGCGGGCCCCTGAACTTTTGAGTGTTCAACTTCACACGTGGCATCGGGGGCCCCTTAGGTACAGTATACATGGCACTTGACAAAATACCCATCTTGATTCGGCTTTTGTTTTCGATATGGTGATGACGCCTGTGCTGATGCTGACGACAAGATACTGGGCCGTTGGTGGGCACGTGGCATTTAAGATACGACAAAGTGGATGATAGATGATGTAGATTTGGAACTATTTCCTTTAAGAGGGGGAGGATGTACCTGATATCTAACTTATCATACACACCGAACCGACGTTGTGTGTATGTGTGTGTGTGTGTGTGTGTGTCCGTCCCTTCGAAGACATCGCTGCTTCGCCCGCGTGACATATCGATCGACCAGATCGACCGAACCCTCATCTATATAACCTGTAGATAAAGAAAGGAAAAAAGGTGATCCCTATAATTTCTCGTACAAGCTACGGTTGGCTCGTGCCAAGCCGAAATGGTGGGAAAGAAGAAAAGAAGAGTGGTACGGGAAATGGAGGAAATGGGGGAGAAATGAAGCGGTGGTCTCCGGTTGATCGATCGAAAGTGTCTGATCATACAATGTGACAAATGAGAAAGAACGCCATTTGGGTATCCCGGTTCCGAAGAAAAAGAAAACGTGGGTCTTTTCCTCCTTCCAACTCAAGAAAGATTGAAGAAAAACGCCTCTAAGTGCTAGCATGACAGGAAGGAAAGAAAAGAGCTCTTTGGAGAAGGAGAAAGAGCAAGGGGCTGATGGGCCGGGGTCAGACCCATCCAGTTGTCCGTGGGGGGTTGGAAGATCAGTGAGATTCCTGAACAGCTTCCTTGCCCTTCGAGGAGTGAGGGTGCAAGAGGTTGGGTCGCCATTTCGCGACGTTTGTGACGTTGAAGCGAAGAGGTTCTTTGAGGCCCTTCTCTCGAACGGGCATCTTTCGCTTTGAGCGTCCGGACACGTACATGGGCTGCTGGGTGCTGTGGATGTTGGGCATCGACTGCTTCGATCGGAGTTTGGGTTTCTTGTCTCGATGCTCGTCGTCCGTCTCTTCAGTACCGGTGGTGAAGCTGCGGAGACTGTTGCGTTCAGAAGCAGACGTTGGTGAATACGTCGAGCGCGATGGCCCTCTGTCGGTGCTGGCACGGGATAACAATGAAGCCGAGTCGGCGAGGACGTCCAGTCTGGACGGTGTTCTTTCTGATATCGACGCTCTATCTGTCAGAGATCGCCTCTCCGCCATGGCATGTCGGTCTGCCAACGAGTGCCTATCCGCGACAGAGTGAGTGCGTGAAGAGTATGTCGGCGGAGGGTCCTGGAAATCGTACATAATCTCCGAATCCAAACTCTTGTACTTCGCAGCACCGTCAAGCTCTTCGTCGGGTCTCCAACAGGACTCGTCCGCGCCTGCAACGGCGGGTAGAAAGCGGATCTCGTTCCACGTGACATCCTCGTATTGTAGAGTGATGTAGAGAACGTCGCCCTGCATCTTATCGTGAGCGATGCAGTGGTCCTCGAGGAAAGGATAGTCCCAGACATCTCTCAAGACGAGGTCGGGTGGGAGTAACTGTAGAGCCATCCGGCCATAAGGTTCATCGGCTGGTCGGTGGCCAATCATAGGCATCCAAGGCCTTCCTCGCAAAATTCCCTTGAACGCATTCTCGATACGGTTGGCGAAGCAGGAGCTGTCCTGGCTTGGGAAATCGAGATTGTGTTGGAGTTTCCGTGTGGCACAGCGACGGTAACCCGTGCTGTCGGGGTCGAAGGCGAATCTCTGTGACTTGCGTGGGACAAAGATGACACGAACGCTCCAAGATAACGGATATTTCTTGTCTGATCGGATGGGCAGTGGGCCAAGTGAGTGTTGCGGTTGCATCAATAGCGGCAGTTGTGGAACGGGAGGGACCGGGCTTGCGACCTTTGGTGTCGCTCTTGGTGTCATTACGCCTGGTGTAGCCTCCCTCGATGACAGTGAACCAGTGTGTTCGGACCGATCAAGCCTATTTTCCAACTCCATCGTCACCTCGTCCACGATAGTCAAACGCTCCTGGACAGCCTTGATCTGATCGTTGCATTCCTCCGTCTTATCTACCACGGCCTCGACCTTGTCGTCCATGGAAACCTTCAACAGTCGCATATTCTCGTACATGTACCTCTCGACCTGTTTTTGGGTACGCCAATAGTTCTCGCGCATCAATCTTTCTCTGTGCAGCTCTTGCTTCAACTCATGCTCCAGATTTTCGAACCGCTTGACCTCGTTCTTCAATCGTTTCACCTCCTCGATCACGGTAGCATATTCCTCCATGGTGACGGTAGAGAGCGATTCGGCCTCATGATACCAAGCCTGGTGTCCGCAACCGCATTGAGTACGCACCACGGGGTCGGCAGGAAAGAAGCTCCGGCAGGGGCAACGCTGCCGGGTAGTTTTGCCTGCTTCATCTTCCTTCACAATGAAACCACACTCCCCGCGGGGAAATTGGACATGATTATCGGAAGCGGATTTCCCAGGCAGGTGGACCAGTGCCTGCGAGTTGCTATGGAACATCAGGAAACAGTAACATATATCTGTGACAGTCGTGGAGCTCGTGTGTGCCTGATAGGCGGCTCATGGAAGGCCGGGCAGAATGAACGTAGAGGTAGTAGGAGTAGTAAATGTAGTCGACGCCCGAGAGGCCGAGAGAGAGCAAGAGAGAGATGTATAAAATTGATAAGACGAGAAGCCAAGAGATGCAACAACGGAGCCCGTCAGCGGGGGGTGGGTTGGAGTGGTACTATATAGAAGGGGATGGGATGGGATGGACCAGACCAGGATTGGTGAGGCTGATGCACAAGAAGATAAGGATAAGACCCAGCGAGGGATGCAGTCACACCCGTAAGTTTGGGGCGCACGGGAGCATCCGGTTGAGGCTGTTGTAGACGCCTGTTGAATGGGTGAGGGAGCACAAGAATATGTGCAGGAAGGGACCGTGGTGGGTGGATGAGAAGGTTTTATTCCTTGTTGTGGAAAGTAGAGGTGAGAAATGAGAAGCAAGTAAGAAGTACGGCGTAAGAAAGTAAGAAAGTGGGAAGGAAGGAAGGAAGGTGTACCGTTCAACGGGTAGGTGGAGGAAGATGTATGTGCGTGCGTGGAGTGCGTGGAGGGAATGGACGGTGTGAGAGAAAAAAGGCGAGGATGGGTGATGGGATGGATGGGATGGATGGGATGTGCAGGTACATGGAGGTTACTTTTTTACTAGCACGATATCAGGGAAACTAGTTCCCGCCGCCGGGGAAGAGTGGGAGAAAGAGCTGGCCCAAGCACAGTCTGATGGGGCTGGATCATTACAACAATTCATGTTTCGAAGGAGGTGGGCGATAATGGTATGGATGCTCTGATCTGTCGTGGTGGTGGTGGAGTAACTAGGTACCTACTAGGTACGGAGTACTACACACACTCTGCGCTGTAGATAGAGGTGGGAACATGGGGTGGCGCGGTGCTCGGACCCGTGGAGGTTCACCAAGCGCGCTCGCTCTCAGGGTACAATGATACAAAATTACGCTACGGGGGATAGGAAGAGGAACAAGTAGGAGACTAGGAAGGAGTGGGAAACGAAAGGAGACTAGAGATTAGATAGGAAGGGAGCAAGAATGAAGATTATGGAGGAGGAGGAGGAGGAGGAGGGGCGGATACGAGTACCGAGGAGAAGGGGGGTGTACTGTGTGTAGTGTGTAGGTTCTAGTTCAAGTATGAGGGAGTACTCCGTAATAGTGGAAGAGAAGAGAACGGACAGATGACAAGAATAATACTGCAAGTAGATAGTCGCACTGGTAGGAAGACGTTCCTTATCGGACCAGTAGCCTGCGGGCAAGGTTGGGTGTGTGGGTGGGCGTTGTCGTGGGCATCAGAAAGGGGCATGGCAGGGCATGGCAGGGCATGGGATAAAGCATGGAAGAGCATGGATGTGCCAGATGGGGACTTGGGAGACTTGGAGACATGGGCGTGGACATCCGACAAGATAGGACAACGCAGGGCACAAGTGATAGACATGGTCATTATCATGGTCCAAGGGTTGTGATGTACAGAAGAAGCTGTGCTGCTGTATGTAATAGTTCACATGTTCAATAGATCAAGGAGATACGATTCACAAGTACGGAGTAGTACTGTGTAGTTACTGATTCCGTACTGTAGATATCGTGCCGTAGATAGATAAATTCTGTGCTTCGTAGTACTCCGTACATGGATACCACAGACTTAGTAGGACACAGTA
The DNA here is from genome assembly GCF_010015735.1 of Aaosphaeria arxii CBS 175.79. Taxonomy (NCBI): domain Eukaryota; kingdom Fungi; phylum Ascomycota; class Dothideomycetes; order Pleosporales; genus Aaosphaeria; species Aaosphaeria arxii. The sequence goes on from NW_022983474.1 coordinate 681,240, forward strand.
GGACACAGTAAACTCCAGAGGGACCTGGCTGTTCAGCGTAGTAGTCTTCTCGAAGACGCCACCGCCCCAATCGGCGCCAAGGGGGTGTAAGGACATGGGCATGCGTGGGATGGCTGGATCTTCGTCGCCCAAACGATTGGGAAAATGGTCCTAATCGTGCGTTGCCTCGTCTCAGGCTCTCAGCCCGCCTCAATTTCAATGGACGGATATCGAAATGGAAAAAAAGTAAAATGAGTAGAACAAGTGCTGCATGCAGTTGTAATAGTATTCGTGGCCTGCTGTTGTGCTACAGGAGAAGATGCGCCCTGTGTTTTTTTGACAGGTGGTGGAAAATGCCAGTTGCAGTTGCAGTTGCAGTTGCGGTCAGCAGCCATGTCCGCCATGTCGCCCAATATCGGTGGCAATTGGTTGTTGGTATTGGCTGTTGGTGGTAGTATTATTGGTATTGGTATTCGTGGTGGTTGTGGCCGCGGTCATCATTATCAGGAGCGGCCAAGTCGTGTCAATCGCCCATGTCGCCATATCTCTGTCTCTCCTCGCCATGCTCGTCACACTCACAGGCCGCCTTTTACTCTCCGTCTGCCGCCTTCCACCTCTCGTTACTATGTCCGATAATATAACGCAGAAGCTGTCTGCTAGTACTCCGCATTGTCGACATGTAAAAGCATTATCAACCCGGGGGGGCCGTGCTCAAGACGACAACTCCCTCCGTTAGACTGAAAGCAAGAGCAGCTACGGATACCTACACCTATTACACAGTTACCTAGATGTGGCTATCAGACACCAGACCAGCCCGGGACAGCAAACCGGTCCGACACTGAGGGGAAAAAAACATGTCCCAAAACCCCACACTTTTGCAAAACATTTTGGTTAGTGCACGCGCATCCGAGGTTAGCCGCCGCTGGGCAAGGGAGGTGAACAGTCCGAACTCTTCTCGTTGACAAGTGTGGAGCCCGAAGGGATTCTTTACAATTCCAACATGTCACGACTGTCGGATCCGCTCAGGTACTCTTGAGGACTGCAACGGCCTTGTCCATCCACACGAGTAGCAGCCAGCCAATCATGTCCTCGGCGCATTGACAGAGAAATGAAATCATCGACCCCCTGTCGCGAGCATCTATCGAGAGGCAAGGTAAGCTAGAAATGATCGGTGTGTCTCAATGGGTACCAAGTACGGTAGCAGCAGCAGATGCATTGAAGCAGCGTGTGTATCTCGGGGTTGAAGGGAAGGGGTTCTCAGAACCCAAGCTGGCGGGTATCTTGCCTGGGTGTGTGTCTGCATGTGAACTGTGTACTGTGTACTGTGTGGAACGGCATGATGGCAAATGGCGACGGGGAATGGCGAATGGCGAATGGCGAATGGCATCAGAGGATGAGCTTATCGCGAGCCTGGGCCAACCTGTCTTCTCCCTGTTGGGTATTGGGTAGAGGGAATAACGACCGGGCATGGGATGGGTGCTGGATGGGAGGATGGGATGGCATCGTATCAGTTCTGTAATTATCACACATGTAATTTGGTACCCCCACAGTTTGCCGCCGCCTCTGATTGGTGGGCGTCTGCTTTGCGCGCGACTACACGCCAGAGACCCTTCTGGTGCTAGCGCGGTCTTCAGGGTTCTCACACAATTCACACCTCACACCTCACAATCCACACTTACGCATCTTTCCTCATCCCCATTCCACTACTACCATCACTCTTTTCCCACTACGGAGCATACCCGACTACTTGTGCCAGTGATACGAGTACTAACTACTGTACTACCTGAGTCGTTGCATGTCGCCCGCCGATTGCCGCTCTCCATCACACGCTCCCCAAGGCTATAGTGACTATGCTATGCTATTATGTTATCGTCCTTGCGCGCGCCGCCCTCCGTTTCGACACAGGGTACAGTGGTGCACATTGCCCACCCCTCAGCATAACAGACTGAGGTTGAATGTGTAATGAAAACCCATAACCAACTCCCAAAGACATTCAGTATTACTCACCTCCATTATTTCTGTCGTTGCCGCTGGGACATCCGAGCATGATGCCTCCATTTTCAACCAGTACCCTACCATCCAGTGTTGACATGATCTACAATCGTTACCAAGCTGTCCTGCTTTACTGCGAGTACTACTCCATATAGTTATCGGTCTTATGCTCCCTGCCTGATAATCACAGACCGAATTGAACTACGCATTCCAATGTATCCTGGCCTCTGATACGGTGCTGAGCCTTCTGCTTGCTTCTGTACAGGACATCCGATTAGGCAAAGATTCGACCAAACAACAAGCAATGCACGTAATTGGCAATTTGCTGCAGCCTCTCCCGCTCTGCAATGTGCTCTTCAACGCCCTTTCTACCTGTACCTACCTCGTAGTAGGTGGTCAGCCTTGTAACAGCGACAACGCGCTCATCACCTGCCCTGACCCTGACCTCTGACTCAATCCTGAGGCGTACACAATAACACCCTCAAATTATGAGAGCAACTTCCATGCTGTCGGGAACCCTCCTCTTTGTGACCTGTTCCATCGTCCGTGGGTCGCGCTCTTGTATCCCACGTTTTTTGTAAGAAGCATTACATTCCGATTCACAACTTCATTACATCGTCGTGGTCCGGGCACAGCAGAAAATTTATGACGGAGTATGCCCATGGGTCATGTTACGTCGACATGGCGCCTTGTAGCCGACTCAAAAGAGATCGTGACCTGGGTTTACAAAACTATAGGGTAAAACCCGAACCATCCCGGCCACCGTCTCTTATTTCGTTTCGGCTAAAACTGGGGACGTTTACTTAATTTTTTCTTTTCTTTCTTCAGGCCTCACACGTTCACGATCCTCGTTGGTTTGGTCGTAAAAAGGCTCGCAACATCCCTCGCTGATGCCGTGACCTGTGTGTTGTATGGCGAGCCGTACACCCAACATCATAATATCCCACGCATTCATTACGAAATCCGAACACAGATTTTCCCCCGAACCAAATGTGGTCTGTGTTCCCATCAATGGGGTCATCGCGACACACCCTTTGGTGCAGACAGGTACACTGAGCCTCCGCCATCTCGCAAACTTGCGACCGTTATCGTTAATTGTCGCTCGTGGCCGGTGTCTCACTTCTCAGTGGGATTGGTGAGAACCGACTGCGAAGACACGCCGAAACCGGTTGGCGCGATCTGCACGGGAGCACCCGTGGGGTACCACCAGCGATCATTTCCTCCTGTAGCTCCTGCCGGTCAAGCCATGTTGCTTTGCTTCTTCCTGTATGACTGGGTTATCCTCTGATTAACTCTCGCAGGGTTGAAAGCCACGAATTGCTTATTGCACGCCTGTTCGTCTATACAATACACACCCACCCAATGTCCATTTCCCCAAACAAGGACCTGCAGTTCGGAATCACCGAACGTACAAAATAGGCCCGTGTTCTCAATGTACCTATCGATTCATACACAAAGACAAAGCCGTCCCGGACCGTGTTGAAAACATACGATCCCTCGTTCCGCGTGGGTTATTCCTATCCATTATGGCGAATGCAATCCGAGATTCGCAGCCAGCCAGCCAGCCAGCCAGCCACCAGAACGGGAAGACGAGCTGCTTAATCTAAACTTCCTGAAGTCGCGCATCACGATCGAAAAGGGCATATCAACAAATGTCTAATAATGCCCGCTGCCTGTTCGGGTTCCATACCTGCAGGTCGTTCATGCACCTCGCACCGAACAAAAAAAGGAATTGTGAATCCGTACTTTCGCTTAGATTGAAAGGAACCGACGTCGCATCCCAGACAGCAAGCCTTCCCCTGCCTGCACTGTCATGCCCTGTCTTGCAAGTCGTCCGCGATAAGAAACTTGCAATGGATGCGATCGGCGCAATGTCGAAAAAGGATTGCAAAATATTGGTCACTTGAACGTTACCTATCTATGCTAAATGCACCAGACCCCCAATCAAGATGTCTCTTTTTCGGTATCATCGACCGGTTGTTGATCCACGTGTATGGTTTGCGGCAGGACTTCCCCGCAATGTTCTCGCATGGTCATTTAATATCTATCTATCCGGGGACAAAGCGTATCCCAGGTGTTATCTTGAACTGAAGACTCCAAGTGGATCACGCACGCTGCTGCTACGATACCTGCGCCGTCATCAGAATGGTTAGCGACAGTGATGTTTGATGTTTGAACACATCGCCCTATCTCTTTGTGAAACCAGTTGCTCCTTTCCCCGCTGGATAAATAGCCCTTTACCGCAATGGCATTGCTACGATTCGGGATCATCCTCGTCGTCGACGACACGGCATGAAGATCCCGCTTCTGCGACTGAGTGCTGCGCGGCTCAATCGCGATAGTTTGTCTGGAAGTTGCATATTGTTTATGCAACGAAATGGCGCTGAACCCTTATGATCAAGTTGTTCATACAGGTCAACCGTCATGAACGATACAGGCAATGATATAGCTAATGATAAAGATATGCTCTAGCAAGCCAGCTACTAAAATATATGTGTAAGAAGACATGCCCGAACTTCACGCAAGATTTTCAAACACATATCACCTTACAGGAAGGTGGTTTTGAGCATTGTAAGTGAAAGAAAGGGGGAAAAGATAGCGAACTCTGCAAAATCAATCATACCTTTTCTCTAAACTGCACAATCGGGCTCTTCCTGGTACAAACAAAAGTGACATTAACATGTTAAATTCCCTCATCTTTCGCCTCATAGGAAAACGCTCGCGCGATCTAGGAATTTCGAAGAAGAGTCTTGGCCCCCAGGATGGAGGTGAGGTGCAGTGTCAGTACTGTTCTGTATCTCGTATCGATTTCTCGTCTCTTGAATGATAGTCTTAGACATAGGTCAATCATTTTTGTGTCTTTTGATATTGCACATCTTAACACACTTTCTCTCATAGGATCAGCTAGTGTTAATCTGCTTTCGCAAGTGCTCTGACGGATAAATGTTAAAAGAGAATTGAAAACTCACTCGGTGGTCGACTATTGCGCCCACATACATCAACTAAATCTCTTGATCCCAACACTGCAAGCTTCTCTGTTGATTCTCTCGCCTATTATCATCGTCTTCTAGATCATAATTGCCTCACATAAAATGCATGAATGAAAACGTCCAAATATCTTCAACTATCTTGGCTGACTCCGTGCAAGCTAGGATAACGTTTAGGATAACGTTTATGCAACATTTTGATACATTAAGATTGTCCATTTGAATCATGTTTACCTAATGGAACGATGGCTACATCAGGAAATTAAATCGAGGCCCAAATATCACATTATTAGACTATGGAAAGACTCCAGAAACACTATCTTGAAGCAAATGTCGTTCATTATTGCCCAGCCTGAACACACATCTTATCCCATCTACGACGCTGGAACGGCCAAATCGCCGTGCCGACCAAAAACGAGAGAATCGAATCAGCAACCCCGAGTCCCCGCTTCGGCGAAGGACCGATCATGTTCGACCACAGCAGCTCCGATGCCAACGAGTCGCAGATCGCGAAGTCGTCGCTGTTGAGACGACTCACGATGTACTGGGCGACCTTGGCGGCAGAAGGTAGCTTCTTCTTCAGCTCGTCCAGGTCTTTGTTGGTCTCCTCCATCTCTTTGGTGAGCTGCGGTTTGTTCTTCTGTTCCTCGATGAAGGCGTCCGTCATGATGTTGCTTGGGAAAGCGCATTGGATGGTGTACTTGGTCCCAGGGTTCGAGTAGTAAAGGGCCTCCATTCGAAGGGTATCGGCGAGACCGCGGACTGCAGCCTTGGAAGCTACATATCCGTTAGCTTTGGCGGGAGGAGAGAAATGCATGCGGATCTGACTTACGTGTGTACGCAGTATATCCAGGTAATCCCACGAACGCCCCTACGCTATTGATGAAGACGATCCGTCGTTCTTTTGTTCTCCCGCGCAATTCAGGTTTGTTCTCTACCCCTCTCCATATCTTGAGGACGACCTGGGATACGTAGGCGGCGGTGTAGTAGTTGTTGCGCATGCAGCTGTCGAGATCTTCTGAGCTGATCTCCGTTAGAAAGCCACATTCGGTCTGGCAGCCTCCGGCAGCGCAGTATAGAATGTCGGGTACGAGTTTTAGAGAGCCGAAGGTAGCCCTGACCTGGTATTGCAGTTAGTTACACTGGCCAGCTGGGTGAGACTCTAGATTGCATACTGCTTTGGCATTGCTGAGATCTACCGCAATGGCGGAGACTTCTTGGTTTTCGTGAAGCCTCACCGCGAGTATCTCTTTCTTCGCTGCATCGAGGACTTTCTGGCGGCGAGAGAAGATAGCAACATGAGCTCCTTTTCGCCGTGAGACTGTATACACAACAGGTGGAGGTCTTCGTAGCTTACCTTGAGCCGCTACAATTTTGGCAATCTCTAAGCCGAGCCCACTGGATCCTCCTGTGACAAATACAGTCTGTTCTGATGTTAGAAATCTTATATCAAAAGAAAAATAGCTGGTTATTGCTACCTTGCCCTCTAGAGTCGGGGTTGGCGGCATGGCGATTCCAAGATTTATATTCTAGGATAAGGGCATAGATATTGCTGTCTCTTTACGTCGGTAAAAGTAGTTACTAGAAGAATAAAAAGAACACGAGAGTCCTTCTGTCAAAGATTTGACGTTTGTTGCCCTTGGTAGTCATGAACGTGAGAGTCCATCCTGCAATACTCCGCGAGTGTTTTAAGCATTCTCTGTCAACGAGTTCAAAAGCTTAATGTAAACACACGGGGAATTGAGTTGATCCAATTAGCAAGTACGCTACCTTGATGTACCAATTAATCGGAACTCCAATTTCTCCCTTGCTGTTTCCTGTGTGACTGCGAGCGAAAGTGATAAGTCTCGACTCTCCAAACATTCCAGTGCAGCATTGCATCATTGGCTGACCACATATTATTCTCTCGCTACGAGTACCCAACCAGTGTTTTGCTCAAGAAATCAATTTCAGCCTTGCTTATGTCCCGTTGCATACATACCCTGTCTCTAGACCTAAGATGGAAACCGAAAATAAGCCTGGCTTACCTAGCATGACGATCACCAGAAAACACCTTTGTAGACAGGAACATAATATGACAGTAAATATTTAAAAGATAATAGAAATGCTGAAAAGACTACAATATGAAATCTCTCGTTTGTCTAGCCTCTGTAATGTCTCTGTAGTCAAATAACCTCACTAGTCTTCCTAGGACTATTTTCAGCTTCCATCTTAACAGGATCCCCATGAGACACATGGGTATTTTGACACCACGTGTGGCTGCTTTCATCGGACTTGGCATCTTACTAGCATATACGAACCCAGTGGCAGCAATATGGGAATTCAATAAGGTTTCAATCCTTCTAGGCACCTTATCCTGTTGTTTCGCCTTCAGCCACTCTTATATAGGTACCTTTCACTTGGAATTCATTCTAGCAATGTCCCCGCACTCGACATGGTTGACGTTACGCAGGAACTGCTCGATGGACCTGCTTTGGAGGCTCCACCTGGAGTCACTGTCCATTTGACTCGAACCTCTCCAGAGCAGAAGTGGTACTTCGTTTGCGTTCCCCTCTTCACTATAATACCGGGAATTTTCATACTACTTCGGCTCTATACCGGACTGAAGATTGTTCGCAAACTAGGGTGGGCCGATTGTATGTTAGAATCTCATTATCGGGACATCGCAAAGTTCTAACGACCCTTCTAGACTTCCTTTTATTGGCTTTCGTACGCTTTTCCAATCGTGAATTGTAAAAGACACTATCTTAATCATACTACAGGTTATTTTCACTGTCAGTCTCGGTTTAGCAAGGTTCACTGTTCATTATGGAGCCGGTGTTCATCTATGGAATCTGCGCGTGAGCGATTACATTAAGCAACTATTCGTTAGTACCCATGCTATACTGCCTTCCTCAACTTTTCTAACGGCCAACAGTGGCTCGACATATCCGAAGCTCTGTACTGCCCCTGCATCTTCCTCATCAAAACCGCCATTGTCCTGCAGTACCTTCAAATCTTCGTTCCTTCACGCACCGGGAATGAAGTCATGTTCTACGGAGGATGGGGAACCATCGTTGCCATGTTCATTTTTTACACCGTCACTTTGTTGCTGCTGTTTATTTATAACACAAAGGGAAAAATTCGGGATGACTACTACGAACGTCGGAAGGTTACGCACTATGATCCATCGATTATAGCTAGTGCTGCGTTCAATATCGTGTCGGATCTGGTCGTTCTACTGCTCCCCGTACGCGCGGTGTGGAAACTACGTATCAACGCTAAAAAGAAGGCCGGTATCATCATACTCTTCGGAACAGGTCTTTTGTAAGTGTTCCACAGCCCAAAGCTGAGTCTACCTAGGCAGTCGTCTAACCGTTTTCAAGAGCTACACTGGCTTCAGGCATGCGAATCCTATATATGATCAGACTACTCCACCAGGGCGAGTACCGCGACACATCCTACGAGCTAGCCCGCATGGGCCTCTGGTCCTGGGCCGAAATAGCCCTGGGCATCATCGTAGCCTGCACGCTCTCCCTCCCGAAACTGTTCCGCGCAAAGTCGAAGGAACTCAGCGTCGTGCTCTCTGCCGTCTCGAGGCCTTTCCAGTCGATACGGTCGGCGTTCGGTTCGCACGTTTCTCGCGCTGGGTCGCGACATGATGGCGGGGATGATATGAATGATCGGTATTCGCTTGTGAGGATCGGGACGGAGAAGAGGGAGGCGAAGACGAGGGATTTCGTGCATGCGCCTCCGGGACTGACGATTGGATCTGATGGGGGGAGTTTTGTGATGGCGGATGGGGCTTCCGCGAAGGACGCGAGGGCAGAGGAAGATAATAGGACGCTTGATGAGCTGGAACGGGGGGATGTAGCTACGAGATGGAACGTTTGATTTTGCTAGATATATAAGGATGCATAGACATATTCAACAAGTATGAAGAGAACTTCCGGTCACCTGGACTGTACCTGAATTTCCTTCGCTGTTTGTGATTCAGTGGATGTCGAGCTTGACTAGGGACTGCTCACTTTGCACAACAGTGACTGATGGTAATGATCCAGGAGTGCTAGGGTGCGCTTGGAGAAATAATGTAACAGGGTAATTGGCCAGTGAATGCAAACTGTCGCATGATTGTTTGACTTTCAAATACGAAAGCAGGGCGAAATTGTTGTTCTGTTCATTCAGGTGGCCTTGTGAGTAGCTAGATGTTGAACACATAGGCGCTAGTGGGGTAGACTACCAATACTTTGAGGAACGTGTGATTTGTTTGCTCTTGAAATGCTCTTATTTCAATTGTAACGACGTGTCTTCATGATAAAATGCTAATGATATCCATCGATGCACAGGACGCCTTCATTACATTATGCTCAAGTCCTTTGCTTGACAAAGTGAAGTTTTGCGCGATGCTAGTGTTGTTTTCTTCTCTTTAATCCATCTTTCCCATGTGTCACCTTCGATCATTCATAAGCTCTAACAGCCCCTTCGCTGCCAAACCGGACTTGGCGGCACTGTTGGTAGCTTCGGAAGGATCAAATGTAGGGTTTATTTGCCTCTGTAGCCTTTGATGAACTGTAAGAACATCCCCGCCGTCCTCACTATCTTCATCATCCTCCAGGACTCGATTAGGTCTCTTCTGATTTAGACTCCCGGGCCCTGTTCTCATCGGCGATGCCAGCTGTCCAGGCGACACTGCTGTGGGAGGGGAGGAAGGAATGTTGCTTTGGTATATCTTACGTGACGAGAAGCCCGTCGGCAAGAGTACGGGGCCTCCAGAGAGTTTTGGGATGGGATTGCCGGGGTGTAAAGCCGCACGTACGTGTGTGACAATGTCATCGCTTGCGGGCGAAAAGGTAACGTCAGGTATCGATTGATGGGTGGTTGTAGTTGTGAGCATTGAGTCGGTAGAAGCGTTTAGGGATGTTGATTTGGTAGAAGCACTCTCCCAATTGGACATGATCTCTGAAGATCGCCTTCCAACCTGATTGGTCTTGACTTTGTACATGCCCAATCCAAGACGAAGACGCAGCATTTCGACCTTGCTGGGGGTATCATTGACGGCGGCAGGTGGTGCGGAAGGTTGACTGGCACATTGAGCTAAATCCAACCACTCAGAGAAGCTTTGTTGTGAGTTGCTCGGTTCTGGTTTGTTTTCGGGTTCTGGAGAAGGTGTGTTGACCACTGTCGGCGATCCTGGTTCGTTCAGATTGTTGGCCTAGAGAAGCTGTTAGCTACGTGTCGGCGTGTGCTACGCGTAACATAATTACCGGTAACGAGTGAAGAGCCTCAGTGGTAATAGGCCTCACGGCTCCCGTACGAGCAAAGTCGCGTGTCCCAAGAGTTTTGCTCTGAGCATCAACATTTTCCGCGTCCTCGACCTCGTCGATGCCCCTCTTCCGGCCAGCTTGGAGCGCGTTTGTCTGGAGGAGGTTCTCTTTCTCTGGAAAGAGTTGTGGGGAAAGGGTTTGCATATGCTTGAGCGGACTGATTGATCTCATCATATCGGAAGGCTCGAACGCGTATGTGTGCTTAGAGGGCGAATTGATAGCTTGGGGAGTGAGATTGCCCAGCGCGCGTCGAGCTGATGACTTGGAAGGACTGTCTTGAGCAGACATGCTCGTCTTGCGAGGCGTGGTGGCGTTTATCATGGGTGGATGCAGCGTGAACTGAGCGACACGCGTTGAGACGAGAATGGTTGGATGTTGTGGCGAATTGCGGGGGTCAATGGCAGGGTATGGAGGAGGAAATTGAAACGTCAGAAGTGCTAAGGATAGTGGGCTCTTCAATTATGGGCGTGCAATGGGAGAAACACAAGGGTTACAATATGAAGAGTGTAGTGATGTTTGTATGTTTGTAAGAGTGAGGTCGCGTTCTAATAGTTAATAAGTCAGGTACCTACCTAACGAGGCGGCATAGATGGGGGGGTGGTGGGTAGGTGTAGCATGACGGGCTCCGATTGGTCGCAGATCCTCAAAAGGCGCGCGCGTTCTCCAGCCCCATTCAGCCACTGAATCTCCAAACACTACGGAATAGACACAACGTCCATCTATCATTAGATCTACCTTTCAAGACATTCAAACGAAAGAGTTAACTATATACTCCGTACCTCTTCTAGTATAGCTTCATCAAAAATGTACAGAGGGTTGGCACGTCAGTCTGGCCACCTGCTAGCTTCATGTATCTTCTATACCCAAATCAAGAGCGGTCTTAACTCCTCGCGACAACATCTCGCGAATGCACTGTTGTAGGCACGAAATACTAGCAAGGGGCCAGCCCGACGTGACAGCCGTCTGTAGATAATCGCGCCTCTAAAATCGTTCCAGCAAGGGATTGATTAGACCTCCATACAAAAAGAATCCAACCATGCTCAGCAGTACAATACGTCATATCGTGGATAAGAAATGCAAGCACGAGCTGGGTGGGTGACAGGCGTATGGTGTACGGTGTACATGGTGGTCGCTGGTATGTAGTGGAGCGCAGCTTCTCCACAACCTTCCGATCCAACCAGGAAAAATACAAAGTACAAGTATCCGCTAACTTGCATTCATCCCACTCTATCCGACTATACACTAACCATCAGCATCTCATTCTCTCTCCTCATCGCACCTATACTAATACCTAAACCTACAACTCCTGGCATTCTGTTTGATCTTGTCAAACACATACATCCTCTCGCATTCCATCATTACACGATTACTAAGCACGTGCATGACAATCCGCGTTTTGTGTGTTAGGAGTTGCAAATCTCAATCATGAAAGGATTCTTGAAGAAGGCGAAAGCAGAGCTGGAAGACATTCTCGACAGCAACAAAAAGTCCACCCAGTCAGCAACTCGGTCGAGCCCGGACGGCCCGAATTATATTCAAGAGCCTACACCTGTCGATATCCTCCGCTATCGCTACCACCACGGCACCAATCTTGGCTCTATTTACGTGATCGAACGATGGCTACACCCTTCCTGCTTCCCCGATGATGCTTCTGGAAGCAGTGAACTGGCGAGTGTTAAGGCTTGGGTCGATAAAATCGGCATCGAGGATACTCGGAAGCATTTTGAACAGCGTTGGGCCGACGCCGTAAGCGACGAAGATATCAGGTGGCTACAAGAAACTGCAAAGTGTAAGTCTCAACAACAGTTGATCAAAATACCGCTAAAATTGACACAGGCACGACCATTCGATTGCCTATTGGCTACTTCGATCTAGATCCTTCTTTCACCCAAGGAACCCCCTTTGAACCATATGCTGCCGTCTACACGGGAGCATGGTCGAGTATTTGGACGTTGATATCTCGCCTTCGTGCTCACTCCATCGGCACCCTTATCGACCTCCATGCCCTCCCTGGGGGTGCCAATCCTAATGAACACTCAGGAACTAACTTCGGCACCACTGAGTTGTGGACTTCTCATACCAATCGAAACCTAGGTGTTCAGTGTTGTCAATTTATTGCTCAAGAGATCAACAAAGGGCTTGATGTTGCTGGTGTTCAAATTGTGAACGAAGCTGAATGGGACAGTGAGCATATGTACGAGTGGTACGATGACTGCATTGATGCTATTTCTATCATCAACCCCAACATTCCCGTTGCGATTTCCGATGGCTGGAACCTGGGCAGAGCTGTCGAGTACAGTTTGAAAAAGAATTCTGCTTATCCATCGAAGCCCACGTGTCCGGTTGTAATCGACACTCACTATTACTGGGCCTTTTCCGATGAGGATAAGCAAAAGAGTCCGCAACAGATCATATCCGAAGTCAACAACAAGCTCGCAGAGCTCGATGGCAGAGAGGGCAGCGTTGTTGATCGAGGAGCCGTGCAAGTCATTGTCGGAGAGTACAGTTGCGTCCTTACCGAGGACTCATGGGCCAAGTCTGGTGACGCCCCGAAGTCCGAGCTCGTCAAACAGTTCGGACAGGCACAGAGTCAGAGATACCAAGCGCGAAGTGGTGGTGCCTTCTTCTGGACATGGAAAATGGACTGGTTCCCAGGTGGCGAATGGGGATTCGCGGAACAAGCTAACAACGGTGCTATTGTGCCACACCACTTCCAGAGCACCCCGCCACACGAGATCTCGGAGATTGTGGAGCGCGCAAGACGGAATCTTAATGATCGAATGTACTCAGCTGTCAATCAGCATGTGTCCTACTGGCAACATCATGCCCCGAACATGGGAGGGGAACATTGGCGATTTGAGGCTGGCTACAAGATCGGATATAATGATGCTCTCATCTTCTTTGAGGGCCGTGGCCAACAAGCTATCGCTGGAGGGAACAGAATTGGCAATGTCGAGCTCTGGATTTTGAAGAGGATTCGCGAAAGTGGTTTCAAGGGCAACTTTGTGTGGGAATTTGAGCAAGGTATGAGGAGGGGCGTGCAGGATTTCCAAGGCATCGTAGGCGTATAAGGAGGTGCATAGATGGGAACCGAATCTTGTGTCAGGTGCCCTGGGTAATGTTACTCCAGTAATTCGCTAAACATCGACGCTTTTGACTACATATGACAGTGATTGTGACATTGACCACGGAATCCATTTAGAGCGAATGGGTTGCGCAATCAATTGTTTGCTATCTGACTGACTCTTTGGTGAGTGAGTCCTTACTCGTCCAAGTCACAAAGCGAAGCTCTAAATATCTAAGTCATAGCAATCAGATTCAGAACTTATGACCAACTACACTATGATATATAAAGCTTCCTGGCGATGTCTTCAACACACTTTCTCTACTCTCTAAATCCACTTCTATGCATGATCAAGTTGGAATCATCGAATACACCAACCTACTTCTCTTCCTCTTTTTGCTGACAATCCACCTCCACCAATGTCCTCGGGCCATTCTCATCGTAAGCATGGAGAGAGTTCTCGACAGGGAAAAAGGCGGGAGAAGGGAGAATCTCGCGATACTCGCAGGTCATCAAGACATACCACACCAGATCCTATTCTTGGGGATATCGAATTGAAAGATCAAAGTCCCAAACATCGCGATAAAGTTGGGGAATGGAGGGAGAATCTCCAGGAACCCGTGACACCCCTAACATTGGTAGCAAGAAATCCAGATGGAATCCAGAGTATTCCGCAATCGAGGGCTAGATATCATAACCGGGAAAGCTTGGGTCAACATTCCAAGCAGCTTTCACCAAACCCCGACCCGTTGTCGCATTTTGATTTAAAAGGCATGGTCGACAACGATCCAGACATGAAGGGCCAACGTGGTGTTGCTCTCCCAGAAGATACGTCCCGGGATAACGATCCTAAGAAGCCTCGCTTGAGCGACAACCTCCAAAGACCAACTGAACATCCTAAGGGATCAAGGCCCCAACCGACCGAAACAAGGGACCAAGAAAGACCCCAGCAATCAGGACGCCCCACGAACACTACACCAGGATATACGTTGCCGGGGCAAGGATCTGTACTGAACGCTCATATGGAAGGAATTCCCCGTTCACCGACGGATCAACGTCATGAGAGTCAACGACAGCGGCGACCACAAGACCATGACCCCAGTTGCGCCTGTATTCAATGCTGTGTGTCTTGACGCAGCGCTGGTACATTCATCGCCTATCAACTATAGAATAAGTCCTCTATATCCGAGCTGACAGGCTCGCCCATACTTTGACAATGGACTTTCCTTTCTAGAGGTTCCAATTCGGCAGTACGCTGCCAGTCCGATATTTCCTTTGTTATATTTGGTTATACACTGTCGTTTCTGAACATGTTACTCCGGAAATACACTTCCTGTTTGTTTTCCTTCTGTCTGGTTTGGTTATATATACACTGTCGTTTCTGATGTTGTTACTCTGGCCGTTGATCATCTCTTTTGTCAGGTTTGGTAGTGCACTGTCACTTCTAATAACTTTACTCCGGCAGGATACTATTTCTTTTATCATATTTGGGAATGCATTATCATTTACGATACCTGTTTCTTTAGACTTCTGCTAATACCCTCTCCTGAACTATACATGTGTGCCTTTCCATCATCGATACCATTCTTCTCAGTGACGACCTCGCACATTTGAAAAACGGACGACAATCTTTTACCACGATGACGATTGACAACACTGCCGCTCGGTCCCTCATTCGTCCATCACTGGACGCTGAAAAAGCACACTAGCGAAGTGATAATCTCTCGTCCTTCACCTTGTCCCTAGCACTAAAACCTCCCTCCAAATAAAACCCTCCCCCTCGCTTCTTCTCCATCCACTTCCACCCACACCACACGCACCACCTCACAACATCAAAAAGAAGCGTACTGATCTTTCTTTGTAGATGGCAACGACTCTACTCCCGTCAACCAAGGCTCGTTCAGGTGATAGTTCCCCTGTTCGACCCGAAAGCTCGTACAGCAACGCGAGCACGATCCGCCGTGTCACGCCCTCACCTGAATCGCTCTCAGAGGCACTCCGCCAGAGCTTCGCCGCTCACTCGACGCCCAAGCATAGGCACAGCGACGACTCTACCTACGTGAACGCTGACGAGGCTGTAGTCCTTCGTGAGTCCTTGTTCTCAAGTGAGATATTCAGAAAGTTTGGCGTACTGACATACCCTCAGGTGGTGGAGAGGCTGGCGCCGCTGAAAACACTCTGCGTGGTAACTTCACTTCCAAGATCCTCAACAACAGAACTGCATTAGACTGATATGACTTCTAGCTCAAGACGCCAACGTAGGAATCAGCCAGCTCAGTGACTCTGAAGTCCCGCGCCGCAATCCCCGTAGCATTTTGTACCCGTACGGAGACCAGGCATCCATACCAGCAATCAGTACACGTAAAACTGACGCTGCCATCAGGGAAGCTGAGAGCTATCAAGCTCTCATTGACATCTACGACAACAACGGCAATCCTCATTCTCGTCGAGGCCGCCACCATTCTCACTCCAATAGCCAGAGCAAGCACGTCAACCCCAACAACCACACCGCGGACGTCAACGAGTCCCGCTTGGCCCCCCGCCGCAAGCAGCTCCCAAAGCGAAACATCGTGATCCCTCCTCCAACCTACGTTGCTCGCACTAGGCTACCACGCCCAACTACGCCAACTCCCATGACTGAAATAGAGCGCATGTACCAGTACGCTCCAATGACCGCGTCTCCAACCCGCCGCGACCCCGCCTCCGACATGGCCAGGTACCGCGCCCGGTGTGCCGCCATGAAGGCCCTCGAGGCTGACAGCACCGAGCATCTGGAGCAGGAGAACCCCCCAGCCGCTGCAAGTGAGGTCGGAGCAGCTATCATCCAGGAACCCGCCGCCGTCCACCACCGTCAGCCAGCACGTGGAGCGGAGTCGCCAGTCCCCGGTCCAAGCCACTACCAGGCGTCCCAGCCAGCAACCGTGGCTCCTCGTCGTGATGGTCGTGTCCTCAGCATCGACGTCATCGAGATGGCCGAGAGACACCGCAACATGATGCTCCGCCAGGCGGTCAACAAACTCGAGAACGAGTACGAGGAAAGGCAGCGTATTGAGCTCAGAGAGAATGCCGCCCTCAATGCGCCCCCGGCTCGCACTACTTCCGACGCCGTCAAGGACTTTGGAAAGAAGTGGGGTCGCAAGTGCTACGCGGAGTGCTGCGTTGTCATGTGAGGTCTTGTCATTGTCCTGGTAATAGCCGAATCTAAGTAGGCACTCTTTTAGGACGATTGCATGAATTGACACTGTCTGGGAAATCACTGGATGAGCATCAAACTGGGGGATCACCTGGAATTCACTGACTGGGCACGATTTGAGAGTGCTGCATGAACTCTGGAGATGGAATGCCCCCAGGAAATTTGAGCCCCCAAAGAAAGGATAAAATAGCAAATACCGAAAAAGAGATTCTATCTTACATGTGAGACCAAAAGTGCGTGAAAGTGAGCTAAGAGGCGAGTGTACATATTGGCAAGACAGCAACCTAAGGCAACATGAACATGTTGGCGAGTAACTTGCTCAAACCGATTGGATGCACATATATCAATTAAAACGGGTTCTCAAATGGTTGTGATTATGATAGATGAGTTAAAAATTCGATAGTGCAGAAAGAAGCTAAAGCAGACATCAAAACTCTCTCTCTCACTTGAGATCAAAACAACAAACCAACGTCAACATACTACCCCCCAAACGACTTCCCCCGCACACCAGAACAACTTCATCGACAACCATAGTACCATACGATAATGGTGCCGACAACGGAACCCCTTCAGCACCCGATGATGCTGGATGATTTGAAGCACAACTTCCAAAGCATCGCTGCCACTCTGCCGCCCGATGGCTGGGAGGAGCCAGGCCCGCCAAGCCTGTACATCCACCGAGAAGACAGCGGCATGCTGACGCTCATCGATTCGAGGGACGACACTGCCAGTGAGCCTTTCCAGAGAAATCATCCGGACGTGCCGTTCCTCACCTCCGCGGGTGAAGACGAAGCCAACGTGCAAGAGACCGCCACCCTGCTAGGCGCAGATGAGCCAGCACGCGACAGTACAAGTACGGTGCTCGACAAGCGACCACGAACGTTTTGGCGCCGTCTCTTCACAGAAAGATTAAAACGCATCGTCGCTCTGGTCAGATTACTCTTCGCTCGAATAAGAATAAGCCGATTGACTATGTGGGCCTTCAACAGGGCCAGAGGTCAAAGCAGCCGTGGAATTCCTTGAACTCCACATGAATGGTAAGAGTTTTAACGAAGAACGAGTGTTGGGTATTAATTTTAGGAATGCGATGCTAATTAGTACTTCTTCTTCGCAGCGGCACTTGATGATTCAGTTGCAAGGTCAAGACCCTCAAGGATGTCCGCGCCGAAAACGACGGTCATGTAGGCTGGGAATGCGAGCCATAGGCCGCTGTCAAGAAATTAGCGGCAATTCAGAGTTGTCTGTTTGGAAACAGGCAGACTGAAAGGGAGATATCAACGTGAACCAGGAAGGTGAACTTACTTCATGATTATGTAAAGGAAGATGAAGTGGGACCAATCATTGTGCCAGGTGTTCTTGAAATCAGAGAAGTACTCGTTGAGATCTGTATTAAGTATGAGTCCATGAAATTGGAGAACATTGGCGAAGAATCAGACTTACAGTAAAGTGTTGTTTTACTAAGGGTCATCACTGCAGCTGCGAAGCCCATGATCAGCGCTTGGTTGCCCTTCCTCCCTTCAATTCGAACACCTCCCGAAAGCCAACCCTTAACGCCAACTTGCAAACCGCGACCGCCCGCAGCCGGTTTGCCGTGATTGTACACAATCATGATGTACAGTCCGTAAAAAATAACCTCTACAAGGTTCAATACTGCTTGCGCTCCTCCAAATCCATCCTTGTGGTCCCATCCAGGCTGTCCATACACGTAATCAACGTTTGCGTAAATCTCATAAGGCTTCCAAATCGGCCATTGAAGCATGCCTCCTGTCATAGTGTGTGGACGCAACAAGAGGTATAATATGTCCCATATAACAAGCGGCATGGAGACCGTGACCCACGCGATGGTGATGTTGGAAGCTGTATGCGACCACCCTACGCTTCTGGCATTGCCATTGCCATTGGCGCTTGCGACAGCGTTTGAGACAGCACGCTTGGTCAGAGAAGTGGGCGACGACGTTGGGATTTCCTCAGGAGCGGGGGACGCGGTTGATCTGCGAGAGCTCTTCCGGGGCGAGGAGCTCTTGGTGGGGGACGCCTCTGGTGGAGGGAACTCTGAAGGGTGATGTCGCGTGGATACCATGATGATGAAATGATATCGCAATAAGAAAAATAGTAAAAATGGGACGATTATATGGCTTCAGGGGACGTAAACTCCCAGTTTTTGGGCTACAATTCCGTTGTTGTTGTTATTCTCAGGGACGTCGCGAGACGAACGACGTTACTTGTACGAAGTGGCGGGACACACTCGGCTGGCACTTTTGCCGGGGAACTCGTCTAGCCCAGTCAGGAAGGACTTAAACACTATACGGCCAATCAAATCATCTTCAGTTCGACGTCAATTCACATTGGTAGTAATAACGGCCGCTTATTCGCTGGTCCTATTAGATTGCTATGCAGCTGCATTCTCTGGTTCTCATTACAGAGAGCAATGCTTTTGAGCCACAAATTTGATGTATATGGCCAACATATGTTTACATATTCAAAGATTCCACTTTGTGAAAGGCGTAGTAGATGACTACACCAATACTCTGCAACGGTATAGCATATCTTCTTTAGGCCGCCTTCTCTGGGTGTTCGACCACTTCGGTCACTGGTCCTTCGGCACCCAGTGCTTTGTGTGCAGATTGCTCCAACTTCGCTCGGTCCTCCTGTTCGCTTTCGAACACTGTGATGTGATTAGCCATTGATGTCGTGCACTTTGGGGCAATATAAGCTTACGGAAAGTGAGTTCCTCCAAGGTCTTTCCGTATGTCTCTGGGAACAAGAAGTAGATAATCACGATCTGGGCTCAGGTCAGTCACTTCCTAGACGGCAGCGTCACCTCGGAAGGCATATCTTACCTCGCAGCAAAGCCAGCAGACGTAAACGATAAGGTATTTCCAATCGGCATTCTCCAATCCAATGGGATTCACGAAGCTACCTGTAGTGGGATTAGAATTAATGTATCTTGAAAATCACGGAGACATATTGCTTACCAAACATAACGGCGGAACGGCCGAAGAGCTGGAACCACGATAGACCCTTTGTTCGGACGTAGTAGGGGAATAGCTCGACTAGGTAAACGTAGGTCAAAGCATTGTATCCAAGGCAGTACGCGGGCTGGTAAAGGAAGATCATAACGAGCACTGCATAACTGCTGCTGGTCGACTTCGTGATTCGGTTCCTAGCTTGGGCAATTGTCCATGCAGTGTAGACACACAACAAGCAAGAAGCGCAGAGGAGGTACATGCGGCGACGAGGGAAACGGGGCGTAATGCTTGCCATGGTGAGAGCGACGAGGAAACCCCAAGCCTGCGTTCCTACGTTGTATCGGACAACAGTGTGCGCGTCGGTGATACCAATCTTTGCGAGAATGGGGACGAGGTATTGTGAAATAAGGTTGTTGCCCGAGAACTGGACGAATACACCTAAGAAAGCGGCGACCATGCTTCGGTGCCTCATTCCAGGAGTCTGGAATAGCTCGGCCCATCCACGGCGACGGCCTTCATTTTCGATCTCAAGAGCGCGCTTGATTTCTGCATATTCGACGTGCGGGAGCTCGTTTGAGGCATCACCTTCAGCGTGATACTTGATAAGGATCGCAAGTGCCTCCTCTCCACGGTCCTTGGAGATCAACCAACGTGGAGATTCGGGGACAGTGAAAGCGAAGCCAATCTGAATTACGGATGGAAGAGCTTGGAGAAGACTAGGTAGGCGCCAACTCCAGTTGTTAGGGATCAGAAGCGTGCGGATAACGATGCCTGCACCAAGGATTGCACCCACACCGTAGAATGCATTGAACATAGATCCAAGGAAAGCTCGCTCCTTGGGGTGTCCGAGTTCACCGAGGAGAGCAGCTCCTGCAACGATAGCATAGACGATACCGTGACCGAGGAAAATGCGAGAGAAGACGAACATTGCGACTACGTTTCCGTTAGAGCGACTTCGTCTCCAATATCTGACGTATATTTGACTTACGATTCACCGATAAGCCCTGCATGATCGATCCAATAATCATGATGACTGATCCGAAAACAATACTCCATCGTCGTCCAACATGATCAGACACAATAGAGATAAAGGGAATACTGGTCAAAGCTCCGAGATTGTAGCAAGCGACCAACAGACCCAGCTTTCCTCCCTTAGGATGGCCAAAGAAATCTTGCCAGTATTTGAGCGCTTGCATTCCGTTCATCATGGACGAATCGAAGCCAGACGTCGATTCAATGAACAAACAGAAAGGGACAAGTAGGAGGTATAGGGTACGGAGATTGGGCTTGTTCCACCATCGAACGTGATCATTCTTGATCAACTCTGCAACGATACCAGCAGAGGCATCAGCTGGAGCGGCGGGAGCCATCTTGACTGACTTGAACGCTTATGGATGTCTCGAGGAGGTGAGGGGACTATCTTTGCGATGGGAGATATGATCATCGCTGGACGGCGCGGGGTGTATATATGGTCAATGGAGGTCCACCCTCTCACAAACCGTGCCGTCCAGCGTGCCGGAAGCACTAACTGAACATGAACATCACGCCTGATCCGTACCATGGGGCCCCGTCTCTTACCGTGTCTGGGGAAGGAGACATCTGTGAATGCAACCGGTTGCTATTCCAAAGGTAACCATGTAAGAATGCCAAGTTGGCAATTTTGCTTCAAGGACCTGACCATCTGTCGATGCCTGTGGACTGTTTTTCCACTAATATCATCGTTTTTAACTGGGGCGAGGGGTCCAGAATCCAGATCGACTATGATTGCGCATATACGATTGGTAGGGGACACCGATCTGTCCAAGCATTGGATGGAGCAGACTCTCTTCAACTGGAGATCATACACCAAAAGCTGAATAGGGAAAAACTTGCTTGTTGCGAATTCAAGAAGTCAATTTAACCGGCTGTTAATCTATTACGAGACTATGTCTGCACTAGAGATTCAGGATTCAGGACTCGCTGGATGTTTCTCGTGTTGGAAATTCGCACGAGTAAGTAGTGAGCATCAGTTCTCCGCATCACGAATTTCTCCGCCCACCGAGAGCTTTGATAACTTCTGGGGGATCATTGTCTCGAGGACCCCCGCATACTAAGCCGTATTCGGCACGGAGCACGACCTAATCCAGCTAAGTAGTTCTTTCGCTAGCTATAAAAGAACTAGCGAAGGACTAACCCCCAAAAATGCCAAGACTGTCCCGTTGCAAAGCACCATCCACATAGCTTATAAGAAGCCCAAGGCCAAGTACAAAACTTAGGTACCTATGTATTGTATCACCACTGCCTGCAGATGGGTAGATACTGGACCTTGGTTTTGGTGTAACATAAACCAGGTCGTCGGGGCTTGCGGGCCGATTTCGTGCATTCAGTAAATGAAGCCATGCTGCTCTCTAGAGGTAAGGCAGATTTAGTCGTGCCATCTTCATCATTGGAGTATGGCGATCTTCAATTTGCCTTCGGAAAAGGGCCGAGAGCTTGTCATGTGAGAAGATATGGCTTTCCGTCACGATAAAACAATGGCAAATGGTACTTTGCCTTTGCCCCCTGGAAGACTCGAGGATGGCCGAGGCGTTGGCGCAGGCGCCTTGCCGAAGGCTTATGAGGTGTTCAGGCCACCAGATCCTTATTCCCAGTCACGACTTACTTGCAGCCGGCAAAGATGTTTATGGTTATGCGAAAGATAGAACGGGAGCCGTTTCGACCCTTGTACTCGAAACTTGTTCCTGTACTTGTTCGGTGAGCTTTTCGTAGCGGAGTAAGAATCTGCCGAAGTTTCCATTATTCAGTTCAGTGCACTAACAACTATTCTACCTAAAGTCCACACACACCTCGTAAACCAAGAACCCCACGCATCGCTGACTAGACTTCAAGCAACATAGCCACTCGGCGTACGTGCCGAGACTGGAGTGATGTGTACGGGTTAAAAACAAGAGCCATGCCTCAACAATACTACCCAACCCCAAATCTGCTTGTTCAGCATACCGCCTATTCGCGGCGATGCCTTGGTTTCGCATCGATCCTTCCGATCTTCTCTCTGGCTGGCAGCTTTTGGTTCTTTGAAACCTGACGAGAATACTTGACTCCAAAGCTACTCTTTAGTACTTTCTTTATTTCCTCCAATGTGAGATCCGACATTGTTGGAAAGAAGAAATTG
This sequence comes from Aaosphaeria arxii CBS 175.79, assembly GCF_010015735.1. Classification (NCBI taxonomy): domain Eukaryota; kingdom Fungi; phylum Ascomycota; class Dothideomycetes; order Pleosporales; genus Aaosphaeria; species Aaosphaeria arxii. The sequence continues at coordinate 703,878 of NW_022983474.1, forward strand.
GTCAACACACCCGGTGCAACAGACACTGGAATAAGAATACAGACGCAACACCGATTGAGAAGAATTACCATGGAGAACAAAGTGGCGGACTTGGTGGCATAAGTTTCCTACCATCAGCATGAAAAGTTCAATATGCCCATTTCCCGAATCTCGATAGGAAAAGGTCGGTGCTCATCCAGACTAAATTGCCCGCAGAAACATCGAAGAAAGAGACAGATACGATGATAGCTTTCATCATGACCGTCGAGGTCTCTACCTTCAAATCGTCGACACACGTCATGAAGTGCAGAACGTCAAAAATTGCAATAAGTCCAGTGGGCATTCCTCAGAGAGTGAGCGCAAGCTCCGAGCCATGCTCAATGGGTAAAGATCGGTGATGGACCTCTCCTTGTTTTACGTTACAAGGTGGTCGTTCAGATCACTATGGGGATAGACCGCCACAGTAGAGATTCTGTCGTATCATAACTGAACACAGCGCCTGTCAGAGAAACGAGTCAAACAGACTCTTCGAGATTTCCGATACGAAAGCTTTTCTACCCGATGGTGATTTCTTACCTAGTATTAGTCACATTGGTTGACTACTAAGTTCAAGAGAAACAATGGAAAATTTCCTAAATAGAAAGGAAACGTACCTTGCATAGGTCTATGCCCCTTACCAAATCCTACGGGCGATCACTCTAGTCTTAACAGCAGATATAGATACTATCTCATTTGCTTGTATCCTTGATGTAAAAATGCTTCATAGCGAACTGTTCAAAATACCAAACTGTAAAGGTAGGTGTATGAGATTGAGAAACAACAATCTATCCACGAGAGTAAAGGAACTCGGCTAGTACCGTGACTAGCCATGCACAGAACTTGATTTTTCAAGATCTAGTTAGTACCACGTGGAGAGCAGGAGAACTTTAGGTACACTACGAAGGACATTGTATAATTGGACGTGAGGGCGCGTCCCTAGAATGCTCTTGCCGTAGGCTACGTGGAATTCTGGGGAATGAGCCTCGAAATAGGTCCATTCCGAATCTCTTTGAAAGGGGACTTCAGTGCGACTACCAGTCCGTGAATCATAAGGATGAGACCAGTTGTCGCCATCATGTGCAGCACCTCCATAACAACGATATACTAAAGTCTTAGAACATATATCTATCCAGTGCGATGATCACATGGAACACCGTCAGCCGTGCATCTGCATTATTAGGAGATGACTATTTGTTGGATTGGCTCCATTATCGAGACTTCACGCTAAGGTCAAAAAGTAAGTCGCTGCATGAACCCGATTGTTGTTCATTTCAACTAGATCCCACTATTGATGGCCTCTGAAGCGGCTGAACATTGTGTGTAGTCTCCATCGTCTATTGTAACTGGATGTCAAATCCTACGGGAAACATTCATGGAGATCCCAAGATTCCCTTTTTGCAGGCGTTGTGGATAAGTTCTCTTATGCGCGTCTTGAACGGCCATTAATCTGACCTTTACTAACTCCTTACACTGCAAATCACATAAAATGTAAGAAGCATGCGAGAACAGGAAACTCCCCCCTCTCCAGAGGAAGAGGAGAGCACTCAACATGAAGCTAGGCGAAGGAGTCGAAGTCGACACTGTCTGTGATCAATATGCAGAAGTGATCTTATCAAAACCAACTTGTAAGTACTTCACCTGGCCGTGCCAGGGTCCCCTCCTCTAGCAACACTTTCCTATGCCACATCGTCTGGTTTAGGTCCTGCCGTATTCGTCGAGAATATAATTTTCATACTCCCAGAATACAGGTTCCCTCCTCCAGCAACGGCTTTTAATGCCACATCTGCTGGCCCAGGTCGTGTCGATTTCATCGATGAAACGGGCGCCACCCTCTCCGAATACGGATCTCCTCCTCTAGCAATACTTCTTAACGACACACCTCGTGGTTTAGGTCGTGTCGAATTCGTTGATGAAAGAGAATCCGTCCTCTCGAAATATTGCTTCGAAAGCCATGACAATCCCAACTCCGTGGACTCGGCAATCTCCCGAGCAGATAAAAGCGCGTCGATTGCCTCACCATTAGACATCAGGACCCGAAAAGCAACAGATTTTCCTAGGCCTACTGATCCACACTCGACCACCCCGCCATTTATCACATTCGAGGATCAAAACTCAAAGTTTCCGGGAGCTGTACGAAGGGCAAGCTCTTGAACGATGACTACTGGCCATCTTGAGTTAGGTGTCGCTTCTCGGATACTTGAGAATCCCCAAGCAGAAGCTTTGATAGCTGCCCACAAAATCCGTATCAATGAACAGCAGGAAGACTACTTAATATCCGATCGAGCCAATGCGACTAGACTATACCCATAGCAACTTCAGAATGAATGATACGTATCCAGAGAGACGTAGACCCCCAGAAATTCGAAACACATTGCGCTCGATCATACCTAAAAACTTGCATGCTCACTGATCAGGCAGATACGCAGCAACAAATGCTCTATCATTATCACCCTTCAGTGATCCAATGTGATGTCACGGAAGCAACAGTAGTAGAAGCAGGCTCTGGCTTAAATACGCATGATCAGAAACCCATACAACATCATTCCACTTTGTATCTACGCCCAAGAAACTCGTTGAGCGACAACCGGCAGCGAAACCAAACCTCCAGGCTTATACCTACCCGATTGACTAACAAACTACCGCCATATCGGCATTTGTGCCTGCGCGCGCGTCAATGCTGCTGCTCGATTGCCGTTGCCGCCATAGAATATCTTGCGTCGGCAGGCAGACAGGCAGGCAAACAAGCGGACGGGTTGGCGGGTAGAAGACTACACTGTAGCCAGTAGGTAGTAGTATGTTTCCTGGATATGTGATGATGGAAAAGCATTTTGTACTCGTAGTAGTTATTTCCTCTCGGGTAAGGGTTGGGCGATGGTTGATGGGTTGTTTTAATGTGGAAAGTACTGCCGTGTTAACAGCTAATGTGTGTGCGAGAAGGGGATGTACAATTGAATGACGAAGGTGAGAACGAAGCATTCGACGTCATGCATTGCATCTTTACTGATGATTTGTTTATCCCATCACTGAAACGAGTGTGCAATTGTTCGGTGTCGGGATGTGGGGAAAGTAATCGATTTACCGAAGTCTACCGGGCCACCGGCGATGGTGGTTCGAGACTTTTTGATGCGGGATTGATGGGCATCGTAAGACGGACTTGAATTGAATTGAATCAATTGATTGGGCCAAGACACAGGCGAAGGCAAAGGGAAAGGTAAGGCATCGGAAGGTGCACTGGACTAACGCGGTAATCGTACTGTAGTGCGCCAATTATGTGGGGCGTGTCTGCGTGAGAGGGAAAACCCTACGAGTAGGGTAGGCATATGCATAGCAGCTGTCTGTCTGGGTGGAATGAGGATCAGCAGAGATTATCTCGGGGAGAGCGAACGGGTCTTCTTTGATGAAGCACATTGTGCATTGAGGGGTGTGGTAAAGAGGCAAGAGATTGTCTCAGTCTCATGATATGAAATGGGTGTTTTTGTATTTGGACGAGAAACTATGGTATATGATGTAATTATGCAAATGCGAAGCTTCGCTCATGCTGCACGCGCTCATTGTAACATATCCGCGTCGACCTCCCAGCCCTCCCAGGTCGGTTGGTCATATCCATTTGGCCTTGAACTCCTTAGGAATCCGTTCCATGTTCCCTCCACTTCCACCACAGGCCTGATTGTTCGCACCTCGGCATTGAAAGCTTTGCTGAAACACGTCTGCATGTGTCGCTCTTCGAATAGCTCAGGGTGCGTCCTCCTCATAGTGCTCAATGCACGCTTGCCGACCTCATCCACAGAATCGTTGTGTCGCAAGTCGAAGAACTCTTTGTTGTGCTCTTCCCTTAATTTCTTCATCATCTCGTCATCGTATAGTCCGAGCTGTAGCAGGAAGATGTCGTACTGAACCAGAGATGTGGTGCCGTGATAACTTCCACCGTACTTTGCTCTATTGTATAACCCAGTCAGGGCAGCAATAGTTCCCATGCACCCTGTTCCGTAGTCACTCATGGGAAACGGCGGCACTACAGGCTCGTCGAGGCCCATGCCGAAGCCCTGTGCCCATGCCACGCCTGAGACACAATCCGCGATTTGCTGCCATCCAGGCCGCGATGCCCACGGTCCAACATGGCCGAAACAATTTTCAGCGACGTAGACAAATCCACGTTGGCGTTCTTTCGCAATCTCGTTGAGCCGCTCAGGGCCGTAGCCGAGCCGTTTGAGAGCTCCAGGTCGATAACCGTCAAGGACGACGTCTGCGGATTGGAGCAACTCTTCAAACTTTGCTCGTTCTTCTGGATTTCGAAGGTCAAGGTCGGTGGTGTGTTTTCCTAGATTTCCATCTACTTGGAAGAAAGGCACATCGGAGAGGTTTGGCGAAGTGACTTTGATGACGTCGGCACCGTACTCGGCAAGACCACGACCCATGGCCGGGCCAGCAATGATCCGACACATTTCTAGGACACGAATGCCGGACATAATCTGTGGTTTGGGTGCCGCGGATGACTTTTGTGGGAAGGGAACTGCAGGAGTGGTCGTTTCCAGGGTCTCTATCTTCCAAGGTGGTTCTTGCAGCATTTGCTGGCCGTGTTGTGTAGCTTTGAAATCTTCCCACTTGAGACATGTAACGCCAGCTTGCTTGATTTTTGCGTTCATTTCTTCGAGTTCGTCCACGGTGAATTGCTTGACATGATCCTCGATTATCTTGATGCACTCATGGTAATCGGTGAGATCCGGTCGGTGACCTTCGAGTCCTATCATGTTAAGGGCTTTTGTAGCCTCGAGAGAGCCGTGCAAATGGAAATATTGTCCGGGGTTTTTGGTTTCATAGAGATTGGCAGACAGTCTTCGATATGTTATCGATTGTGCTTTTAGCAAATCCGTATCTTGATTGAAGGAGTCAGTGATTATCATATACTCGACATTGCGGTCAATTACCTTTCAGAAGTTTCTTGGAATTGGGATTAGCCTTGTCCATCCCTGCGATGGTCGCCAAGTAGGTCGAGAACAAAAATGCGGAGGCTCGTTCAAGGTCTACATTGATACTTCGGTGTGATGATTCCGATAGGTTTGCGATCATAGCAGCAATTCCTCCCTCGACCGCTTTTAAGGCGGATATAGCTTCAGTCTGCTTGAGTGGGCTTGGGTAGTAGGGGCTTCCGGTGTTGGCCGTAGCGAAATGTACATTTGATATGTGTTGAAGGGCTTCATCAGGAATGTAACCCTCTGCTCGACCCAGGAGGTGCTCCAGAGCAGTTCGTGTACCACTCAGGAGAGTATTGTCGGCCGATTGAGTCGTGCCATTGCTATCGGCACCCAAATAAGGTGTCATGGTGGTACAGGGATTTGGCTGGAGAGGGGATGGTGGTAGGTGTGACGCAACTGCCCGGGCAGGGAAAGATGTGAAGAAGAATAGAGAAGACAGAGGGTTCAAAGGAAGGAGCACAGAGACATCTTGAATAGTGGAAAGCCGTTGCAACCGCCCCGCTTAGGCTTGGTTAGGTTGATCATTCTATTATCATAAATCGGGTATACCAGTAGTAGTACCGGCAGAGTAGAGAGAGCACAGCGGGTCAGGGATACAGCTGTTACAATAGAAGGAAGGGAAGGGTATCAAGGTCCGCGTGCATGTAGATCGGTCGGCAACGTGACCGGGCGGATGCAACCAAGCGATCAGAGCGGAAGTGGACAATTGGGTAGTGGATGAACGTTCAAAGGAGAGAATTAGATGGAGAGATGTTGATTAGTGGATGTAAAGGACCTTTGGTGTGTATTGTAACGGCCAAAGGACGTGGGCGGTGGGTGGTGGCGGGGCAGCATCCGACAAGTCTCAAGCCTCGGAAGCTGATATAAGGACGCCGGTGGTGTATCATATATACCCAATATGGATGGTCGTCGGATAGGTAGTTACTTGTGGATAAATTCCTAGTTATCGTCCTCGGAGTATATTACGAATAGATGGGATGTCCTTGGGATATGTATCGTAGTGGAAGTCTCCGACACGAACATATGAGAAGTAAAGAGAGGACAGAGGATTGAAGCTCATATAGACTGAGACACGGAAAGAGCAATTATGATTATTGATACAATTGAAAAGTAGATACTATCACAGAGAGAGTACTTCGTAGATGGTGAATACCTGGTAGTGATATGGTTGTCAATTGAAGGAGTGCACTCCATACTCTTGTAAGTGCAGGGCTGGGGAATGTGAAGAATGAGGATCGAGAAAGTGTGAGTTCGGACACAAAGAGAGTCCGTGCACGATCCCGCCCGAGCCGGGGTCTCATTCCAGTCCATCCCATCCCATCATCTCTCGAGTCTCGAGTCGGAGTCTCTCCTCATCCTCGTCTGTCTGGTCCTCGATGTTCTCATCACCCATCCCATCCCATCATCCTCCTCCACCTCTTTCAGCCTTGGGAGAGACGGGGAAAAAGAAACCGACAGAGACAATAGGAAGAAGGTAAAAGGAAAGAAAAGCTCCAAAGCGAATTGTCCAATTAACCACCTCCATTCTGGTGATGTGATTTCTCCGTCCATCTATCTTCTATCCGTCCCGTCTTCCGAATCCACCCCAATTCACCCAAGTATCTTCCAATTGCAGGCATAATCTTTTTTTATTTCATTTTACATTACTCCGTACTGCACGCACCCACCGCCCATTCTCTCTCTATCCAGTCCAGTCCAAGTCAACAACCGTCAAAACATCAGAAAGGATCCAGCCTACCGACGCAGCAAGAATAACTCACTCCACTCTCTTCTTTCCCTTTCCACCCTTCCCCCGACATGACTTACACTACTCGTACCAGCATGTGATCTCATCTCAACCTAATGCTCTTGCATCACATCACATCTCATCTCACCTCTATCCGTCGCTCTCGTCAAGTAGACGACCATCATCCTATCCTCCTCCCTCATCCGACGCTTACTCCCACATCATCCAAAGGAACGCATCCCAACCCTTGCCTTGCCCCCCACCGACACCCCATCGGCTCCGACACATTATTCGGAAGAAGAACATTACATCGCCTGCTGCAACTCAACACACCCTCTCATCCTTCGTACGCCTTCCGCCTCTCTGTTGTGCCGCCTGCTTGGGGAGGCCGGTTGAGGACCCCCCATCGGCATGACACGGCCCAAGGTTCCCCCAGAGCAACGGCAGCGCACTGCCCAGGCCTGTGAGAGTTGCAAGCGACGCAAGCAAAAGGCAAGTCCAATAGATTTTCATTTCCATCTCAACGTCTCCGAGCCATGCCCCGCAAAACCTATGAGACAATGTCTATCCCAGCCAGCCAAAGACTTGCCTTCGGGCTGATTGGCTTGGTTGGCTGGCCTGCTTCCGCCTCCCGCTACGATCCGCCATACACAGTCACGAATTCGTCCACCCAGTCTCATCTTCCTAGCGTGCTTCAATTGGTTTCCCCTGTTTAGCCTCCATGCTTGCAGAACTGCATGCTATTCCCATCAGCCTATATCCGCTCATATCAACGTCCACCTGCACCAACTGTAACTCTTCGCTGTTGAAACACAGTATTCGGTACTTTTGGCAAGGTTGTCCACTTTTCCGAGTTATACTAACAGATCCTAAAGTGTAATGGCCAGTGTCCATGCAATACTTGCGACAAGGTAAACAATAGCTCCAATGCTCTCTAATCCGTGGCTATGACTATCAATCCTTGCTGACACCCTTATAGCGGAAATTCACATGCGTTTACGCTGAGCGAGATGCGCCCTCTCCTGGAGAGAATAGGCCACCCAAGAAACGAGCCATTGACGATGTCAGTCACAATGGCCAGACTGTGATCAAGACGCCCAGCAGTGCCGCAGCTTCAAACGGACTATCACCTTTTGTTCAGCATGAACATGTATCATCTCCTTCAACCCAGCACCCCTCGCTCGTTGGGGTGCAGCAGCAATCAAGGTCCGATTCGATGACCAATCTCCAGCAAATTGACCAAGCTGCTGCTGAGAAGCCTAGTGTCGAGGCAGCGGCCCGGTCTCTCCAGCAGTTCTCCACTACCCAGGCAACCGAAGAACCCTCACGGTTGATGTCGCGTGGAACTACGATCCAAAGTGGCCAAGATGAGGAAGCCGTTGTCTATACACAGACTAGAATGCTACAGGATCCAACTGGAAGATTGTGTAAGTGGACGCTATTGAATCCCCTCTCGATGATATTTGATGCTAACAAATGCTAGTATATGTTGGTGATTCGGCGACACTTTCATTCCTACAACTACTCCGAATGATGGTAGAAAACGTTGCTGGAACGTCTACTTTTACAAATGACCCTCGTCGACACAAGATCGTTGAAGGCCAATTCTCACTACCTTTGGGTGCACGACATACACATCTACTACCCGACAAGAAAACAGCCCGAGTACTAATCGATGCTTTCTTCGTCCAGACCCACGGTCTTCTCCAGATCTTTGAGCTATCGAAATTCCTAGATGACATGGACAGATGCTATTCCGATCCGCTTGCTACGGAGCCGTCCTGGCTGTGCATTATGAATCTTGTGTTTGCTATAGGGTTGACCATGGCCACACCCTTATCTGGTAGCTCAGAAGCCGTCATCATCGACAAGTTGAGGAGCGAGCATCTCGATAGGGCCGAGGTATTTTACCTTAACGCCAAACATCTCAACGACCCAATGACCGGGATGGAAGATCAAGACTTCTGGTCCGTTCAAGCACTGTTGCTCATGTCGGTTTACATGCTTGCGAAATCTAAACGCAACACCGCTTACGCCCTCCTTGGGATGGCCGTCCGCTCTGCTATGGCGCTCGGGCTACATAGAGAAGAGACTCTGATCATTTTCAGCGAAGAGGAACAGATGGCCCGGAAGAACCTCTGGCGTTCCTTGTTCGTTATTGACAGACTACTATCATGCTCTCTGGGGCGGCCCACAGCAATATCCGAGGATGACTGCTCTGGTGACTTATTGAAATCTAATGATCCCCCAGCCGAGAATGACTACAATCCTAATGTTGCAATGCCATCCTCTATGGCTGAGACCGGGGCAGCTGCTTTGGACGCCGCGGTTAGGAGCTGCTCAACGTTGGGATTGATCCTCCGAAAGGTCTACCAACAACGGAAGATCAGTATACGACTTGCCCAAGAGATCGCCGACATATGCAAAGTATGGCCACGTGCTCTTCCTCCAACACTACACTGGCGGCAGTCTGCAACAGCTACTCCTAGTCAGGGCGCAGCGATCCTACACGTCAACTTGTTCTATTGCCATTCGATAATCCTGCTCACACGGCCATTCTTTTTATATATACTGAACCTAGAAACACAACGCCAAGCCAGTCAATCGACACCTGGCAACCGTGGACCTAGGCCGTACCTGAGGATGGAAAAGTTCAGCGAGGCATGTGTCATCGCATCTACGCATACCATTCTTCTTGTCCAGAATGCCTTCGATGCTGGACATCTCTCTCGAAGAAATCCAGCCGTCATATACTTCCTCTTCGCTGCTGCTCTAGTGATATTAGCGAACGAGTTTGCCAGCCTTTACCGCGTAGAAGCCTCAGATACCTGCATATTGAATGCAATCACCATCATGTCTTACTGCGGAGAACACGATCAACAAGCTAGCCGGCTCGTCTATATCTTGGGGACGTTCCGCGATGCCGTCTTGGCTCAAAGAATGCGCCGGAGGCAAGCTCAGCAAGAGATGACGAGCCTTCCAAGCATATCGTCTCAGCTGTACGGCGTCCGGCCAGCAAATTCACAACCAGTGGCAGGCAACAATGGAAATAACGGAAACAACGGAAACAACGATACCTACAATACAGCACCGACACCCCGTCTCCACCAAGTTCCCATTCATATCTACCCCGGCATGCAGACCACGCCGTTGCCGCCCGAAGTATCAACACCTCCCAACTTCCAGAACCAGCAGGTGCTTGCCATGTCTCAACAAGACCAGCAACCGCAGCACCAGCTACAGCAGCAGCAACCCTCTCTCTCCGTCCACTTGTCGCCGATACAAAATCCACCGGACTCAACCCTCAGCCTCGACTCTTTCGCCCTCAATCCATCCCTCTCCAAGCCTCCGTCGCTATCCAACGTCCTCGACCTCTCCGCCCTCGAGTCCACCCGTGTCCCCAGCCTGTACTCCGAAGACAGCGGCGGTGACGAGCAGATCGATTTCGACGCGCTGTGGGCGTGGCCTAGCACGACGCCCGCCCTCGGCAGCCCGAGGGCTCCAGGCGATGGCGGCCTCGGCAACGGGATGTCGGACCGGACACAGGGCGTGAGCGACGGTTCAGTCCCTCTCTACGGCGTTGTGAGGACCGACGGGATGGACTAATCGACCGAACCAATAATTTCCTCGCCATTGTTTTCTCTTCTCTTCCCACGAGTTAAGGCGTTCGTCGGTCCTGTACTCCAGGACTCTTGCTTGCGGTGTGGGAAAATTCGGCTTGAGCGTTTTGTTTTGTTTTGATTCATTTCCTTTTCACCTTTCATTCTTTCTTCTGCTGGCGAGCTAGGAATCCATGGGAAGATGGGAAAAGGCTGGGTGGATATTGTTTGTTTTCGCAGTCTTATGTCGAGAAAAAGGTCAAAGATGTGTTTCGATACTGGATTGTGTAATGCCTTTTTTTCTCAATTCCCATATGTAGACCTTAATTCTTTCGACGGAAAGGTTCAGGCGATTGAAGGGGGAGGTTGACTCGATCGATTGGGAATTCAATGTCAAGATACAAAGGGATCATTTTTTCCCTTTAGAAGTTTACTTCAATTGTGCTGCCTTGCAATGCTGATGTTGCCGTCTGTCAGACATGGGGGATGGCAAATGATTTCCCGTGCATGCCCATGATACAGTGAAGAAGATGCAATATCAACAATTCACGGACAGGGGCAGCAATCTTCTCTATCATAGCTTATGCTTTCTATGCTATTCCTCTACTTCAAGTCAAAATCCCCATCACCGCCATTCCTCACCCACCCCGCCAGCGCTTCTCTCCGTACATCGTCCTTCACCACCCTCCGCGCACCAAGCACCCCACTACCCTTAACATCCGCATACGTCCTCTTCCCCAGCGCCGCCACAACCCTCGTCACAGCCAACATCGACGCGACCTCCAACACACCCCTCCACATCGACGTCCTACAAATCTGACTCGCACCCCTTGGATCGAACTGCTTCCTACCCTGCAACACCCCACCTATCAGCGTCTCCTGAAAATGCGGCGTATGCACCGCGCTGATATTACACGGCACCGCCTTCTCAAGCGCCGGCACGCTGCGTCTCGAGTGAGCGAATTCCCGCGCGGTCGGCCGCACCGCAAACGGCTGGAAGCGGTACCCGCCTTTCCATCGTTCTTCGTCGACGGCGGACATGCGACCTGAGGCGCTGAACGCCCGCTCGCACGCAGACGCGACGTACTGGCTCTCTGGCAGGACGAGGGAAGCGATGTAGGCGTTTCCCGGGGCCACGAGGAGGGATGTCAGGGACGAGAGGATGGAGGTGCACTGTGTGAGGGCGAGCTTGTCGGTGCAGGATTTGGAGAGCGTGGGCGGGGCGTCTGGGCGGGAGGGCTTCAGGCGGACGGCGCCGAGATGGCTGAAGTGGGAGCGGCCGCGAAGAGCGGAGAGGGGTGTGGTGTCGTTGCTGGTGTCTGTGTCTTCAGGGCTGGATATCGTGGGAGGTGGTGATGTCCATGGCGTGGCGTCTTCTTGGGCGGACATTACGAGTTCCATGCTGGCGTCTCCGCAGGGCGCTTCTGAGCAGTACATGTGGATTTGCACATCATCTCTGATTTTGAAGGGTTGGAATTCGGTGTCAGTCCGCGAGGTCTCGTTGATTTGGACTATGAAGCGGGATGGTGTATGGGGTGGGCGGACGAGACTTAGGCATTCATCGAGGAGGAATCGATTGAATGCCCTCAATGCTACGATCTCGGCATGCCAGTCGTGGAGAACGTTTCCGCGTGCCTGGGAGAGCTTGCTGGTGGGGAGGCATTTCATGCCCGTGCTGCATGACGGTCAGTAGTTGTTGAGATCGTTAAACATTCTGTAATTGGGATCTTTGATTTGATGCTGTAGTCAATCCGACTATTTTTACGAGGTACCGGAACTCTTATCTCTTTCGATAGTCCGGCGAAGGAACCGGGCTAGAGAAGCTCGGCTTTTACGAAGGAATATGCAAATCAATCTATTGGGACTAATAAGTAAAAGGCTTACCCTAGAGAGGCGCACACCAATTCGCCATCTTCGCTGCAATCATGAGCATATAAGCTTACGCAAGCCTTCTGGGTAAATCCGGGGAAGTTGTACCCTTAGCTAAAACGATTCCAGCCAGTGGAATCCATTCCTTTGCTCCATCGTTACGGATGCGGGGTTTGCGTTTCTCGGGAAGATGAAGGAAGGCAGAGAGGACACAGTCTGCAATTGAGTCTGCAGTGACATGAGACATATCATGGGGAGTGGGGAGGCACGTTAGGTCTGAATGTCTAAAAGGAGGAAATGGGAAAAAGATGATGTTGGATGGGATGCTTCGGTGGTGGGGGAATGAACGAATGAACGAATGAGGTCATTGAGGTATTAGGTTGAACTTGGTAGGTGGGTTGTATTGCATTGTACAAGTAACTATTTAGTATTGCCATTAATAGAATAGTCTACGAGTGGCATCTGCGTATGTGTGTGGCTCGGAGGTCTCGAAAACGGCCGGACGTGCCACCCACTCGTGCGTGCGCTGCATCAACCTTATCGCCGCAGACCCGCAACTGTAACAGCTCCATCCAGCCTACCCCAGTCCCAGCCCAAAACCAGCTTTGCTATTGCACCACGCCGCTGCGACATATCTATCCCGTACACTATAATACCACACTTCCGGCCGCCCTGTCTGACACCCCCCATAATGCAAGCCTTCGGTGAGGAATGTCTCTTCGGCGCTCCGTCGCTTTTGCGACACAGACGCTCACTGTCACCGTAGTACCAAAGACCCGTCGAGTAAGAAAGACATACACATACATTGTATTGCAAGACATTGGCTGACAACTGCGCAGCCCAAGTTCGATCTACACCTCAAAGTATGTTCATTCGTGTCAATCAAGCAAGCATTCCGGCAGGGATAGTGACGAGTTGCAGCTCATCGACCTTAACAACGTCCCACTCGTCTCCGGATCGTCCTTCATAAAATGGCACCTCACACACTCAACAGCGGCTGAGCATCGCGGTCGCACGGATAAGAAGCCTATAAAAGACCACAAGGTCGTTTACGACTACGAGGTTACCTGCCCAGTCCGACTCACGGTCGATAAAAATGGCATGCTGCAAGAGGCCTGGATAGAATTCGAAGTAATACAGGAGTACGCAGGTGGAGGCCGCGGAGAAAGGATAGACTTGGGAAACGTAAAGCTCGACCTTGCTGAGTATGTGGAGCCGAGTGAGATATCCCGGACAAATGGTGAAGAGCCAGGAGTTACGAGGAGATACCTCATGCAGGACAGCAAGATCAACAGTACGCTCAAGATTGGCATATACATGAAGCAAACAGAGGGCGATAAGAACTTCATCAGTCCTCCACTGCGAACCGCACAGGTTTTTAGCGGCATTGCGGGTATTGTGTCGGGCGATCAGGTCGATCCGGAGGAGACTGGTGGTAAGATTTTGACCTCTTGAAACTCCACTCTACAGTACTGACATCTTCGAAAGTCACATCATCTCTCAATAGCAGAACGCAGGAAACCGGAGAGCTACAAGATATGTACAGGCGAACGCTGGCGGCATACTGGTCAGCTCAGCCTGGAGAGTTAAAGGCGGACGAATGTATTGAAGACATATTCGCTGGCGGCACCGGATGGGGAGATCGAGAAAAGCCATACGAGTCACAGCAGCACGGCATACGTTTCATGACAGGCGATGGTTCCAGCTCTATGAGCGAAAATGAAAGCCGTCGCCGGCGAGGCCTCAGTGTGAATCGCAAATCGCATGAAACATTGCGGCCTGGCGATACACGAAGACATTCGCCGGGAGTTCGCGGCAGAGGAAGCTTGGAGCAGCAGGCCCAACACATGAAGATCGAGGCAGAGAGAAATCGAGCAAAACGTCACCAAGGGGTAGACGAGTTCGATCTCAGGGAAGATCTATGTAGTTGGAAACTTCCAATATAAAAAACGGCCCATCCCATAAAAAGGACGTCATCTAGAAGAGACGCGATCATTACCAGCGCCCTGACACGTGAGTTGGCGACAACGAACTTGCGGGGCTTGGCATTACCGAGCGGCGAAAAAAGTTCCGATCTTTTATGTAGAAATGATATGACCATGTCGCATGCTTTTGTGATCACCCAACCCTAGAATTTTTCCCACTCTCTCCTTCATGCTGCATGCCTCTCGCCTCTCGAATGCATTCGTTTGCATCCGTTGCGAGCTGAATCTTGCGCGACCACGGGTCTCCCCATTCTCCCGTCCCGCCCACTCACGTCTTTCCTCCTCTGTGCGACCAAGGGACGCCTTCGATGATGCATTTGCTCAACCTGCTAAGCCCGCCGAACCGGAGGCTCCCGTCGAAACTACTGAAGCCGAAACACCACGTCGAAGGGAAAAGCTGAGTGAGAGGCCTTTAGGGAAGGTCAGGAGGCGGAAGGGCAAGACGATTCGAGAAAGGACGGCGCAATTGGATGGAATCAAGGCATTGGGGAAGGACGCACGAATTCTTGTACTTCGAGAAGTCGAGGACAAATCACGGAAAGCGGATACGCAAGAGAGCAATGCCGCCCCCGACGATGGCATTGTCGAAAACTCGACCGATGCATCTAAAATAATGGACGCCCTAAAAGCTGAATCAATTCGAGTTGGCCAGGAAGACGTCAATCTACAACTCGAGAAGCTCCGCCCCCGAACGCATTCCGACCCAGACGAACCGCACTATGTCACGTTAGCGACGTTCAAGGAACTCAATAAAACGTTAAAGAAGAGTTTTACAGTAAAACAACTGTCTAAATACTATTCAGTAATGAAGGGTGTCCAGGAAGGATCTGTGAAGAAGGAGGTCCTCCGAGAGCTGAAATTGGTCGAGGATAGACGGTTGAACACTTTGGAACGCACAGAATGGTACCCTGGAACGACTAGCATCAAGAGACGCCTGCCAGGCCGTTTGGCAGCTGCAAAGGGTCCACAACCGAGACCAATTGCTAAGCCTTTGCTTATCGATCAAATTCTGCGGACGATTTGGAACGTTGTGCTCTTAGAAGAGATCGAGGCACCGGGGGAGATGGAGCTGACATTGAAGCCATGGCAGCTTTCACTCCTGAACATTGGGGGTACGTTATCTTATGCACTTCCACTCGTCTCCATGCTTACATTCATCATAGAACACTCAGCGCTGGATAGAATCCGGAACACTCGCAAAGCTAAAGTGGAGATATTCTCACCCCACAATGTGCTAAGAATCACTGCCGATAAAAGCTCTGCCGAGTATACAACGAGTGACATTGAGGAAGTTTTGTCACAAGTTCAGTCGCACAAGTTTGATCTGTCTGCGTATCAATGGTTGCTTGACGAGCACGCCACAATGGCCAATCGTAAAGGGGGTATGTCTGACCTCGTCTCGCAAGAAGCACTAGAGCAGATAAGTAGTCTGAGTGGAACTGTGCTCCGTGTTATACATGATGATGCGGTATGATTTTCCCATCCAATGGAACTAGCGTCAGTCCTAACAACTACACAGATCGTCATACGAGGCATGCGCTCCGAGTCGATCCAAGAAGCAGTACGACTACTTGTCAATATGTTGCCTTTGAAGGAAACGTATGATTATACCTTACATACGGGTCACGTCAATTCCAAGCAGGTTCAGCAACAGCTCTTTCCACCTATGTTCAACGACTCACTCGATTATCGCTTCCGTGGCTCACAGATGGCACGCTATGTTTATCCTGTCGAAGCAGTCTCCAGGAGAGATCATGACAATGTTCATGTGGGTCCATCAACAGCCAAGGAGTCTGGGATAGAACCTACAACTGTACGACCGCCCGAGGATGTCAGCCATTCTGCGGTGTTGAAATCACTGCAAAGTTATGTTCAACAAGTTCCCGCGATTCACCGTTCTGAATTCAAGGACATCGTATCTGACGGTGAAGCAACCTGGGCTCCTGTCGCTGAAACGAAAATCAGTGCTAGATATGGCCAAGCATTGTTTCCGAATAGGAGCAACATTGAAGATACAGACACAATGTTGGCTTCAAAGTCCACCTTCACGAACGTTGTTCCAAGCATTTCTACAATCCTCAGCGAAAGCGACTCTGCACAACCGAACCCGCCTATCTTAGACTACATGTTCATACCTTCGCCACTCCAGACGAACAGACTTGAGGACAATCAAAGCTACCCAAGACTCCACCTCCGTTTCCGCATTCTAGGTCAACCGCAGCTTTCTTCGGTTAACATTATCTTCAATAAGATATGCCATGATGTCCTTCTGCCTGACCAGGCTACCGACATTCGATTCGACTCCTATCAGAGGCTTCGATTGCGGTCGCCGTTGAAGGACCCCAACATCCGGGACTTCGCCGAAATCGTCACCGCCAATATTTCAAGTGGAACCCGTTTGACAGCTCCCGAGTCTTTGACCCTCAACATCCCAAATTGGGTGATTCCCGGCCAGTCCCGAAGTGATGCAACGTCTCGACAAGTGGAATATATGTTTAGCGGTATACAGCATCGACAATCCCTATCTTTGCAATATCAAGGCCTTCCCATGGGATACAGCACGAGTGAGGGCAATAAACTGAGCCAGAACAACGGGGAGTTGTCACTTTCCTTCTACCACTTTCATCCCACGACGGCGCAGGGGACGACAGTAACGAATGACGCCTCTGAACAAGTCCAAAAGTTTTTGAACACCGCGTTTGCGGTTTCTGAACGCATTACGCGCGCCGCCAATGCCCCGCAGTGGTTGAGGAAGATCGCTGGTGATAGTCTCGCAGCGAGGGAAATGCGACCAAGTTCGGTGCAAGACGTCACGGCTGCTGCTGAGATTCCCGAGGATCAGGCGCTCAAAATCACAGAAGACGTCAAGAAGACAGAAGACGTCGATAAGTCAGAAGACATGCCTGTGAATAGTGTCCAGGACCGACTTCTCTAACGAAATGTATGTACGAAGGAAAATGGGTCTAGAACGGGAAAAATTACCAGCATTATTATCATCATCTAGACAAACGATGATATGTATTTTAACTGCATTGAACCTGGCGCCAGCATCATGTATAAAAGCATTGTACATTCTTGTATATTTAGACAGAACTACCACTTCCCTCAAGGGGGCCGGCCAATCAAGGTGCTAGATATCAATCCAATCCAATCGAGAAGCACAAGAAGTTCTGTAGTTAGTGATGTATCAATCCAAACATCCGTTCAGAACTCACGAGCATATAACTTCAAGTACAGAGGGTTGGCACGCCGGGCTAGATATTATGCCCACAACAGTGCATTCGCGAGGTTTTATTGTAAGGACGTAAGACTGTTTACTGACTACAACACATTCTGAAATAGACACTTTAGGTATTATAGGAAATTCACAAAGCTAGCAGATGGATATACAATCGAGCCACTTGTAAGTTATGCCCTAGCTCCAGCCCTGTCTGTGATCTTGCCCGAGAAGGTTTATGATCAACGGTGCTCGCGTGCAGGTAGTGTCGTTGATGACAGGGATGTATTCGGTACAAGCGAATGCAACGACCAATGCCATCACATCATCCAACCCAAATGCTCGACAGGCGAGATCTTCACATTTCCTCCGGTTACGCGTCCCTTCATTCGTTCTGTCGTGACCAAGCGGATCGTCTACAGACACGGCAGGGCAGGACGATACGATCTACAGGGCATGTGACAGTTCCTTTCGCTAAGGCTGATGAGCCTACTTGAACGTCCGTTCTGGCATTGTCAGGACGGAAACTCCTACACTGCAACTTCGTTCCTTCGCACACCGCAAGAAGTACCAAAACACCTCTTACGGCCGTATATGGTTGATATTTGATCTACTGTAGGCGCACTCTGGCCTATCTCCTCGATATATATACCAAGCTGCACTTTTGTCCACCGTTGAAGTGGGGTTGCCTCGGTAGGGGGCTAGTTTAGGCATAGCTTTCCAACTACCTGCTGCATCTTCGCCGCTTTTTTGTCATTTACTGTGTATACATCTCACAAACACGCTGTGCAAACCGACTCCCTTCCGTTTCTCTACAGTCTGCCCAGCTGCAGCTGAAGAGATACACCGCAGACACAAAGCATGCTAGGCAAGCTCGCCTGGGAGGCATTTAGCCTCTCATACGGCCTGTTCAACTACACTCTGCTTGTCGCATTCGCTACTCTTCGTGACGGCGTGCTGTTCAAACGACCAAGCAGGGAGGAGGCGAAGCAGCTTTCAATTGGTGAGTAGTAATTCTTCCGCAGAAAAGAAAACCCCCCTCATCATTTGGAACCAAGCTGATCCGTTCTTCGCAATGTAGCTCAACAGCGATACTGGGATCTTAGCAACTCGCCCTTCCCTGGATTCAAACACGCATTTCAAACGCTCAGAAACGGTACCAAGCTGCATTATGTTGTGAGAGATACGCCCTCCGGCAAGGGCAAGAATGTCGCCATCTTCATCCATGGTACGGTACCTTGAAAGACGAATAGAGAGTTCCTCACAACTTGAATGTTTTCTCACAGATGTTACAATCTAGGATTCCCCGACTCTTTCGGCCTCTGGAAATCCATCCTTGGGAATCCCGCGCTCGCTGATTACATTCTGATCGCCGTTGATCTACCGGGCTATGGAGGAAGCGACAGCTTGCCTGGATACAGCCCGAATGAGGTTCTGGAGACCATGACGGGCTTCATTCTCGCCATGAGAGAGAAACACGTCCAGCAGGGAGCGAGGCTTGTCATGGTGACACACGATTGGGGAGCCATAGTCGGCACTCGACTCGCAGCAGAGGCGAAGGAGCTCGCAGACCGATGGATCATTACTTCTGCTGTTATTGTGAGTTTTCCCCTCCACTCCTCCCTTCCCAAGGTCTCACAAGCCCGAACACCATGAACGGTCGCAAACGCATGCAAGCAAGCAAGCTAACAAGTACCGCCTTCTCCCATAGCCCGCACAAGTAAAGTCCAACGTAACAACCCGCCTCGCCTCCTCCCAGCAAATGCTCCGCACCTACCTCTCCAACCCGCTCAACACGCGCCTCCTGAAAGCCGCCTACGCGACCTCGCAGCCCATCGTCTCCCAGCTCCGCCGCTCCTTCTACATCTTCGTCTTCCTGACGCCCCGGCCCCTGACCCGCTGGTTCATGCGCATGGGCGACTTCTGGGCCACCCGCAACGTGCACAAGGTCGCCTTCGGCGTCAAGCTCAGCCAGCCCATGACGCCCGCGCAGTCCGCGGAAGCCATGGCGATAACGGGGGGCCCGGGAGCTGAGCAATTCTCCACGCAGACTGGCCCCGAGGACGGCGGCCAGACGTATTCGGCGAGCGTGCGCGCCCGCGCAAACGACTTCGGCATGTTCGAGAAGACGAGGCTGTACCGCGAGAAGCTGGGCCTCGGCGTCTGGGAGAAGAGCATCGAGACCGTCGTCGCGCTCTCGGAGATCCAGAGTTCTTCGTCGTCTTCGACTGGGGCGGGGATCTTCGAGGACGGCCCCCAGGGTGCGTTGAAGGCGCCTGCCACGATCGTGCAAGGAAAGTACGACACGGCGTTTGAGCACCGGCTCGGGCTCGACGGCATTGGCGATTACCTGACGAGGGGGAGCCAGGCGATCGTGCTGGATAGGACGGCCCATTGGATTCCGCATGCCGGGTTTGGGGCTAGGGTGTTGGGCGACATCGTGGCGTGGGCGATGGAGGGGGAGAAGGTTGCGTTTAGGGAGAGGTTTGGGGGCGAGGGTGAAGTGCAGTTTGTTGTGGATAAGTGAGGGGATGGGTTACGATGTGGGCTACGGTCTCCGAGGATGCGTGAAGTACAGCTGTGAGTTATGAACTGTTAAGTTGGCTTTATGAGGCGGTCAAGACGGGAGATTTATGATGACTTGCATGTTAAGATACCATTACTCTTTCAATCGTTTTAGCTGAATCTTGAAATACGTTTGAAATTTGAGAATTTGTGGGAAAGCAATTGAGTGATAGAGATACTTCCTATGTCGTTCAGTCGTCTTGGATGAGTTCGAGATATACGTACGATGCGTCAGACTGGTATGTCAAGATACTGTCGACAAGAGCTCTCTGTTCAACAAATACCACGGCCAGCACAGTCAATCAATGGTATATAATGAAGACATATGGAAGGGAGGGAAAGTCTCACGTTAGATCAAGCAAAAACATCGCATCACATCAATCATTCAAAGTAGAGAAAGGTTGTGTCCACCATAGCATCATTGGTATTCATTATGAAATTCTATGGAAGGACCACGCCATGACACCCAACCGTAATGCATTCAGTCAATTAAAAGTTCATCACGGCCTTGTCCCAAAGCCACCGCATCCCCAGAATCCGGTATCTGGAACTTTTTTGGAGAAGGAGTAGAAGGAAAACAAGAGACCTAAGCGACGTTGATCGCTTATTTCTTGGAGGCCTTCTGGGCGGCCTTGGTGACCTTACCGGCACCCTTGTCGGACTTCTCGACGGACTTGATGACACCGACGGCGACGGTCTGGCGCATGTCACGGACGGCGAAACGACCGAGAGGGGGGTAGGCGGTGAAAGCCTCAACGCACATAGGCTTGGAGGGAACCATCTTGACGATGGCAGCATCACCAGACTTGATGAACTTAGGGCTGTTCTCAGTAGACTTTCCGGTACGGCGGTCAATCTTCTCGAGGAGCTCAGAGAACTTGCAAGCAATGTGGGCAGTGTGGCAATCGAGGACGGGAGCGTAACCAGCACCGACCTGACCAGGGTGGTTAAGGACGATGACCTGGGCGTTGAAGGAGTCAGCACCCTTGGGGGGATCGTTCTTGGAGTCACCAGCGACGTTTCCACGACGGATCTCCTTGACGGAGACGTTCTTGACGTTGAAACCGACGTTGTCACCGGGAACACCCTCGGCAAGCTGCTCGTGGTGCATCTCGACGGACTTGACTTCAGTGGTGACACCAGCGGGGGCGAAGGTGACGACCATACCGGCCTTGATGACACCGGTCTCGACACGACCGACGGGCACCGTGCCAATACCACCGATCTTGTAGACATCCTGGAGGGGAAGACGGAGGGGCTTGTCGGAGGGACGGACGGGGGTATCGATGGCATCGATAGCCTCGAGGAGGGTCTTTCCGGTGGACTTGGTCTTGGTCTCCTTCTCCCAGCCCTTGTACCAGGGGCAGTTGGTGGAGGCCTCAATCATGTTGTCACCGTTGAAACCGGAGATGGGCACGAAGGGAACGTGCTTGGGGTTGTATCCGACCTTCTTGATGAAGTTGGAGGTCTCCTTGATGATCTCCTGGAAACGGGCCTCAGACCACTTGGTGGTGTCCATCTTGTTGATGGCGACGATGAGCTGCTTGACACCGAGAGTGTAGGCGAGAAGAGCGTGCTCACGGGTCTGGCCATCCTTGGAGATACCAGCCTCGAACTCACCAGTACCGGCGGCAATGATGAGAATAGCGCAATCGGCCTGGGAGGTACCAGTGATCATGTTCTTGATGAAATCACGGTGACCGGGGGCGTCAATGACCTAGAAAATATTAGTATAAGACTTCTTTAGCTGGAGATATCCACATACAGTGACGTAGTACTTGGGAGTCTCGAACTTCCAGAGAGCGATATCAATGGTGATACCACGCTCACGCTCGGCCTTCAGCTTGTCAAGGACCCACGCATACTTGAAGGAACCCTTTCCGAGTTCGGCGGCTTCCTGAGTTGGGAATTAGCATCGATTCAATTGCTTTAGAGGAGACTTTGGGACAAATGATCTGGGGTAGACGATTTGGGATAGACGAAGATGAACATGAGGGGTCTTGTGTCGTGCAGCAGTAGGGCCGTAGCGAAGCGAGCCGCATGAGCCAAGCGCTGCAAAAAATAAAATGTGCGTCATAGGGTTGTGGATTGGCGAGTTCCCGATCGGGAATAGCGCTAGCGCGTAAAAAGTTCGCACAACCCCACCAGCCAAATTGCCCCTCAGCGATAAGCCCAAAATAGTCATGGGCGGCTCTTTGAGAGGAAAAAGTGGCGGTTTTTCGTCGGTGAAAAAGGGAAATGAAAATCCCAAAGAAGGGAGTCTTTGTGACTTACCTTCTCGAACTTCTCGATAGTACGCTTGTCAATACCACCGCACTTGTAGATCAAGTCTGTATTCCATTGTGAGCATTTGTTACCCCGCATTGGGTTCGAGGAGGGGAGGCTTACGACCGGTGGTGGTCGACTTTCCAGAGTCGACGTGGCCGATGACGACGACGTTGATATGAGTCTTCTCCTTACTGCGATGATTGTTAGTGTGATGTTCTTGATGGTGATGACGATGACGATGCACGATTGGCGCTGCGCTGAGCGATGAATGCGTGCTGAGTGAGAAGAGTTTGACTTACCCCATGTTGACGGTTGTGTATGTGTGATTTTAGAGTGGTGGAAAAAAGGTTGAAATCTCCTGTAGAAAAGAAAGTCAGTGGGGATGGATCAAAGACAGATGGTCGTGATGATGGAGAGAGATGATATAAAGGATGAGAGAGGGGAAGGAAGGAAGACTAACAGATATACAGCTTGTGTATGGTATGAGACGGACGAAGAAAAAAAAGAAGAAGAGGAAGTGGAAGAATCAGAGCCAGCGGGTTCTTAAGTAGTGCGGGGCATAAAGGTAGGTGGCCAAGCGAGTGTGCCAAGAACAAAGCCGCAGTGGTTTTTTTTCAGTGAGGTAGCCTGGCCTGGTAGGTACTGTCTACCTGCGGGCTAGTAGTAAAGTGGGTGGGGAGGTGGGTAGGGGTACTACGTCCTGCCTACGTAGGGCAATGAGGTAGCACTCGTTGTAACAAAGTGGCGGTATCATCGTCGTCATTGGTTGGTCGGGCAGCAGAAAATTCTCACTTCACCAACAAAAAAAACCACCACCATTTCCGACTACCAGCTACCAACCCAACTTCCACTACACGTACTTCCCGTACGGAGCATATGCTATGTCCTAGACGACTGACTGATATCTACCCACTGCCGTATTGACGCTACGTTACCACAATCATCCATGCCCCTGATCATTATCATTATCGTTCTGCTGGTTACACGACAAGACAGAGCTACATGTAGTATCACTCCCCATTCACCGCTGCCAACCATCATCAAATCTTACTCAGAATTGCATCCCAATATACATCATTGGCAGCGGTTACAGTAGATAGTGAGGGGCGGAAAACGAAGAATTTACCGCCCTGCAGATCTGCTCGCCACATCTGCAACACACTTCTGTCCCATACCCTCGTAACAGCGCCTAGACTACGGAGTAAGGTAAGTATGCGGTCATTGTGCCCTACCCCGTCTACTCGTACAGAAGGTTAGCACATCGGGCTGGACACCTGCTTGCTTCATGTATCTTCTGTACGGAGTACCTAAAGGATCTATTTAAGAGTGTACTGTTCCTACTGTAGCCATTGAACTGTCTTAAAACGTGCCAACGCTCTGTAGCTACCCGCCTGCTCGCCCATGAACGTCAATATCAACAACTGGACATGCATCATGCGCCCGTTAAGCCCTGTTAGGCGGTTACTTAGCCTCCCTCGCGAGACTAGACCCAAACACTAACCAACTATCCGTGGCATGCATGGATAACAGCGGACATCAAAATCTTTATTTGCTTGCCACGATGTTCGGGATTTCCCCCTCTATGCCTCCATGTTTTCGATCAATTATCGTAGCGATGTTGTGGTGAATGAAGGTCTTCCTATTTGTCTCCTCTTTGTTAGATCATACAAACTTTACCCCTCATAACATCTAGTAGTGGAAAGAGTTATCAAATTCACGTTTCAATGCAATTCTCAACCCTTCAGTTTATTCAAATCCTCACCAAGCACATAGTCATATACATCATTCAATATCATCGCAATTGACCACCGATCCAGCAAACCTTCCCCCTCAATAGTCAATCTATGCCTTTCTCTTCCTCTCCCCTCTTTCATCACACGTATGATCACTCACTCAAACCCATGCCCATACCCACACGCCCATGCCCTCTCGTGTGACCCGCATAACCACTGCCCCCCCGGACCCACACAAAACCTTTTTCCTTCTCTCTCTCTCTCTCTCTCTCTCTCTCTACCTTGACCTTCCTAAACCACCATTATTGCGGCTCCGTTTCCATGGCTACGTAGGACAAGTACGATTTTTCCATCGGGCTCGACGGACAATGCCTGCATGCCCAAACGTCCTTGTTGTCGTTGTTCGTTGACTCACTCCACTCTACGAGTTAGGAGTTTTAGGAACACTACACTATCGACTGCCTGAAACTCTGTCTATCCGGGAGCGATTCTCAAAACCCCGCGCCCGCAGTTACCGCCCGTGAGAGGACCGGCGCGGGACAAGGTGGTTTGGTTACTATCGTCGTTGACTCCATTGTATGACAGGCTGCTCCCGCGGGCCTGGGATGTCTCTTCTGACTCTTTTCGTCCTGACAATGAAGAACAATGAAGTGAAGATGATGACTCAAACTCAACACAACAACCAACTGGGCAATTCAATTCCAATAATCACTTTACCAAAAACTGAATACCCAGAAGGAGGAAACCAACAAAGAGAAATCATAACCTCACCGCGCCCACCGCGCGGCGCTGTCGCCGCCGCCCTTCCTCATCTCAGCCTACTCACCATCTCACCACCAGCACCTTACCCCCCGCGCCCCTCCATCGATCGATAAGGGCGGAAAAAAACAGTGTCGGTATTTTACTAGAGGGGCCAGGCCAGGTGTTGGTCTGTTGGGTGCTATACTATTGTGAAAATGCCCCACTACTAGGCAGATATCGTCCGTTTGTTTGATGTGCGGTGTGGACGTGCGTGTGCGTGCGTGCGTTGCACACCCCGCCGCGGGGTGAGTGGTGGTGGCGGCGGGTGTAAACAAATAAACAAAGCCGCACAAGGAAGAGAGTACCTACACAGTAGACTGTCAATAATGACCTACGTAGACACACTCACACACACACATTCTTTGACCCATAGTGTCTCTGGAGAGCGAAGCTGCTATCGCAGACCTTGTCACAAAACGCACAGTAATATGTGCGATTTTTGACAGCCTCTGTGCGGGAAGCTCTCTTATTCAGAGCTGCTGATGATACCGGCTTCAAAATTTTGCTTCCATTCTTCTCAGCTTCAGCATGGGCTGCAGTGTTCAAATGATAGTCAAGGGCGTATTGAGTAGCAGCATTGTGATTGCAGAGCTCGCATCTAATCCGCTGGGATTCCTTTGCTTTTTCTCGAACTGTAGCAGCAATCTCATTAACCCTTCTAGGGTTCTTAACGCTCCAAGCATTATGTTGGTCAAGGTTTGCCTGAAGAAAAGCAGCTTCATCTTTCTCACGCTGGCGTTGTCGGTAGCGCTGTGTTTTGAGCATATCTCGATGCTGGCGAAACTTTGAAGCAGCAGCAAGCTCTTCTGGGGAAAGCTAAAGATCAGCTCCAACACTCTCAGACAGTGAGAGATGGGTGCATGCTGGTTTCCAAGGGATAACAGAGCGAGGCCATAGGAAGAAACCAGGGATATACACGTCATCCATAATTATCTTGACACAAGCGCAGAAGACGATGGTAAAGGCAGATTCCAATGCGAGAAAGCGGGCCCGGAGGCGAGGGACAGACTCTGGTGGAGGTAGATCGGTCCAGCATAGCATCCCAAAGTATAGAGAAGAGCCCTTGGCTAGTAAGGATTTTACAGTTTGGCTGATGTTTATACCGACATTCTTGTAATTCGATCGGGATCGCACTCCGGATGCTGCGCTGGTCCCAGAGCCAATATGTAGGTGGGGTGGTAGCTCAGTAGGCTTTTGGAAGACTTTGAAGATTGTTGTTAGGACTGTTTACCGGCTACAGTGCACTCTTACCTTAGGTATCGAAAAATATATGAAACAAGCAGGTGGCCAGCCCGACGCGCCTACCCTCTGTAGATGCGAAGTTTCCAAGGGAAATCCTAGGGATCTGAGACAAGTTTACAAGGCATAATTGGCTCGATTGTGCCTTGAGGTGATTTGGATACTGAGATTTTTGAGGATGGTGTATCCAATAGAAGACACTGTGGTGATGTTTCGTACCGATTGTTCAATCTTGAATTGCTGCTCTTGGGCTAAGATGAGGTTATTGAACTACAGAGACATTACAAAGGTTAGGAAAAACAAAATATTAAAACATTGTAGTCTTTACAACATCTCTGTTATCTTCTTACTATTTACTGTTATGTTATTTTCCTGTCTACAAAGGTGTTTTGGTGGTGATCGTAACGGTTCCACGGTGGTGAGCCAGACTTATTTTCGGTTTCCATCTAAGGTCGAGGGTGCTGTTATGTCCATGAACATCATTGCGGTTCCTGCGATTCTCCTCTATTCCTCATATCCATCGTTCTCAACAGCTCAAACAGTCACTTCTTTCTTCACACGCCTGTGCCAAAGATGATTCCAATAGTCGAAAAGAACGTCCAGATAACACCCTGTTCAATCACCTTCGGTGGACAATAGCTAAGCACAACCAGTCAGCTCGACTCTCCTACCCAAACACAGAAAAAAGAAAGTGAAACGACTTACAAACGCCCAGAAAGCCGCACAAAGCCCGTCCAAAAGATCCAGCTCCCCAACCACGTACTTATCATCAAGAACGCAAGTGTCCATGCAACGAACGCCTTACTCCCTCTCCCCAGAAGCCTGGTCCTTTCGCTCGACACCGTGTATATGATGAAGATGGCAGCGACCAGCAAGAACAACGAGCCCGCCACGAGATAATACAAAGCGCCCGAGTACATCATTCGCGCCGCGGGATTGATGCCCCAATAACTCTTCTTGTGGATCTTGTAGTATCCGTTCGTCGTGGCGAACTTGGCGGTTATGCCCATGATGTACAGCGTGATGATCTGCAGCATGAATTCGCCGATGAACTGGGTCATGAACGCCGACCACCAAGGGTAGTCGCTCAGGTGTGTTGATGAGGCTGTCGGTGGGAAGAATGATGCATCCTGTCTGTCGACGCTGCGCCGGGACGTGTTGTACGGATACAGCAGTGCAGTGTCAGAACCGTAGGGCGACGGTGGACTCGATGGACCAAAAGGACTTGGCGGCCATGAACTTTGCGGAGGAGACTGCGGTGATAGGTACTGGTTCCGGTTCGGTGTTCGATTCTGTCTCGCCCTGTTCGTCTCGTTTTGCCTAATCTTGCGACTTCGAAGTGCGAAAGCTCCGAGCACTACCCAGCCCAGTCGAGGTCTCGCAACGAGAAACAACATTAGTTCTGATACCTTGAAGTCGGCAATGTAGCCGTCGCTTCTCTTGATAAGCCATGCGATGATGGCATTGGCAGCAAGCTGGAGCCCGACTGGTACTATCCACATGTACTGCCAGGATCGGCTTCCACGCTCCCCGCACCATCCACAGGTCAACTTCTTTACCACGATGCGGTGTCCGAATATGACAGCAAGCAGTGACACGATTCCATTTACCGCCGCGAATGTACCTAGCAGTGAAGACTCGCTTGGGCATGCATGATCATCGCTGTTTTTCGACTGGATGGTCCAAGACCATGGCAAGTAATCGGTCTGGCTCATTCCAGGCGGCGATTCAGTTCAAGTAAGGCTGACTGGCAAGGCTGGGGCTGGTGTATTTAAATAACTCGACGATGGGACGTGGTGTTATCGAGATAGAAGGCTGAGAATGTGGACTAAAGATTAATGGATTTTTCTGGCTACGATGAGTTTAAACCCATTTCCAAATGAAAAATGCAAAGCTTCACTGAAGGCTGAGCAATGCATCGCGTTCCACGATAGGTTGTACTGGCGGCCTCAGCCTGATCCATATATATATATGTCTGCTGTGGAAAGTAGCGTTGTATGGCCAAGTTCGGTGTTCTCGCATAGAGAACCATGCTGTGGCTCACAGTTGGGCGCACTTAGCCCCTCAACTCATTCGGTGCTTCACGCACGTTCTGGGAGACGTGCATGATAGCTCTTTCCAACAGAGCGAAGGGCTGCGGCGGGGAAGGTTGGACAAATTTATGTCCCGCCACGCCTGTTGGCGATATTTTGTTTTGCCCAGAGGCGAGTGGCGCACAGAGAGAGTGTGGCAGTCTGTCCCTGTCCTTCGTATAACGAACGAATCCATTCGAACAAGCGCACAAGACAAGACGAACCATCACCGTTCTTCATAACCGAGCGAAGCATCAAGCCATGTCCAGGCCCTCTCGCGACAGAGGAAACAGCGCATCCTTTCATGTTCAATCCTCTTCCATTTTGTCACCCCTCCTCTTCGCCCTATCAATCTTAAACTTCTCCTCGACTCTCCTTTCAGTGTCCCTTTGAATTTCCAGATTCTTCAACTCTTTCTCCACCTCCTCATTCTTGCGAATAGCCTCTTCCCGCTCCCTCATCCTCTCCGTCGCAACCTCCATAAGATCCTTGATTTTCTCCTCCACCACGCGCTCCAGCTGCCCCACATCCTGAATGTCGTTCTCCTTGATAAACTTCTCCGCGAAGTCGTTCACGATCGAGGCCGCGGGTCCAGGTCCGCCAGTGTGGTAGCCATTTGCGTGCGTCAGGAGGACTCCTGGAATTGGCGAGCGATGTGTGCGCAAAGGGGAATCAAGCGCGACTGGCAAGGTTGTCGGGTCGATTAGAGGAGGCGATCCAGAGGTTCGTGACGGGGTGTCGCTGGGATTGAGGATTGCGTGCATCAAGTTGTTCTCGAAGCGCTCGTCGTAGGTTACGGTCGCGGGCGAGTAGTCGATGACGGGAGATGTGGGCTCCGGCTCTTCGCCTGGAGTCGGAGGCGCGTGAGACATCGTGTATGTTGTGTGCTGTCCACGTTGCGCGGAGGATATTGGACCTGGTGGGAAAGGGGAGTGAAGCGTAGAGTAGGTTGATGCGCCTCTATTGAGTAGTATGGGGAATCCAGATGCGCGATCACGGTCGAATGTGAATTCAAAGACCTGGTCTAATGCTATACAAGAACAATAAGTAGGAGTTCAACAGGAAGATATAATTCGAATCAATTGTGCAGTGTGTAAGGAAGGACCATGCTGTGTAGAATCGCGAATCCTCGATACGTGACGATGACTAAGCACCCATTCTCTCAATCCCAGATGCGAACTTGTCGCATTCTTCCCCAGATACTTGCAAAGCGCAACAACCTCCGTCACCAATTCCCAAAAATCAAACATCTACACATCCCACCGCGAATGCACTACTCCCATACCTCCTACCCGTAAAAGCCAGTCCACGACTCCACCATGGCCGACAAACTCCGCAATCAACAGCAGCTCGAAAGCCTTGCGGCGCGATACATCGGCACGGGCACGAGCGACACCACCAAGTTCGAATTCACGTCCAACATGGCGCGCGACTCGCTCGCCTCCTACGTCGGACACCCGCCGATGCTGCAGTACATGAGCATCGGTCTCGGACAGTCGAAGGAAAGGACGAGGATCCAGATGCTGGAAAGGATGGTCCGGCCTGTTGGCAATCCACCGGAGGTAAGATATCTGACGGGTTCTGGGGGACAGCTTTTTGGGAGGGCAAGTTGGCTAATTGGGTATATAGCAACAAGATTGAAGGGGCGGTTCTGGAGATTGAGTAACGACGACACAACGCTCGGCACGCGAGCACCACTATAGCGTAGCCCAGCTCGACTTCGGCGGACGGGGTGCAATTCCAACAATGAACATGGTCAAGGCCAGATACAAAGGTAAACCCAATCTACGCTTCTGCCAGCACATATCCGCACGATGGACAGGGTACGCAATCACCCAGCGCACGCGTAACCCTCTGGTGGTCTCTTCATAGATGCCTCGTTTGATTAAACTGGAAAGCCTCTTTGGGCTTTAAAATATGATACCCATTCCTGATATTCTTTCGATATTCTATAAACCCATGCGTGCGTGAATCCACTTAATCACTATCGCTTGCTACATCATTCGGGTCGTCGTCATCTTCTTGGACGACATCCGCACCCGCCATCATGGCGAACTCCGCCTTCTGCAGTATCTTCTTCAGCTCCGTGTTCCGCGGGTCGACGAGCTCGACCGGCTTCAGCTTGGCAGCGTTCCGTATCCTCGGATCGCAGCCCGCATCGAGCAGGATCTCAATGATGGGTTGGCCGGCGGTGGGCCAGTCCGACTGTTCGAGCGAGTTGACGTAGCGGATGCCTTTGTGCAGCGGCGTGTCCTTCTCCAGCCGGTCGATCTCGTCGATCTCGAGGCCCTCTTGGTCGAGGAGGACGTCTAGAACGTCATCTGCCCTACTGTCAGTATCTCAACCCCCTTCATCTTCGGCACCGCTGCCCGGAGACAGCTGCTACGGGGTACATACAGCTTCCGTACATCGCGGCGACATGTAACACGCCGTTTCCCACACCATCCTGTGCCGTGTTGAGGGTCTCCGCCACGAACTCTGCCTCCTTCTTTCCGGCCTTCTTCGCTGCGGCGGCGAGGGATTCTATCGTCTCCTCCAGGAGTGCAGTGTTATCTCGGCGGCATGCTTCGAAGATGAGCTCGCGGGGGGATGCGCCCTAATGCGAAGCCGTTAGCGTGAAAGTCCGTGGAATTCCTCAGGTAGCTCTTGGTACCTCGTCGTCCGCCATGATTGATCAGAGGGATGTAAATTTCCGAGAATTTGGTGAAGTTCGTGTTGTCGGTGCTGCAATGCAACAAGTTCGAATCGCGGTGTAGGTATGTTTTGTTCGCGGGGGAGGGAGATCGGGCAATTGACGCTAATCTTCTCTCGAACCTCCAGAAACGGGGAGCCAGATAATTCTCTCCAAACAAACCACGTATGACGAGTTACGGATCCAAAAGCGCTCACAGGAATAGTGGCCCCCAAAATAAAGAGAAAAAGACAAGAAACAGAACAGGATCTCACAGGGCGTTTGGTGTAGGTTTGGGCGTGGCGGTGCCCGCAGGTCGTCGTGGTCGTTCGGATCGGAAGTTAGAGAGAGGCGGTGGTTTCCAGGGTGTGGGCCCCGCACTATGCCTGATAGGGAACACTTACTTGCGTTTTAGCTCGAGCAGGGGTCTGCCAGCCGGGCATCTTTTGGTTATCGATTGTGAGGGAGCTTTTTTTGTCATACAAAGTGGACGACTTGCGGTTGGCTTCAATTTCGATTGACATACGCAACGCAGTATCCTCCACCGCAATTCTCCCACACCAAAACCAACACCATGCTCCTCTGTAAGCCCTCACTCTCTCTCTCGTTCACACACCCTGACTCACGATCTTCCCAGTCTGCCCAACCTGCAGCAACATGCTGCGGATCTCCAAAGTCCCCCCGGGCGACCCGACCGTCGAAGAATCGGTCGGACAGAACCGCTTCGAATGCCTCACCTGCCCGTACCACTTCGTCATCAACAAGCGATTCTTCGAGCGCAAGGAGATCAAGCGCAAGGACGTCGAGGACATCCTGGGCGGCAAGGGCGCGTGGGACAACGTCGACCAGACCGAGGTGCAGTGTCCGAACGAGAAGTGCAGGAACGATAAGGCGTATTGGTACCAGTTGCAAATCCGTAGTGCGGATGAGCCGATGACCGCGTTTTATAAGGTATGTTATTTTGATATGAGACAGGGGAGATGGTTGCTGATGGTTGGGTGTAGTGTACCAAGTGTGCGAAGGAGTGGAGAGAGTAGAGGGTCTACGGCGGACGGAGAACGGATGACGTCTGGGCTCTCTTCATTTCTTTCCTTCTTGCAGGCGTGCATGCAGCATTTATCGACATGGAGTTTTGGGGGCGAGGGGGGATGGATGGCTAAAGAAAAATGGTTCAGGATTGCGGAGTGGGAGATGACACATATACCCAGTTTTTGTTTTTGTTTGAAGAGGAGATGAAAAGCGAAGAATCCTGTGGAAAGATTTGATGGCTTGAAAGGAAGGCAACGGGGAGGGAGAGATATTGGCAGAATAGCCACAGTCGGCTTTCGAAGAATTGATCGATAGCAACTCGACTCTAATTGCTAAATTTGAAATTGACCTTTCATCGTCATTTACATCATTCAACGTATCAGGCATGCCGATAGATCCCCCAATATACTTGAGGCAATCAGTCGTTGGCGAACATAGCCTTCGTCGCCTACGTAAGTATGCCGTATAATTCCCCCTAAAGAAAGAGAGCGTGAACCTAAGTTTTCCCTCCGAATTTGAAGAACTTGCCTTTAAATGTCCTTCAGGTAGTACGGCGCCTGCGCCTCAGCGCGAGAGTTTAAGCGCCATTTTTACAAAACGCCTTTGCTGGAACTCGGAACCTTTGACGTATTGAATACATTACGAAAAGAAACTTCAAAGTGACGAAAAGGAAAGGGAACGTTAGAGGGATTATTAATAAAAGAAAATAATATTTGGAAATAAGGAAATAAAGAAATAGGGAAAACAAGAAAACATTTCTCCAAGATAAAACGCCTCCGCTCTATTGCAGACACAAGCAACATGACCAAAAGGAAATACATGTGATTGGGTCCATACATTCATGAAGGGGGATTCCAGTCAGGGGGGAAGAACATTGGATTGCTAAAGTCCATGGCGTTGAGATTGAAATTGGCGTCGACAGTGACGGCCATTGGGTCATATGTGAAACCGGTGGTGAAGTGTGTCTGTTGTTGTTGTTGTTGTTGTTGTTGTTGTTGTTGTTGTGGCATCTGCATTTGATTCATGTGGGACCAGTCATCATATCCGGCGGTGTAGTTGACGGCCATAAGAGGATCTGTGTTGATGTCTGGTAGCACGGGAGCATGTGACAATTGGGAATAACTAAAACCCATTGTCATCGCATCATTGCTTATGGGTAGCGGCTGGAATGTGTTCGCGAATGTCGTCGTCGTCGGCTGAGTGACCGTCTTCTGCGAGCTGCGTGTTGAACGGCGGGCGAACGACCGACTGAGTCGTGCAAGGCCGTGGGCTTCCTTCTCCTTCTCCTTGTTTGCTTCCTTCTCTTCCTTCTTCTTTTGCTTCCTCGATTCTTTATCGTTTGGTTGCGTGTAGTCCGTCCAGCTCTCCATCGTCAGTCCGTCCTTGAAGTGGTTTGCGATATGCGTTTCCCTCTTTCCCCAAGTCTCCAAATGTTCTCCGCAAAATCCGCAGGTCCAGCTTTCCGAGCATTTGCCACGCTCACCGTCGCTCTTCCACCTTGTTTGCGCCAAATCGAACAACTTCGCCCCGTGGAAATTCTTTACGTGCTGACGAAGATGATCAGGGCGATAGAAGGTTCGGTCGCTCGTTGGGCGCTTTGCGCACTCGGAAATTCGGTGGTGAGAGAGGAAGTGGTCCTCCGAAGGATTCTCCAACATGCAAAATGCGCAGAAAGACGTCGAAGTCTCCGGCTGGCCTGTGTTGGAAGATCGAGTAGTTTGTGTAAGTCGAGGTCCATAAAGCATGCATGTCCACTGGGCGCGGGTATGGTGCTGTGTCTCTTCATGACGGCGCCAGGACTTGGGAGCAACCCTTTGACGACAAAAAGTGCATTCCCACTTCTCCTGCTCTCCCGTTGCATTGTTGTCCATGATAGGTGTGTTCGAGATTGGTGATATGAGTTCGTTATGTGGGGAGGCTTGCCGTGTGAGCCTGTACTTCTTCTTCTTGCCTCGTCGAGATTGCTGTGGTCGTGACTGTCCGTTGGAGAATGCACTGCTCCCCGAAATCGACCCAGCCCTCATATGGCTTTGGTTTCGAGTGTCTGATAGATATGTGAAACCACCGACACGGTCTAACTCTGTCGATGCACGCTCAATATCCTCCGGAGCGGCACCTTCATCTCCATTCTCGCCGTTCAACCATATGTCCAGCGGGCTCAGTTGCCTTGCCCTAGCATTGGTGAACCAAGTCGTGACTTGTTTCTCGGTGATACCACAATCTAAAGCGAGCTGTCGCTTCACCTCAGCACTCGGATATGGATTATCTGCGTGTGCGTCAAGCCAGGCTTGCAAGGTAGTGAGGGCGGACAGTGGCAGTTTTGAGGTTCTACCAGCCCTCGATCGCCTGACCTTGCTATCGGGGCTGGACGGCGACATCGACGAGAGACGCTCATATTGCTTCGAGATGCATGATGCGCAGTTCGACGGACCGGAGGGATCGATAACGGAGGACAGCTCACAGGCTGAGCAGCGCGTTTGTAAAGCCATCGAAGGATGCTGCGGCTTCGCTGCACGAGCTTGCGTGCGCTCTTCTGTTTTCTTGATAGATTCTTTTCCTTTGGAAGATGCATCGAAGGAGAGCAGCGAGGGCTCGATGGTTTCTGGTAGTCGACAGGTCTCGCACTGGATGTTCTCGCCGGGGTTGGTGACGGTATACAGATCGCACGTGAAGCAGCCTTGGGAAGTGGGTTCAATTTCGGGAAGATAAAGATGGTCGTTTGAAATGGTATTGGTGTTGAAGACGTAGCCTTTGGATGAGGACGTATTAACTGATAGTTCTTCTATCTTGGGTAGTGCCTGGTCACCCTACCGATCGTCAGTGAGATTCTATAGCAATCCAGGGCAACGGAAACAGAAGAGCAAGGGTCTGAAACATACAATATGGAAATCGGAGAACGCACCCAACTCTAGGCCGACGTTGTCTTCTAGTCTTGCTTGGAGACTGTTGGTCGAAGTGCTGGGTTGGTGGTAGAACTGGAAGACGTCAGTGGACGGGACTTGATAATGAAGGTTTCTGTTTCCAGGCAGGAACGCCGACGCCGGAATAGTAGACGTGCGAGAGGAATATCGTACCACGCCATTTCTTGCGTTTTCTTCCTGTGTGCCATACCCTGAATCGAAGCTCCAAATACTGGGCGCGTTTGGTTTTCCAGCAGACGAACTAGCAATTGGCGAGAGCATAGTCGCGAGCGAGATGGAAGAAGAATGTATTGTTGTAGCTGTGTAGCTCCCGCACAACCACACAATTGTCGAAGTAGTGATTGGGTGGGATAGTGGATAGATAGTGTAAGGCTTCGATGCCTGAGGAGACAAGATGGAACCTTCAACATCACGGCGGAAATGGCTCTCTCATATCCTCTGGCCGACCCCACCTGTGAGGAAGCATTGAGTTAGAGGGCGTTTCGTGGCTGTTCCCTGTCAATGAACTGTGGCTGGTGCTATTTTTGATAGGACGAGTATGTGCCACACCCAGCTCAACATGGGTACCATTCGGACTCAAGTTGCGGCAGCGTTCCTGGTTCGTCATGCGGCTATGAAGGGTATGATGGTGGGGAGGAGTGAACGATTTGGCAATGGATTGAGGCTGAGGCTGAGGCGGGTAAGTTGTAAGTAGTTAGGTGGAAGATGATGGAGTGGACAGAAGGGAAGAGGTGTAGTCCAGGGTATTAGTCGTATACAGGGAAGCGACAGGGTACGTACAGGGTACATGCAGAGTGGAGGCACATGATTGGCCATTACCGACAGTAAGCGACGACTGGCGACTAAGCCGTCGTACGGAAAAGGGCACTGCAGCGATCCTCACGCATCCTCCGACATCCTCTGGCCTATCGGAGACGCCCGAAGGATTCCTTAACCTTTCTTTTTCTTCCTTGTCACGTTGTATTCGTACATCCGTTTCCAGGGCTGTGCTATTGCTAATACTGCAATGCTACTTCTGTGCTGTGCTATGTGCTCACTGCTAGTTAGGTATGCGCTACGTGCGGTGTGCTGTGTTGCTGTGCTGCTATTCCGTTTCGACCGCAATTCCTCCATCCGCTTCCCATCCCCAATCCCCATCCACCATTAGCCACAGGGCATTAGCCACTATCTTTCGTACATGGATTTGACCGCCAATCCGACCATCCCACAATAATGACGAAATCTATTGATCAATGGTCTTTGGTACCGCATCGCATCGCACCGCACCGCACCGAGCGCGATGCCCGCACGTCCACCCGAAGCGTAAGCCGCACATACGCCCGCTCTCATCCGAACTGTCCTGTTCTGTCCTTATTTTCTAAGTATCTATCGTCATTGGGTAAGGACCATGCACTTAGTTGGTCAATATGTCGATCGGTTGGTACTATTGTTCGTCGTCGTCATTTAATCTTGCAGACATGCGGTGAAATAGTGCGCCCAT
Source organism: Aaosphaeria arxii CBS 175.79 (assembly GCF_010015735.1). NCBI lineage: Eukaryota > Fungi > Ascomycota > Dothideomycetes > Pleosporales > Aaosphaeria > Aaosphaeria arxii. Next base: position 740,044 of record NW_022983474.1, read on the forward strand.
TGTACAGAGGGTTGGCACGTCGGGCTGGCCCCATGCTAGTATTTATGCCTACAACCGTGTCTTAGCGAGGTTTATTGCAAGCAGTTAAGATTGTTTACTGGCTACAGTAAATTTTTAAGTAGACACTTTAGGTATAGAAGATACATGAAGTTAGCAGGTGGCCAGCCCGACGTGCCAACCCTCTGTAGACAGAAGGATATCAGATCAAAACCATCAGATGGATGTCCCGTTAGCAAGAGGATGCACAGAAAAGTTTTCTATCCAATATTAGAACCACACCTATGAGAGATTGTGTGGCTGGTGAGCAGAAGAGATGCATCCTCTTCAACAGTGGCTTTTCCCATTGTCATATGTGTCAATGTTGATACTATGGTAGTATCGCCCATGTTTTACAAAAAGAAAAAGAAGAAAAAGATCTACAGTTCAGCAGGAGGGCTTGGGAGAAACTGCGATATTTCGCGCGATATGATGATTGTATCTCTGTGTTGTACGATCTCATCCAGGGCAAGCGACCCGGGCGAGAGATCGAGAGAAGGTCTTTTATTAGGTTGAGGTTACAATAATTCACAAACACTACACACAGAACATACTCTGTGTTTTTTGTTGTAACTACGGAGTACGGAATATGCTATGGAATTATACTCCGTATGTGATATCTTAATCATTCTTGTTTGCGTTTGAGGGTCGCTGTTCGAAGAGTATCACACCATCGTTCTACGTCATTTCAGCTTATGGCAATCCTTGTCTACCATCTACTATCTCATATCTGCTCAAGCGTCCTGCACATCTCCATACCCGACCCGACCTTGCCAGCACAATCTATCAGATCTGACCATTCCCTTTCCCCATCCTTGAATACATGTACATGAAATCTTACCCCATGCATAGTGCATATTTCCCCCAAGGAGAACACACAAGCGACTATCGACTCATTTTATCCGATTTTCCTAGGCATAGCTTGACGGATGGGGCATATCAATAAACGATTTACTGTGCAGAAAGGTAGCTTAGAGTATTATTGAATAAAAGGTGCATTTTCATCAACCTGCGACATTTTTTCCCTGCTGAATTGCTGTTCCTTCTTCCTAAGACTTGGAATTTATACTTTGATGTAGCACGGAACGGTATTGTTTCAATCCAATCACGCACACCAATCTCATTAAAAAAAACTCCTTCCTCTTCCAATTATTTCATTCACTTCATCAATTCCTCTGGTAACTACATGACTACGTACAGTATGTACGTGCAGGTGGAGGTACGTAGGCAAACCGCTACGGCGAGGTGAGGTGGAAGTGCGCCACACAGGGTATCAAAAGGGGGTGTTCATTCTATGTCAGGTCTCCAGCTCAAGCCTCAAGAAAGAAAGACAGCCCACCACCGCCGCCGAATGAGAAAGGAAAAGGAAGGAGGGAAAGGGACCATCTCGATCGGACGGAATCGACTATATAGGTACCTATGTAAAGGACATTTTGCCAATCGCCGTTCCTAATCCCTCGACTCGAAGAGTAGGGAGTAAAGAGCAAGAAGGGGGAAATTATGCTCCCACTTCGACGTTTATCTACTACGGGGAAAATGCAATGTTCAGAAAGGGGGGAAACTTGGGCTTCTATATGCGTCTCTCGTTGTGAAAACCTCTCCTCCTTCCTCCTAGTATGATCGACCTAGTCGCTTCTGGTGAACCCTGTAAGATAGGACACATGTGGACCTCTCGAAGCCTTTAGTCCCATCTCCTCCTCTCTCTTCTAGGCTTGGTGGAACTAGTTTGGGGTTTGCGTAATGGAACGACCATCTCCTAGGGTGAGTCGACCATTTGGCACCACGGGTGATCGAGAACTTGGCTGATGGTGATCCTCTTGTCCACGTCTCGGTCCAGCATCAGCCTGATCAGGCCGATGCTCTCCTCGCTCATGATGTACGGCACTCGCAGGTCGTGGTCCATGATCTCATCGATGCTGTAGAACGGATTCTCCTTGTAGATGATCGTGTATAGCAGGATGCCGAGCGCCCACACGTCTTGTTCCTTTCCGCGGTAGGCTTTTCCGGCAAGAACTTCAGGCGCGGCGTAATCTGGATTGTCATGTTAGTATGATGAGATGTACGAGTAGTACCTGGAAACTTACCAATTGTCCCTACGAAGACGTCAAAGGGACCACTCTTGATATATGCTGCACTACCGAAGTCGATCAACTTGATGTTGCCCTCGCCGTCCAATACAACGTTCTCGTCTTTGATGTCGCGATGCACCACTTTCGCCTTGGTGTGCAAGTGGTGTATGGCCTCCGCCACTTGCACGAAGATCTTTCGGCACTCTTTCTCTTCCATGTTGACGCGAAGCTCGATATAGTCGAAGAGGTCCATTCCCGGCAGACCGTGGGGCACCATCTCGATGTAGTAATTGATGTCGTCCTCGAAGAAGTCCGACATCTCGACGATGTTTGGATGCTTGAATCCATCCCGGCGCAAGTAGTCTAGCACATGGATTTCCAACGGTACGGTTCCTAGCTTGCGATCTCGCGTCCATGTATCTACCAAAATGCGTCGCTTGGTGACATATTTTATCACGACCTTCTTGCTGGGATTCTTCTTGTACCTGCACAATTTGACCTGCCCGTATGCGCCTTGACCCATGTCCTCTAAGACCACAAAGTCGTTGATCGTCTTCTTCTTGGGCGTTTCTTCGGACTTGTCTGGAGAAATCGTCGGTGCCTTTGGTCCAGGAGGAGATGCTGGCTTGGCCGCCTCTTGTAATTGCTGTGTCAGTAACGAGACAGGGGCGCTATTAGATTGAGAGTTATCGGATTCGGTCTCTTCTGAGGGGATGAGTGTTGATTGCCCTGGTGATGGTTGATGGGGTGGTGTGCCGGGACGCGAGAGCAGGGGAGTTACGGGACCAACGCCATGGTTCGTCGCATGTAAGTGTCGCGAGTAGGTTACCCATAAAGCAAACACCAGTTCCTGCGCAGGGGGAGGCTTTGCGTCTTCCTCCTCGATGACATGTTCGTCATAGCGAACGGGCTTTTCACTCCGCGCAACTCTCATTTGCACATCGACCATGATCTCAGAACCGTCCCGATGTAAGGCGGGTAATCCGCTCGGCCTAAGGAAGATTGATGCAGCATCTGCTCTGCCTTCTCGCATTGCAAGCAGGGCCCTCGCTCTCCGGAAGCTGTGTTCTGGAATCACAATTCCATCAATCAACTCGATGTTATCCTCATCGGTCATGACGCGTAGAAGCTTGTCGAATCCAGGGATGAGGCTAGTGATGTGAAGTCCCTCCGGCCGTGGCTGTCCGAAGAGAGCAGAAGAAAACACCGAGTTCGAACTCGCAATCTTCAGATCAGTCGCTGAACAAACAACGATTCCAGCAATGTGGGGGAAACTGGAGACCCGGAAGGCAAGCTCATTTCCTATCGCCTCTACAGCAACCGGAATGTTGATGCTGTTCGCTGTTCTTGCGGTGAAGGTGGTAAGTTCTGCAATTTTGTCGTAATCCAAAGCTCCAGTGTTGGTCCCAGGAAGTCGTGGTATCGCAGGAATCAGTCTCTTGAGATCCATGCCTCGGCGTAATCGGTCACTTCCAAATACGGCCTCGATGGCTCCTGTGCCTTTGGAAACGCAGCCCACTTCATCCACATTGATATAGACCACATCCTCGGCGATCTCTTCAAGCACCCAGATCAAGCCAGTACGCTTCTCCTTCACCCACAAGCTAGCGGCGCCACTTGCACCATTCCTTTTCTGGATGGGGACGACATCACCGCAGAGGAGGACGCCACGAGAACCCTTAGACTCGTGATTCAAGCCGCCTTTGACGGGTTTCTTTGCATACGAGGAACCGCTGCCATCATCCGTCTTTGCTCGCCTGCTCTGGGCTACTTGTCGTGACGACGGTTTGCTGAGTAGCTTCGCTGTGACACCATTCCCGACTCTGAGATTGTTTGTTGGGGTAGTGGATGGTGGAGGTGGACTGGGCACGGTGGGGTTTGCTTTGGTTCCAGAATCCGGGTCGCGTAGCTTGTCCTCAAGCCACTTTCGCCGTTCCTCTTTAACGACCTCAAGAATGCCTATTTTGCGGACCTCTGCCCTCGTGACACCAAAAACCAAACAAGCCAAGTCATTAGCAGCGGTGATGGTCCATGGTGCATGGGCTTCTGTGGTGAAGATCGCCTGGGCAGCGGGCGCCCATCGACTTCCGTGTCCGTGAGGTGCTGGTCCTCCAGAATGCTGGCCAGGGACGCTGGGAAATCCGTGAGGCGTTGTTGGTACGGCCGTTGGGGAAACAATCTGATTGATCTGTCCTTGCTCCCCAATCAGGTACGGCTGCGCCAATGCATCATTCAGTTGGCTCTGGATGGTCAGTGGAGCGACATCGGTAAACGTCCGCTTCAGAGCCGCACGAGGTGGAGGTCCCATCAGTGTCGACGGTGTTGCTGAGACTCCAGTCTTCTGGCTCGAACTATCCGATACCTGATCGGACACTGGAGGTGAACCAATGCGGAGATTCAGGGCCGGTGGAGATCCTGCGCTCTGGCTCTGGTCTGAACTCTGTTCGCCTGCGGCCGCCATTATGCCAAGAGCTTCCCTCGGTGATGCATTCTCTCCCATGTTCTCCGGGCTTTCTGACCTGGGGAGGAAGCTCTTCTCGAATATATTCTCGCCAGACATATCAGCGGGGCCGGTCACTGGACCCAGGGCACCCAGACCATGCGCACCAGAAGCATCTTGGCCGATCAGATTTGCCCTTGTCAGGAGCTCTAGCATGCTCTGCACCTCCTGATCCCCACTCAATTTCGCCTGAGCATTCGCGATGCTCGCATTTGTTGCCGCCCAACCTAATTTGTCTCGCATGAAATCGATGGACCGCTTTAATACGTTCTGCCTGTTGTGTATGAAATCCTCGGACTGATGTGCGAACGAAAACGAGTGTAATGATTCCGAGGGAAATCTGTGAAGGTCCTCCGCCGTACCGAGTGTGGGAGATCCGGGGGCAGAGGGAGCGGAGCCAGAAGGATGTCTCGAGATAGGAGGAGTGATGTTGAGTGACGACGATCGTTGAGTCAAGCCAGTGCCTATCCCAGGACCAGCTACGGGCCTCAGACTTGGCTGTTGGCGAATGCGCCTGAGGCCCGATGCTCCCAGTCCATGTTCGTGCTCCGGAACGATAGGTGACCTGGAGAATGGTAAGTAAACGTTCTCCCTCGCATATGTCGACCAGGGGACCGCAGTTGTAATCGCACACTCTCCAGAACCGGCAACGTACCTTGCCATCCTATCCAACGATCCAGCATCGATGCTCATGCGTTTTCGGGTATCGACACCTAGTGACGAGCCAGCGGCGTGTGAAAGCAGATTTCCCGTGCTCCTGTTCTTGGGGAGAGGTCCATTGCTGGGGGCGAAGCGTAGGGTGGGTTGGAGACTGGATTGGGATTCTTGGTTTGGCGAGCCTGGAGAGAAGATGTGGTTAGCAATGGCGCCCATGTCTAGTCAATCTGGTCAAGCGGGCGGGGCGGTGAAAGGTGCACATAAGCCGTTGCTTAGTAGAGGAAGGGATATCGCTATGGAGGTCGATAAAGAAACCACATCGGAGTCGCTCTTGGAAGCCATGCTGAAGAACCCCGAGGGGCCCATCGGCGGAGTCGGGTTATCGATAGCGTGAAGCGGCGGTTCCGTGAAGAGCTCCTCGTGATTGTGGGTGGGCGGACGTGCAGACAGCGACGCGTGCGGTCGGTTTGGAGCGTGACCGGTGTCTGGAGGTGTACTGTGTAGAGAATGGGGTCATCGGGTCTTTTGCTTACCATCTTCATGTGGCGCGCTCATTCCCTGAATTGCCCTGCAGGGAACTCACGATGTCTCAGATCGGTCGACGGCGGGCGGGAGCGGGTGATTGATCCCCGGTTGAATGACCACTCAATCACCAATGTTATCACACCAAATATACGTGAAAAACGGTTGCGTTGGGGGAGGAAACGAGGCTGCTTCTGGGGTGGGCGAGGGACGTGGGAGGTGACCGAAGTTGGTGAGGGGCGCGCGGGATCTGGGCGGTCTCAGCTGCGATGGGCGAAAGAAAAAAAGGAACGGTGATTCAAGAGTAGACGGAGAGAGAGATGGGCGTACGGAGAGACTGGGTGAATTCTGCGATTTCAACGTTAGAGACAGGAAAAATGGTAAGCAGTACGGTGTGGAGGGAAGTTGTTGTTAAGTTTGCAATGGGATGGGATGTGGCTAGACTTGTTGGAGGTGAAGTTGTTCTTCGCGAGTCTAAAACAGTTAAACTACCAGAGACGACTAAACTCTGCCCCGCACAGACAGACTTCAGACTTCTATTCTACTCAAGCATCAACTTTGCCCTTCTGCTTCCCGCCTATCTCTCTTCGGACATCAAGACGAGCTTCAATACGGAAACATGGGAAACAAATGAGTCTAGTGTGAAAAGAACAAACAGTCACGCGCAGATTGAACATGCAACCTGTTACATACCTACCTACCTACCTACCTACCTAACTTGAAGAACAACCCAGCTGGGCAGCAGAATGGGAATTGCTACATTCAAAGATGTTTCTCCGGTTGATGGCTTGTGATTATGACGATCAAAGTCCCTAAATCCTGTAACTCCGCCAGTATGCAGAACACAAGACACAAGGACGAGTGTCCCTCACCCGGGAACCCGTCGCTGTGCCATGCTCTTCATTAACTATTGCGCCCACCTACCCACCCACACAGCCCGCGGGGCATTGATTGATTGATTTGATTACTTTGCCAATAACCGATTGGGCCCGTGGGTGGGAAAAGCAATTGCAGCAGCTGCAGCAGAGAAAACCTCGTAAACTGCTATGTATCTATTGCAGGGAAAAGTCTTTTCGCAGCAGCAGGTGCTGATGGGTTTTTGGCCCGCTGCCCGTTCGACGCCAATCCTGTGGCTAAGGAGGACTAGCCAGCACATTCGGTTTAACAACAGGTGGATGTAAATGTCGAACACTCGCTGGATCTTGTTACTTGGGCGATTGCACGATCCACCGAGGGGTAGGTATGGATAGGTATTCAGTACTAGGTGGCAAGCAAGCAAGTAGCAAGCTGGAAGCAAGTAGATATTCACAAACAGTAGCAACGTGCAGCGGAGATCGACTTATACACCACCTATAGCTGTTCCGAAAATCCTCAGAACCAGAAATCCTCAAGACCCGGAAACCTCACGGATATCCTATAGATCCGGTCTTGTCTTCGATTAAACACGGTCCGCAAAATAGACTCGTCTTGTGATAACTCAAAATACCCATGTGTTAAACGATTCCCTGGGTACGATTTGGGTGGTGGGACGGCCGGACCTCCGCATGGTTGGTTGGCTGGTTCTTCCCCACGAACTGTGATTGGCTCTTCTGGACTGTCGATCGCATCAGGAAAGGGTCCCTTTCCCGGGACCCTGCGTCTCCACGTGCTTGGACCTTCACTACTAATGGACCATTACTCGCGTTAAGAAGGGAAGCTATTTACTTCATGGGCCTCAACAAGAGGGAGGTATGCTGCAGAAGCCTATTGACTTCAAATAGTTTTTCTTTATACAAGGACTGCCTACTCAAGAGTAGATTGTAGCCAGTTAACAGTCTAAAGATCTCGCCAATGTTCTCGCGAATATGCCGCACCGTGCCAGGCCATGCAACGCCATCCTAATCAAATGCTATATCCCAACTCCGGCGATGCTCACCGTTGCCTAAGCATGTCTTTATGCTGATTCCAGAAATTCCTACATCCTATAAACCGCACGTTAGCTCTACTAAACACCTTCGATTCGACTTGGAAAACATGTAGAAGATAAAGAATAAAAAGGGAAACAACATACCTCGATGCATACTAACCTGCTCAACCCACCACTCCCCAAAGCTATCTTCAACGCCCAAATCCCCACTCCCTCTCTCCTCCCTCCTCATCCCACACAGCATACAAGGCCTGGGCGCAGGAACCCCGCCCTCACTCTGCTTCAGCGTCCTGACCGGCATCGTCTCCTGCAAATCGGGCACCGCACCCAGCGACCCGGGGCGGGCTTGATTCGCGGCGGAGACGACGTGGCGGAGGCGCCCGACCTGTTCTTTCCACGCGCGGACGACGTCCGCGACCTCGCGGTCCTCCTTCATGGCTTCGCTTCTGTCGATGCCGGTGAGCTTCATGCCGGAGGTGGCGCGCGAGGAGGCGGGCCCGATGCGCATGCCTTGGGAGAGGTGGGCGTCGCGTTTCCAGCGGAGCTTGCGGGCGGAGATGATGCGTGCGGCGACGGAGGCGACGAGAAGGAAGGATTGGAGGTAGGTGATCGTGGAGGGGTCGGAGACGAGTTTGTTTCTCATGGGGATGGGTTGTGCGGCCATGGGCTTGAAGAGCTTGTCCTGCGCTTCGGCGAAGAGGGGTGGGAAGAGGGAGAGAAGGACGGCTGGGGGAGGTACGTTCGTAGGGGGAAGTTCGCCGGGTTGTGCTTCGTTGAGGTCGGATGATATGAGACTTGATGCTGGTTCTTTGGGCGTTGGGGTGGCTGCTTTCTTTGGTTCCGGAGCCGCTTTCGCAGCGGGCTTTTTCGTAGGAATCGTAGCTTCCCAGTCGTCGAATGCATCCCAAGAGTCTTCTTCCTTTGGCTCGGGCTGGGCTGGTTTGACGGGGGATTTGGGCTCCTTAGCACGTGCGGTCGTCCCAAATGCTCCGACCTGGTTTTTGGTCGTCTTCTTTGCTGGAGCACGAGGTTGCGGTTTGGTCTGCGGTTCCGACACGGTGAGATCCCCTAGTAAGTCTTCCATGCCAGTTGAACGAGGTGCTGGTGCTGGTGCTGGTGCTGGGGTGGCCGACGGCGTAGGTACCGCGTCGTCGCCTTCGAAATCGCCAAAGTCGTCATCGTCGTCGAAATCATCTTCCGCATCGAAGAGCACGCTGGGATCAGCGCTCTTCTTTGCCTTGATGACCGGCGCTGGCTGCCAATTGAACTGGGATTGCTCCTGGGACTGACGAATTGGCTGGGAACTAAAAGCATCATGAAAGTTGGATGTGGGCGTAGACTGCCAGTTTAGAGATGACGTCTGGTGACTTTGGGCCTTCTGGGTTGACGGAGCGTCAAAAGCGGAGATCTGGTTTGGAGGTTTTGTTTGCCAATTCAATTGACTCTGTGATGAAGATTGAGTCGACGGAGCTGTACCAAACGTCCCCTGGGCTGTCGATGATGACGCAGGGAGAGCAGGCTGTGATGAAGATTCGCCTTCGAAATCACCCCAGTCATCATTGTCGTCCGTCTTTGCCGGTTGAGTTCCCCATGTTTGGTTAAACGGGTCTTGTGGCTGTGATTGCTGTCTTGCTGGAGCTGCCTGGGGAGTACTCGTGGGACCAGCTAGGTCGTCGAAGAAACTGAATGATGGAGCGGCTTGTGGTGCAACCGGTTTAGGGGGCTGGTGTGATGATTGAGACTGCTGTTGCTGTTGCTGCTGTGCAGGTGCTGCGCCAAAGTCTCCAAACTCCGCGAACAGATCCGCCGACATGGTGCGCTATTCGATTGTTTGATAACACGCGGAGGAACCGTGGACGGAGACAATGTATGGAGGGTTAGATAGGTCAGCTTGGTCAGAGAACCGAGGAGCGCTAGCCCGCAACGAGGACCAACGAGGCGTCATCCATGCGATGCCATATAAAAAAAACGTTACCACATCAGGTAATCTGTTTGTTAGTATTCATGTACATTTGAACCTTGATTTGCTTCTTTACAGTATATAGATAGGAGGCCCTATATGAATTTTCTTTGTATGTGCTAAAACTGCTAGCAAGCAGACAACCTCACCTAATAAAATTCTATGCTTAAATATACAAGAGCTCCCAACAAATGAAACCTAACATGATCTATCAATCCCCTCAATTCAAGGGGGATGGGGTATCTTTACTTCTCCCTTACAATCCATCATCTCAAGCCTCAAACCTCATCTCCCATCCGCCACCTCCGGCAACATCATCGCCCAAGCCCCAACTCTCCCCCCCCATCGATCCGCCAACACCTCGACAACACTCACCATCTCAACCCCCCTCACATTCCTCCTATACCCACTGCCCTGCTCCCCTCCCCGTGAAGCCATCACCCTCGCATCCTCTTCTCTTCTCGGCATCTCCGACACAAGTAAGTGCAAGTCAAGTACCTGCGGCAAGATATGTCCCAGAGCCGGAATAGCCTTGTTGGACGAGAAGACCGATGGCGGTGGGACGGGTTGACGCTGCGTCTGATGTGGGGTGTGGGGTGGTATGTTGAACTTGCCCTCATTGTTGGGTTTTGGTTGCGGTGATGCTGTAGTGCGTGGGACTGATGCTGGGTTGGTCAGGATGGTGGTGAGGGAGTGGGTTTGCGTTAGGTGGGATATTGTGCGGAAGAGCGCTGAGGCGAATGCGTTTGCTAGATATACTGTTATCAACATTTGCTTCATATCGTGGGGTAGATAGATTAGGCGGAAACGTACCTTGAACAGCGTCTTTCTTCAACAGAGGTAGGAGGACGTGTGCGAAGTTATCCATGAGAATGAATCCCACTTTCCCCTCGACTTGCACGGTGTCTTTCCCATCACCTATCATTCCCGCAGCAGCTGTATCGTCAGATACCACAAACGGCGTGATGCTCTCATCCTGTGTCTGGAACAAAATCTCCTCATCGTCCTCTTCCCCCTCACTATCCGCAATGACCTTCTCCCTCACATCCCCCACAGCAACATCATCAGCCGGCATCATGCCCCGTTGCTCAACCTCCTTTTCCATCTCATCCCGACCCTGCTCCCCCGTCACCTCCAGCCCCTCCTTAATCTCCCAAATCGACTCCTTCACACCCACCAGATCGAAAACCCGCATGATCTTCACGCGAGCCAGCACTCCAGCAGCCTTCTCCTCAACACCCGCATCCCCTCCGTCGCTACCATGAGACTTCTTCAACCGTGCAAGAATCTGCGAATACAGACGCATGACGTCGAAGTTGCCCGTGGTATCCAAGACAGCAGCAGCACCCGTCTCATTTTCCCCGACTAGGTAAGAAACAAGGAACGCCATACAGAGCTGCAGAACCATAATCAGCAATGCTTTCTTTAACTTCCAATTTTCGTATTCCTAGCACGTGGGATATGATAGAAAAGTTGGGTAGATGCATAAACTCACATCAACGACCCCCGTCCCTAGCATCACATCCCCAGAAACGCCCACGACATCACCGCTCCGCAACCCACCGCCGATCTCACAATCGAGCTCCTCGCATCCGGACGCAAGTTTCGCTCTGCCGGTAGACGTGGTGGTCGGCTTCCCGTCGAGCACGCTGTCGATGATGCCGTCGAGCTCGGCGTCGGGGAGCAGTGACACGGCTAGGAGGGGATTCGCTGGCGAGGTGAGCGACGACGACGACAACTTTGACGACGGCGACACGTCTGCTGTCATGGTCTTGGCATTGTATATATGCTATTGCGAGCTTAGTGAGTGGGTGTTGGTGTGTTTGGGTGAGGGAGAATCGCTGGTTCGGAACGGATTCCGAATCCATACTATCGTAGAATCGGCGCCAACCGCATACGGAAGTGGCGGATTTGGGCTTGTGGAGAAGAGAACTAGGCATGTAGTTAGATCTTGCCCAGCCTCGGACCTTTATATCGATTGTTGACCAGGGATAGTGAGTAACTAGATGTTAGGTACCTGTAAATGTACACATCAAATAGAAAGCTGGATTATTAGAGGCAGGGTCTCGAGCTCCATCACCTCGGCACGGGAATTGTCAGTACGCGCAAGCAAAGAAGCAAGTCAATTGCTACGTTGGATCGTTTTCATCATTTTCATTGAGAACCCTAAAAGCTGACTCTCAGTTCGCCATACTTTGTTTTGGCTTTCACTTTGGCAACTGGTTATGTGCGGTCTTGCTGTAATAGAATCAAATCCCCCAACCCATTAGAAAGCTTGCTGTCTGAGAGATATCCTTTTTCTCCTGCCCGGTCCAATAAAAAAACACCCCAAAAGGAGAAGGTATCCAGACCACCAATTGGAAAGCATGCCACTTGTCATGCAAATTGTGCGCCGTTTCGCGCCTCACTAGCTCCCGTATCAGAAAGTGGCAATGAAAACAAACGCCGTTGGTCTATGCTTCCGTAATGAGAGGCTCCCAACAATCGCTTGGAATATGAACTGGCTCATGTCCTATGCTGGGTATTCGCGATGCTCAAGCAGCGGGACGTTCAGGCTTTGGCCGCTTTCCTCCTTTCAAGCTCTTCATTCGGGTAAGAAAGCCATTCGACTTTGTCTCTCCCTGAACTTCGGCACTATCCGCAGTCAGGGTCCGTGTCAGATGGTTGCGGTTTCCGGGCGATGATGGAGATTTTGCAGGGGCGTCCTTGGATCCAGCGTCGGACACCTTGATAGCGGCGCCTTTCCTATCGTATGCAGCATCGTATTCGTCAAAGAAGGGATTTCGTTCATTGGCCTTAGACAGTCCACCAGCACTGACTGCATGTGGGCTTCCAGGACTGCCTCCGCCATAGCGGGCCTCTGGGGAGGTGATCCGGCCACCCTCACCGAAGCGTCGTGGTTGTGAAATGCCGCGGAATCTTTGTGCAATTGATTTCTTGCGGCCAAGACCACCATCCGCCGAAGTAGTGTGATTTTCAGACTCGCGCCGCTGGATCGCTGCCCTGGAAGCGGGTGCTCCATCAAGGAACGTGGAAGTTCCGAGGCCGACCGTCTCTTCTCCGTGTACAATGTCGGCTCGAGCCTTGGGGTTGAAGCCTCCTGTATCGGTACGCTTCTTGAAATCTCCACCACCGGCACCGAAATCAGTGAAACCCTCGGCACCTCGGCCGTGGAAAGTGTCCAGGTCGATGTGCTTGTTGACCGGTCCAGAGCCGCCAAGGGCATTGTTGGCAGAACCCACGGGGAACGCTTGCATGGGGGCGCGTTGATCCTTCTGGCGGTTGCGGTGGGGTTGGACAGCATCATATGGGCCGTCGTGGTGGATCAGACTTGGACCGTAAATTCCGGTTACATCGAGCTTGTCAATCAAATCTAGTCCTTGCGGTCTCCGTACTTTCGTAGAACGGCTTTTACCGTCTTTCGAACGCTCATCTCGCAACTTGCGGCGTTCCCTACGTCTGCGCTCCTCTTCTGGGCCCAGAGAGCCCTTGTCAATCATCGAAGACTCGGAATTTCGACGGGGACGGCGGGGCTCTCTACGTTCGGGGCTGCTGGCGTGCGGGGGGCGCGAACCTGGAGGTGGTCGAGGTCGTGGCGGGCCCCTGGGGCCGTTGCGATGCCTGCGCTCTTCCTCTTCCGAACGTGAAGGCCGACGGCCGTTGGGGTATACCGGGCCTCCTCGAGGTGGATTACCACGGGGTGGGTCCCGCTTCTCTTTGTCGTCGAGTGTGAGATTGTTCTGTTGGAGAGAGGGGTAGTTAGCAAACGCATCCGCGAAGTGACAAAATCGCTCCATGGCTGTTTCAACGCGCTGCCAAGCGGACGCGCGTTTTCAAGAGCTTGGGGGTCTTGGGTGAAGGTGAGGGTGAGGGTACAGAGTGGCGGAACTGGCTGGCGGTGCGACGGGTACAGTGCGACCCAACAAACGCAATTGGCCGCCGTTGCACAAAAGGGGAGGACATACGAATAGCTCTTCGGCGCTGGTGCCAAAAGTTGCCTTCTTAGGGGACTCCTTCATGGAAGCGGACATATCGATGAGATTGGTGTTGGCGGCTTCCTTGTTGAACTCGGCTTCAAAGGTGGAGAGGAAGGGGTTGCGGGACATGGGCCTGCTGCCAGCGCTCGTAGGGGTATTGAGATTGGGCGAAGGGATGGCGGGCGAGCCTGCTCTGTTGCGGAACGGATTGTTGGAGTTGAGGTTGAGGGAGAGGCCTGGCGAGGGGCGCCGTTCTGTAGATAAAGGGTGAAATGTCAGCGAATTGGGCTTTCGTCACAGGCACCGTAGGTGAAACGAGCGATAAAGGAGCCCATACCTGGCATTGACGGTTCTGCGATCATGATGGTGCGCTGTAAACAACCCTGCTGGCGCGCCCAATCAAGATAAATTGCCAGGGGAGGGGATCAGGATTCTGCAATGTGACGGGTAGGAATCGCAGGTCGGTAGAGGATAATTTCCAAGGAAAGCAATGTTGATGACGCGCAAGATGGGAAGTGTGCGACCTGGTTCTGTGACGATCCGCGGAAAGATTTGTGTCTGTAACCAGAAAAGGGGGTTAAATGTGTGCGTGAGTGGGCGGGTGGATGGGCGAAGAGGGAGGAGAGCTCTGGATTAAGACTGCGGATAGGATGCTTTGGTGTGTTTCGTTGTACCGGTCTAGTTTGGCTCTGGGGGGGATGAGATGGGACGGGCGAGCTAGGAGGAGGTAAAGGTAAAGGTAAAAGGCGGGCGGGTGAGTTAAAAGCAGGGCAGGCTTGGCGGAGCGCTGTCTTTTTGGAAGTGGCCGCCGCGTCGAATAGCCTAGCACGTCTAGGTAGGGGTAAATGTTCGTAGTTAGGGGGATAGTGGAGAGGGGGTATGAGAGATGGCCAGCCAGCTAGCTACTCGTAGTATAACGGGACAGTCGTAGTAGACTGTAGTCGTGGTGGTACTCGTAGTAGTGGCAGTATGGAGACGCTTAATATATAGGGAGGGGTGGATGGTTGCCGAGGGACCAGCACGGTTGGCTCGTTGGTTGGATGGCTGGAATAGATGGTGATGATACTCCGTACTCGTAGTAGTAGTAGTAGTAGTAGTAACTATTGTTGTTGTAGTAGTGTTGGTCGTAGTGGTAGTGGTAGTAAGTAGTAGCCGTGATGGTGAGTATATGCTGTGAGTGTGAACGTGACTGTGAATGGCCGGTGGTAATGTGATTGATGGTGATGGTGGTGGTGAGAGGGAGAAAGAGAGAGTAAAGTAAAGAGAAAGCGAAGGTGAATGGAGAGCTGGAGTAAAAGGTAGAGAAGAGGGAAAGTAGAGTAATTTAGGGTTGGAGCAGTAGGTACTGGGCGAGGCTAGATCCAGAGAAAGAAACCCAGGAGGTCCAGAAGGTACGGAATACTCGTAGGTGGTTAGGCAGGAGTGAATGGCTAGAGCGAGTGGGGAAGAGCCGGGTACGGCAGTAGAGTAGAGTAGAGTAAGAGAACGAGTGAGTAATCTGCGTTGGTGCAAATGGATGACGTTGGAAAAGACGTATTGGATTACAGTCGTTTTCCTTTGTCAAGATCCAAGAGAGCGATGTTCGGAGAGGAATGCTCAAGATCGAGGTTGAGGCCAAAAGGACAAGGAGGAGGAAGAGTGGAGGGACGGACGCAGATGATTATAATAATTATTATGCTGGCTCGGTTTTGCGATGGCACGATGGACAGGACTAGGTAGTCATGTAGTTAGGTGGTCGGCGCAAGTGGAGGAGGAGCTCGTATTGAAGGGTAGGGGTAGGAGAGGGAGAGCCTAAGAGGGGGGCATGTGAGTTATGATCTGCAACGGAGAAACGAGAGGGATCAAGGGGCTTTTGAGGCGTTTCTAAGAGGAGGTCTAGAGGCATACACAGTAGGCATGGCATACAATAACGCGGGCATTGGCATGGGCATGGGCATGGGCACTGGCAAAGAAAGACATAGGACGGTGGCAGCTGGAGAGAATGCGGCAGGTTATGGGCCAGAATGAGCAATTGAGAGACTCCCTTTTAATGTTTGACATGGGTAATTAAGGGTAATGATCCATCTATGTGTAATAGTAGTTGTCTCTAAAGTCAACATGGTCAACATGGTACCAATTATTACTCCGTTGGGTGCGAATCAAGTACGACCCAGGTGGCCTACTATCCAGGGTAGTATATATGATATGTCCATATACCTACCTAGGTACTAGTTAACTCATCTATACAGACGATGGGATTAATGTCAGGTGGGATCTCTACCTAGGCATACACAGACAGTTAGGACTCTACGGAGTACAGAGTAATAGTTAAAACTTAGCAGATACATATCCAAAGGACAGGGGGCAGGAAGTGGGCGCACATCGTCATCACCTGCTGTCATGAACTCTGGAGTGCATACTTGGCCCTGTATGTGCTGCATCTTCCGTTTGTTGTCATATAACACAAGGGTAGGTAGCTCTGTAGACCATTCTACTACCAAAGTCTCTGATCATTGACCACAGATACATACACAGTCATGCCCTCTCAATGCTGCTTTCGATCACTTCTGCTTCTGTTACCATCACCTTCCAAACTCTTCCTCTACACTCCGTAGTTGGAGTCTAACCGCGGCCTACATAGTACAGGGTACCACGATCGCCAGCCAGCCAGCCAGCCAGCCCACCCACCGCGCGGGCATCGGCCTAGTCGCCATTTCAAGCTTTCTTTTTATCCGCTTTCGCCATCTTTGTCACTCATCACGCCCTCAATCATTCACCATTTCCCTGCCCTCCCGAGAAGGTACGAGGCTACGAGTAACCGTGGCTGTGACTGCGATCTCAGCTACATGGAGCTAAAGTACACAGTAGTCACTGTACAGGATATTGCATGCGAACTCGCACATGCAGATACCCATACCCATACCCATAACCGTACCCATATCCATATCCATATCCATGCCCATGCATAGAACATGCACAGCACGGCCACCGCAAATCTGCTTGTAACTTCCTAGTACCTACTCGTACAGTCACTCCGTTACAGTAGATATCAAATAAACAAGACACAAAAGTCTACTCAACTAGGTAGGTAAGGTGAGAACAGGGTCACTTCAGCATTCATCCTCGTTCTGGCGGACCTTAATCGGGATAGCAGCCGCCCCCGCAAATCGATATCAGGAAGGAAGAGAGACCCTGAAGCCCCCCAGAGCAGTAGACTAATAGCCCCTCCGTCGTCCGTCCACCGCCCATCCCAGCAAACAGACACACAGAACAGAATAATTTCACGCCTGACCGCCTTTCTTGTTCTCTCTTTTCTTTCTTCCTTTATCGAACACCATCAATAATAATACGATACCAACACCAACCAGACTAGCCATCCATCTAATTATCCTATCTACTCCGTACCCATACCTACCAAGGCCTAGCTACCTATTACCCACTACTAAACCGCCCAACGGCCGACCGACCGTGTTCAGCGAGACAAGACTCTTTCTCCTCCACAGTCACAAACACTTCACGCATACAAACCAACCCAACCCATTCTCATCCATGGCTGCTGCACCTCCATCCGCCGATGCAAGCTACGGAGGCTTCTCACGTTTCGAACTTGAACTTGAGGTATGTCCAATTCCGCTCCGTAGCGACGTCATCGTTCCCCCCTTTTCTACCCAAATCTTAAATCGTAACCCCTCGCCTGCTAACGTGCTCGTAGTTCGTGCAGTGTCTTGCCAATCCTGCCTATCTCAATTACCTCGCCAGTCAAAAGTACTTTGACCAGCCCGAATTCGTCGCCTATCTCGGCTACCTGCAGTACTTCAAGCATCCAAAATACGCAAAATATCTCCAGTAAGTACTCTGTACTCCGTAGCTATCTAGTATCTAGTATCTACCTCCCCGGAAGCTCATAAACCCTGTATTATGTACATGCTCCTTACTCTCGGTACTGATGACTGATGCTTGGTTGCAGCCATCCCGGACCGACCCTGCGCACGCTAGAGCTGCTCCAGCACGAGAAATTCCGTAGCGACACCATTGATCCAAATCTTACCAACAACATGACAATGGCCGTCTTCCGGAATGCTGTTCCAGACAAAGCAGATTGACCTGCGTCGTCGCTGTCGTCGTCATCGACCACCCTCTGCTTGCGGTATGCTTTGGCACCGTTGGCATGCGACGTAATCTCCTTATAGCGGGCACTCGTCGCCCTCCCTCCAAGACATGCCGTGAAAACAGGTATTTCTTCGATTCAGAGCGGTTCCATATCAACATCGATTCCTGGCCGGTATGATAAAATTGCATGCTCACGTTAGTACCCAGGAGCGCGCTCCGGAGTCGCTCTAGGGGTAAAACGTAAGACCGTAGCACTCACAATCCCCGTACCAATTCAATAGCCGGAGCCGATCTCGATGGTATGATTGACCATCGCCTCAACACATTTTGCGCGGATAGGTTAATGGCTGTTTCGAGTTTATCTTTTTCTCCCAATTAGGGAGACAGTGATGATGGGGAGTTTAGCTACCTCGTATAGATCTATTTTAAACAGCAAAACAATACTGTATATCCCAGCAATCATGCAACACTGTACTACTACTACTGCTACTGCGCGATGACGGTTTTAACAAATTCGATAACAATATTGAGCAAGGACGAGAGCTTGCGATAAAGCTTGCGATAAACACTCCACGAAGCAAGCAGGGATTGGAGACTAAGTGTGCCGTCTGCAATTCTCTCCGATCGTTACAGTGTTTTGACTTCCCCATCTGTCATGCCCGGGTATAACACATGGGTTTCAAGCCCTTCCTGGTACGGTATGAATTGGAAGAGCATTGACCCATCGAATGATCCAAATAATAAAATGGGCCTGCCGACGAATAGAATGGGTCTCAATTCAGACTCGAAGCGTACTGTGCAGTGTGTACTCACATAGCACGGAGTTTGAAATGCAGCAGATCAATAATTGCCCATGTGTCTTCCACGCCCCAAGATTGCGGCATGGAATTCGTTAGTACTTCTCCCTCCCGCTGACGTCGATGATAAACATCGAGGATTGTATGGATGCTTGTCGACCGGGTCGGAGCCCAGCTCGTCGATTCCACAGGGCTGGAAATGCAGAATCCCCATCAGCAAGCCATCCACTTGAAATAGCAGTCAGCTACAGGGTTTGCCCTTTAACATTCAAGCCAGGTACCGACTGCTGATGGACTGCGCTGCGAGCCTGTAGCTTCAGCTTAAACTGCAAGCCACACGCCACGTGATGTGTACCTGTCAGCGCCCCCGCGGCCGCCGCACGTACCTCCATCGCTCCGTATCGCATTATGGCGGACTGATTGCCGTAAGTATCAGCTCGCCATCACGGTGCTTCGGCCAACATACCCCTCACTCCTGGACTCATTTGAGTGCTTACATTCACCTAGACATGAGAACTGTGCCCGAGGTCGAGTATGCATATCTCCTTCAGGCACCTGGCACCCCAAAATTAACTCGTTTCCAGGAAGTTCTGGCGGCAGCTCGATGATTTCCATTCCTTGACTGACCTCAAGATAGCGGTCTCGTCGCACAAGGAACCTCAGATAACGGCGGGGCTGCGCTCTGTGTGCTGGAAGGTTCGCCTCGCTTCTTCCTCTATACTTCTCCTCGCAATTGACACAGTCTGTCCAGATCTTCTTGCTATTCAAGTCCCTAGATCGTTCGACATGGCCAACACAGCTCACCGAGACGCGGTCTACGTACAACTCTCTTCGATCCCACTACCTCCGTGCTATACAACACCCAGATGAGTTTGAATCTTCCGTAGATCCGCTGAGCGAGAATGAAGAGGTACATCCAATATCCCCGATCGCATATCGCAAACCACACATGTTGACCGCTACTAAGACCTGAAAGTCCCCCTGGGTCGCGCTTCGAGCCGACGAAAACCTACGCGCGGAGATCTTCCAAGACATCGAGCGATGCATGCCGGACAATGTGTACTTTCGGCAACCTGCTACGCAGAACATGATGCTGGATGTCCTGTTCGTCTTTTGCAAGATGAACGAGAACATTGGCTATCGACAGGGCATGCACGAGATCCTGGCGCCCATCCTGTGGGTCGTCGAGAGGGATGCCGTCGACCGCACTGGCCCCGAGAACAGGAGCTCGAATCGTGCATACGCGGAGATTCTTGACTCGAAGTACATTGAGCATGACACGTACACCCTGTTCACACTGGTAATGAGGACTGCCAAAGAGTTTTACGCACCTGCGGAGAGTGGCGCCGCGAGTAAGGACACGCCCATGCTGATTCGAAGTTCGCGGATCTTCGATCGGTATCTCCCGAAGGCGGATCCTGCTCTATCAGAGCATCTAATCAAACTCGAAATTGTACCTCAAATCTTTCTTTTGTAAGTTCTCGTCACAAGTCCCCATCATTCCTAACGGGGTTGCTAACTATTAAAGACGATGGATTCGTCTTCTGTTCGGTCGAGAGTTCCCTCTAGACTCTGTCTTGAAAATGTGGGACGCGCTGTTCGCTATAGATTCGACACTCGAACTTGTAGACATGATATCTGTCGCCATGCTCTTACGCATTCGGTGGAAGCTTATCGCCTCTGACACCAACGAGGTTTTTACTCTTTTGTTAAGATACCCAGAGCCCGATGCACCTGCATACACATTCATCAAAGATGCCCTATATCTTCGCGATCACTTGACTCCGGAAGGAGGGGCGGAGATCATCACACGCTACGGCCAGAAGGCGCCGCCGATTGAGAAGAAAGCACCAGAGGAAAGGATACCCTCGCCACCCCCTTCATTTGCGTCCAGCCGGACGAGACCAGCCATTGGATCGCCACGTTCCTTCATGGCACAGCAATCTGGAGGCATCGAGTCACTACTTCAGAATGCTGCAAAGGGGGTCTTGGATCGAGGTTCTCAGTGGGGTGTGGGAAAAGCCATTCGGGATGCAGTGGGCGAGGTCAAGAAGAATGTAGAGGCCATACAATCGGGACCAGCGTCCGGCCAAACGACTCCTCGATCGGGTGGTCGCGAGTTCAGGAGACCAGCCCCGATTGGAACCGCGCAAGATACAAGGGCACAGCTGGGCGTGGCAACGAAGAGAATCGAGGCACTTGAAAAGAGGAACAAGAACCTTGCTGAGATGCTCGAGGGCGCTGTTGGGTCGCTATGGGAATACCACAAAAATCAAAGCGACACGCCGAAAGAGGACAAGAAGGACATGAAAGAGCAGATGGAATCGCTCAGCCTTGCCATTGCAAAGGTACAATTCGTCCAGGTCTATCTCGAGGACTCTTCCATCCCGCTCCCAACCGAAGACCCAGCATCAGGCACAGTGTCCCCGAAGCCAACAACTACAGCCCCGATACCAGAGAGAACGAGTAGTGCCCCGCCTGCAAGTAGCCCGACACGATCGAGGCAGTCGAAAGCAAAAGCGACGGCGGCGCCTGCCCCAGCAACTCCCAGAGTCTCGAGTCCCGTTCAGCAAGAGCAGCCGATGTCGCCACCGGCTCAACCCCCAACAGCGGCGTCAGCGGCGTCACTCTCCCCACGCTCGCGCCCACTCTTGACATCCTCCAATTTCTCATGGATGCTGGGCGGGGGTGGTGACGTAGAGCCCGCACGCTCGACGTTCGCCAAGGCATCGGAACATACGGCATTCCCGTCTGACGAGAAGCGACGCATGAGGGGCAACATGGGCAAGGGATATCTCTTCGGCGACGAAGAAGAAGACGACACAGCTGCGCCCAAGGGGCAAGGGAAGAGAGGGAGCGTGTCCGGGAAGGGCGCGAAGAAAGGCAAAGAGCCTGCGGAAATGGAAGTCGAAGAAGAGATCATAGACCTCGAGGATGTTGGGAAGAGTCGGGCTGTCAGTTGAGCTTACTTACTCTTAGAAGTTGACCGGCAAGTCTGTCAGTTGGATCTTTAGAGCACGATTTTAACCGGACGGAGAGCGAGCGAGCGAGCGAGCACTGTTTCACACGAAATGTACAACCGATTCTGGTCAAGACATAGAACGATGAGTCGAGGGGGCGAAGACGACCAACACATAAATCATTCACCGTCACAACCATTTCTTCCAGCATAATATTTGTGATCAAGTCACCCGGCACAGCGACCCCTCACATCTTACAATATCACCTGATTGAACCACAGACATCACAGAAGACGACGAAAGGTCAATGATAGTAGGTATGCAGATGTATATTTGTATATGTTCAATGAATTAACCATCTCCATTTCCCATCTTTTCTTAGTGTTGGGGTGTCTTCGGCGGAAGGACCCCTTTGAAAGCGCATCTGTCGAAATTTGATTCATCTACCATCAAGCCACCATTCCAGGAAACAAGGACAAGATTGCCATTCCGAGTAAAGAGCGTCGACGAAGAGTAGGGTATCGCGTTTAGTGTATATTGTCAAAGAAATAGATGTTGGTGTTGGACATCGAAAACATCGTAGTTGGGGAGTTGTCGAGTCGGAGCGTCGTCGAGGCTCAGTTGTCGATGCCAACGTTATTTACTGTCATTGGAGATGTACATTGGTTGTTGATTTCTACACAGAGAGTTATCAGCATTGATTGATACGGAGGAGGGTAGGTGGATGTTGAACGACGAGAGAACTTACATTTGCCGCAGTTGCAGGCACCGGCAGCGCAGCCGCAATCGGCGCAAGTGCATCCAGCAGTTCCGCAGCCAGGCATGTTTGATTGTTGCTTCGAAGAGAAGAAAAAAGGTTTAAAGGGTGGTAATTTGTTTGGTATTGAGATTGGTTTACTCGTTGCTGAAAGAAGAAAAGAAGAAGAAGAAGGAGAACAGCGAGGAGGGGCAGAAGCGGGGTCCTTATATCTCTCCCATCTCTCGTCTCAGCTAACAACTAGATACCTCAGTAGACTGACCTTGACTGACCACACCACCTACCGCTTGCTCCACTCCACAATCTACTACTCCACTCCACTTCCGGAAGCCTAACTCATCTCGACTCAACCCCGAATCACAATCATCCAGCAGTATGTATTCGATCAAACAATTACTCCTTTGGGCTCCGGGCAACATCTCCGTGGCGAGACTTCCAACCATCCTGACATAACGAACAATAAATGCCAATGGAAAAACCACCGCATGGAATCATGCATCTACGTTCTACACCCACGAAACTTGCTCAGTAGAAATGCCAGGGGTCATCTGTTTCTGTTTTCCCTTTCGCGAGGTTCGCGCCACGGATGGATGCTTCTCTTACTCGGATTACCCAACTTGAGCAGTTATTTGCTTCTGCGCTTTATTGCTCCACTCATATCAAACATAGGTGCGAGGATAATGGGTAGGGCAGACATCCCTCCCTGTTCGCATCTTCCTTCCCCTCCCAAGCGAGCAAGAAGCGAAGCATTCGTTCAGCGTATCGTAAACGTTCACCACCATACTCTTACATCACGCTCGTGACCTATACTGTCCCGGTTGTATGCAATACTGGAATCAGCCACTTACATACATTCATGTCTCTTACCCCTCTACCTGCAGTCAGCGGGCTTCGCCGCCGCCGTACATGCATACGAGGTACAGTGCGTAGGTAGACATGGCCGCCACCTCCACCTTTCCCATCCCCCGTTCTCATTCTCAACTATATCTACGATTGTACGCTCCGAAGTCTCCGAGCATATTCCAGGCAGCATATCACGTAACAAGAAGCCAATTCGATACAAGCCAAACGGGCAGAGGGGGGAAAGGAAAAGGTACCCACACTCCCCACACCCTTGCTACTCTTAACCATACTCCAAAAGCCGTGCCGTCGCTCCCAGGTACAACATACACAACTATCCCGTAACGACGGCGGCGAAGGCGTCGCTCCGTTCGAACCTTCCTCCTATGCCTATACGATCGTTTAGCAGATGCCGGTACTTCTGCCTCTAAACTACTCGTATCAATACCCAACGCTACGCTACCTTACCCTAACGTTTAGCGAAACCCTGGTGCGCCTACGTCCTCTCTTATCAATTGTATGCTTGCCCGATGCGGGTTGGTGCCCACCTTGGGAAAGGTCGCAGGGCGGGAATGCAATGTCATGTGGCTTCCTTCCCACCGCCGACGACGGCCACCACTTACTACTAACTTTAAAGAACGAGTGCTGTCTACGAGCATTGGTATTTTAACTCTAAATATCAGTATGGTATACATAAAATTCGTATGTATACATGTCTATCAATCCTCATCCTTTGAACTCAAATACGCACGAAATCCTCACAATTTCGACGGCGATGGCCGATGACATGCTCCCCTTCTCCCACTGGCTCGCCGGTGAATGCTCAGCTGCACCACAACGCCCGTCATAAAGAGCTCGCGGTATTGCCTCTTTCGTAACTTCGTGGTGCGGGGTGTGTGCAATCTTCATCACTTCACGTCATGTCACTTCATTCTGCGCTCATCCCCACTTGTCCATTAGAATTACATAAGACGTGAATACTGTACACTTACGTACCAGCCGACGTACGAGGTTCCCAGACCTTCCAGAAAGATATTAAAGAAGAAAACACAGCACTACCTGACACTTGTTACTAACGTGAAGTACCTAAGAATACTGTCTTTTCTTTCTTTTTCTACAAGGTACATAAACATTTACAAGGATGCTCTGGATCTGACAGTTCGGTTGCGGGGTCAATGGATTTTTACGCAGCCTTTCCCCTCAAAAAAGCAAATAAGCATGAATTGAGGGGATGAGGGCGTGACGTACATCTTTTCTCGCATGAAGAAAGAGGGTTGGAACGGGGAGGAGTTCTTTAAGCGGATGCCGA
Organism: Aaosphaeria arxii CBS 175.79; assembly: GCF_010015735.1. Taxonomy (NCBI): domain Eukaryota; kingdom Fungi; phylum Ascomycota; class Dothideomycetes; order Pleosporales; genus Aaosphaeria; species Aaosphaeria arxii. Next base: position 764,423 of record NW_022983474.1, read on the forward strand.
TGGGTTGAGTGAGTGAAACGACGTATATGTGAAAATTGAAAAGTGATGTTTCCATAGACGGGTAGTTACGATTCAGTAGATGGGAATCCATTTCCCATTATCGCTGTGTCGTTGTGATAAAGTAGAGTGGTTCGAGCATCACAGCACTGCTCTCTTACAAGTATATACACGGATTCAATCAACAAACCCGAAATACCAGTACTGTAGAACAGAGGAATGAATGCCTGCTCGTGGCCAACCCATATGCGATTTCATGCACTTCTACAAATATGTACATACTCGTATAATAGTCAATATACCCTGGAAAATCCATACCACATACCACCTTCTACAACTTCCAACCCCAGGAAAAACGAACGACGAATATTGATCCATCACACTACATCCAACGATTCATAGCAGAAGCTTTCCTTACCGCCGTCTAGTACATACATACATACACCACTCTCCATCCACTTCCATCTACAAGTATCCCTAAAACCCATGAAGTACGTCAAATTATACATAGACGACTTCGTGGGTGGCGTAGCTGTTATAACTACCCTCCCTTCGCATTATACATATGTATATTCTGCAGGACTTTGTTTCCACCGATTTGATCCGTCGTGTTTCCTGTTTCTCTCTCTCCCCCTCTCGTCCACTCTCTCCCTCTCGCGAGAAAGGGCGTACAAGTTGAAAAACGCACGACGACTGTCTTCACGATCACACCAATTTTTAATACCTTATATATAAAAGAACAATTACATACACACGCATACATGCATACTTCGAAAAAGAGGGTCCATAGTACTCCGTGCACGGTTTGTCATTTCTTCGTAGTATCTATGCGTTATGTATTACATACAAAACGAACGCGCACGACTAAGGCTATGAACGCCACGACCAGCATATTGGAAGTGAACGAAAGGATGAGCTGACGAATGAATTGACAGTCAATTTTTGCTTCCGTTTTCTTTTTTTCGCGAGCTCTTATTTTGCTTGCAGTGTAATTGCGTGTGTAAGTAGGTATATGGTTAGCGAAAAGGGGAAGGGGAACTACTTAGAGTAAAAAATGGTGTATCCACCACGATAGAAAATTCTACACGAGCAGAGGCCTCTTGGTGGTACATGGACCAAACGAGGTACGACTCCGCGAGAAAGAAGGAAATTACAGTAATTACCACCTCTCTCATAGTTACCTATGTTGAATGTACCAGTACCCATGGGAGTCCCCCCAAAGACCTAACATAGTTAAGACACATTCAAATTTTCACATTCACCGATAGATCATTGGACTGATTGATTTGCTTGATCGGGAGTTTGGTTTGTTTATTATTAATATTACTTATAGTTACATGCGTACTGGTTTGCTGGGCGCCCTGCGCCCGTCCCTCTGTCTTGCACTCCCTTTGCTCGTTGCTAAGACAATCCGTAGTACGAGATATTGGGTATGTATGTTTGTATGTGGTTATGTTATGTGAGTTTTTTTTGCTTCTTTGCTGCTGCTTTATTGCTGGTTGAGAGCAAGGGTATTTTGCTTTGCGTCGGGTGCAGCGCTGACCGGACGTTTGACGCGGGAGAAGTAGATGATGGTGCTATATACAAAAGTTTGATACGTGGTTGAGGATGAGAGGAGTGTTGGTCGAAGCCCGAGACTGGCAGGGTCGCCAAATGCCAACACCCATGCAGAAAACCGAGACACACAGCCAGCGACGTGTACTGTGAATCAGAATCATGCAAGGCGGCACTTGTACCCTATTGCCTCAAACTCCGTCTCCGCGTGAAACATCCGAACGCTCGAATAAAGTCTGTTGAAGAATAAAATAAGAAGTGAAGTAGAGATTTGGTAAAAAAAAATAGCCGGGGATATCGATAGAAATAATGCTGTTGACAACGATGAAGAAGGACCCAGGTAACCCAGATTGTGGATCGCATCAGCACTTGACGGATCTTCCCAATGCAATCGATATCGGGGGAGGGGAGGGTATGACCATAAAAATTGCAAAATGATAAGACATCCAATAACCACCAATCATTATCCAAAGTTGATAATTCCACGCTTACGATCATATCCTGATGATGCGTGAGGAGAGCGCCGATTCCAGGCGAATGTGGTATTGGTCGTGGCGGTGGTGTCTTTCTACATGGAGCCCATCGCGATCAAGGCCTCGATGGCCGCGCGCTCCGAAGTGTTGCCCATAACGCCAGAAGATGCTCGAAGGGGGCCCGCGTTGTCACGGGATGCTGGAGGAGGGGAGACGGCAGCAAAAGTCGGGGTGCTGCGTCCGGCGGGAGAAAATGACAGTGACTGTCCCGACGTCGTGCGCATGCGGGCGCTCGTCATCCGGGAGAGGTGGTTGTAGTCGCGCGACTGAGTGCGCTGGCCACGGAAGCTGGCACGAAGGGCATCTGGTCCGATGGCAGACCAGTCCTCTTCGTCCGTATCGTCGTCCAACAGGTCGTGTTCCAGATCCATTTCGGACGTCTCCGACTCGCTATCTTCCGAGCCGTCGAGGGACATGCGATCGGCCATCTCCTCGTCCTGGTCGTCCTGCATCGAAGCAGCCGCCCAGGATCCGGAGAAGCCGTTGTTGCCATTGCGCAGCTTGGAGATGGCGAGGCCTCCGTTGCTGTCGACGCTGGCTGGGGGTGTGAGGCCGGGGCGAGATGCGCCGTGACCTTTGATGGGCATTCCCTGACCAGACTGGCTGTGTTGGCCCTTGACGTGCCAGCGGCCCCAGCCGACCTTTTCGAATACCACCTCGCCGTGGAGTCCTCCGCCTGCGCGATGTTCCAGCGCGGCGACGACCAGCCTACGGGCCTTTGCTGGTGGTATCCTAGAGTAGCCGGGGACGGACTGCGCCAGGTGGGACATGATGTCGCGCACTGGCATGGAACCGTGGCCCATGAAGATCTTGGGGAGATGGTGTTTGGCAAGCATGGCGGCCGTGATCTGACCTGCGGCTTCCAAACCGGCCAGCGCCTCTCGAGAGAGGGCAGACGAAGGGAGGTCTTGCGCTTTGGCATGCTCGACAGCATCCTGCAGGTCGATGTCCGAGTCGACGTGAGACGGGGCTCGAGGCACTCCGGTCATGGCCATTCCAGGCCTGTGTTTGTGTGCGGGTAACGTCGGGGATATCGAGCTCGGGGGAGTGAGCAGAGCCGCTGGCTGCGCGATGGCAGCGTCGCAAGGCATGTGGTGAGCGTCGGGCATGTTGGAGGTGGAGGAAGATGATGCGGCGTGTGTCGCAAAGGCAACAGCAATGTTGGATACTGGCCTGGAGTTCGTAAAGGTAGCCATGATTGCGATGTTCGGTCCGGAAAGGGATGAGACGATTCAAGGCAGGCTGACGTCTGAGTCAAGAATGGCACCGTCTGACGGATGGTAGTAGCGCGGCGCGGAAAGGGGCAAGTTCGCAGGAGAGACAGCGGTTGCCGTCTTTCTTAGGGGTTGGGTGAGGTTGCAAAACGGATGAAGGAGCAGAGTAGTACGAGGGCGAGTGAAGTTATGTAGGACGGATAGCAAGCTGCAGTGAAGTAGCCCGCGGGTGTTGGTTGTTTGACGTTTGGTGTTGTTATGGGTTGGTAGCGTGTATCGGAACGATGGACGATCGGCGATGTGGATCAGCGACCAGAGATGGGAGTACGGGAGATGTGCGCGTGCGCTGTGGGTTCGCTCGGTAGAGTGATGGACAGCACGAAGAGGAGGATCGTCGTGTATGTATGGGAGGGGAAGCACAGAGCGAAGGGGACGTATGTTAAAACCAGGCAAAAGGCGCGCAGTGTGTATGTGTGGTAGTATGGTGTGGTATATGGTGTTGGTGGTGTGAATGATGTTCCGAGCTATTGCTGTTGCTGTTGTTGGGGGGCGATGGAAGGGAAGGCGAAGGCGACGAAGGGGAAGGCGGAGTCTTTGTATTTGCAGGTCATGGGAATCGGAACAATAGGGAAGGGCATAGGCATAGGCAAAGGGAAGTGGGAATAAGAATGGGAAAGGTAAGACTCAGAGGAGTAAGAGTCAGTCTCCAGTCTCCAGTCTCCAGTCTCCAGTCTCCCGTCACCAGGCAAGTCAAGTCACCAGTCAGCCATCAAACGAACGCAGCACAGCGCAGCACAAGCACAGCCAGCCAACCATCCACCCGTCCCATCCCATCCCATCCATCCCAACCATCCCAAGCCAACAGATTGGGACCAAGGCACCAGGTAATACAGTAAGTACAGTAATAACTAACTACCTAGTAAAGCACTAACTAATACTCCGTAGAGGGATGGCATTACCCCGTTCAGGTCAAGAATAGCAGGGCATAACCAGCATCCTCGTAGCATATCTACTCACAAAGTAACTCGTAAGTAACCAACTACTCTGTATAGCATGGTGAGAGTATGGGTGGGTGGGTGTGGCATGGCGGCACGGCATAGGATAGCATAGCATGGCATAGCATAGCATGGCATGGCATGGCATGGCACACGAATGGCTGCAATGGCATAGCATAGCATGGGGCAGCGTTCAACCTTTCGGGGGAAAGATTGCGCTATCTCTCGTCTCTTCTCGACTCTCTATTCGGCCCACGGGCGCAATCAGTTCGTGGAGAAGTAGTGCACAAGGCAGTAGATAGTGGGTAGTGGAGAGTATTAGTGGTGGAGATGGCCCATCTCAACAGGTTAAGCCCATTGCTCCCAACTCCTAGTCACTCGGAGTGTATCACCGGTACCGGTCCACGAGCAAGACAAGAGAGATAACTGCAACTTTCAACAACGGGCGACAAAGACTGACTAGGGGTTAACTAACGGAAGGTGATACGTCCCATCCAAAGTTGTTATTCAACTTAGTTGGTATAGTAGTTAGTAGTTGACTACTATAGTTCGTAGTCTTTCACGTAGAGGATGAATGAATGAATGAATGAATGAATGGGAGTCAAAGAATCAAGGCACGTTCCCTTATCCCCAGCTTTGCCCCCAATCATAAGGTCAACCAATCAGATGCCTCCATTCACCCCAGCTGACCCAAATGATACGCCACAGAGGGAAGACAAGTTACAACCAAGAAAGACAACCATCGATCGAACAACATTTCTAACTCGTCACACATACCAAGGTAAGTACTTACAGACGAATGGAGGAGGATCTGGATGGTTGCATCAGAAACTTGAAATGGGTTGGGACGATACTCAGTCGTAATGTGGAATGGCGTAGTAGAGTCGTAGTCTCGTAGACATCCACATCCCACCCCCAGTCAGTATGATGGGATGAATCCTTGCCACCATTACCCTCACCATCGTCACCATTAGCATCGTCATCGCCCTCCTTGTCGTCGTAACCCCTCAGATCCCTAAACATATCGCTCTCGTAGTTGATCCTTTGGTCTAGTCCAGTCTGGTCTAATCCAGCCCAGTTCAACTGTCTCATTTCACCTCCCCTACTGCTTCCGTCTTTCGCCTGTCCCCTGTCGCACTACACTCACACAAAATACAAGTAGAACAGTACGAATATGACTCTGAGTAGCTCACAAGTCATTCATATTGAATTTACATCTATCTTGATTGTTCCTGTAATGCTCGTTAACACATAGCATATTACTTGCACCGCACATTCCCCACCAAATGCAAACAATATACCGTTCCATACAATGTATAGACATTTACAGACTACATAGTATACTCTGTACCTTGGTACCTTATCTACCATCATCTACCGAGTATCTATGTATCCATCTACAACCGGCGGCAGGAATGTATTTCCGTCCCATATCTCTCAACATACTGTATATACTTTCCATCCATCCATCCATCCATCCATCCACCCATTCATTCATTCATTTCATCCCACTCCCACAGTCATACCCTCCCCGTCGCCCGTCGTCCATTACCCTCACGATAATCCATCCCACCCCCAACGCTTTTCCCTCCATCCCAT